>NW_027507758.1:600102506-600480006 GCF_037356315.1 Lithobates pipiens
GTAAGTGGGCTTAGCACTATATGACCACATCGTGTGACCAAACCCCCCGTATTTTTAAATATGCTCAGATGTTTTTAACTAGCCTTGCAGGAAATGTAATTTTTGTATGTGTGCGCTGTAATATGTTTTGTACTGTTTTTGGTCTTACGGTATAGCAGCACCATCTTGAATGCAACGCATTTTGGGGTGTGCCCCCCAAGTATGTTTTTGCATCTTTACATTAGAATCCCCATCAGAGTCTACCTTACCTGACAGTCCCCATCAGAGTCCCCCAATTACAGCAGCGTCTACCTTACATAGGAGTCTCCATTACATCAGAGTTACTCCTTATATCAGTGTCCCCCCCTTGCATGAGGATCCCCATCAGAGTCCCTCCTTAGATCAAAGTTCCCATCAGCGTCCCCTCTTACCTCACTGTGCCCATCAGAACCCCTTTTTACAGGAGGGTCCCCATCAGAGTCCCTCCTTAGATCAAATTCCCATCAGCATCCCCTCTTACCTCACTGTGCCCATCAGATCCCCTTTTTACAGGAGGGTCCCCATCAGAGTCACTCCTTACATGAGAGTCCCCATCAGAGTCCCTTCTTAGATCAAAGTTCCCATCAGAGTCCCCTCTTATCTCACTGTGCCCATCAGAGCCTCTTTTTACAGGAGGGTCCCCATCAGAGTCACTCCTTACATGAGGGTCCCCCCTTAGATCAAAGTTCCCATCAGAGTCCCCTCTTTCCTCACTGTGCCCATCAGAGCCCCTTTTTACACGTGGGTCCCCATTGGAGTCACTCCTTACATGAGGGCCCCCATCAGAGTCCCTCCTTAGATCAAAGTTCCAATCAGAGTCCCCTCTTTCCTCACTGTGCCCATCAGAGCCCCTTTTTACACGAGGGTCCCCATCAGAGTCCCTCCTTAGATCAAAGTTCCCATTAGAGTCCCCTCTTTCCTCGCTGTGCCCATCAGAGCCCCTTTTTACAGGAGGGTCCCCATCAGAGTCACTCCTTACATGAGGGTCCCCATCAGAGTCCCCCCTTAGATCTGAGCTCCCATCAGAGTCCCCCCCTTAGATCTGAGCTCCCATCAGAGTCCCCCCCTTAGATCTGAGCTTCCATCAGAGTCCCCCCCTTAGATCTGAGCTCCCATCAGAGTCCCCTCTTACCTCAGGGTTGTCTATCAGAGCCCCCTCTTTCAAGAAAGTCCCTATCAGAGCCACAAGCAATGGAAGAGCACCTCTAAGTATAGGCCGATAAGAAGACTTTTTTTTTAAACTAGAAAAATAGCCACTCACGTGTTTTTAGTGTACACATGTGAGTGGCCATTTTTCTGGTTTTAATAAAGTGTCTTATCGGTCTAAACTTAGGAGGCGCTCTTCCCAGTCTTGTTTCTTTGTACAACAGAGCCAGCTTCTGCTCCTTGAAATAGCCTGCCCTAGTGAATGGACTTTACAGGACTATTTATTCTATAATCACAAAATCATAACTCTAATACATTACCAGCTGTATATAAAACCATGAGGTGGATTCACCTGTGACTGAATGAATAAATGAATGAATAACTTGTAAAGCGCTACAATGCAAACTGAATCGCCTCAAGGTGCTGGATTCGTCCTGTGTTGTCAAGCTTCTTAGAAGAGGTAGGTCTTGAGTTTTTTTTTCTGAAGGCCAGATGGTTTTCTTCCATGCGGATGTAAGTCGGTAGAGCGTTCCATAGCCGTAGTCCTTGGAGAATCTCCGTTCTCCCTTTGATTTGTAACAGGATTTGGGAATATGGAGAAGGTTTTGGTTAGATGATCGAAGGCTGCGATTGGGAGTATAGTGTTTTATTTTCTCGCTTAGGTATTGAGGAGCGTCTCCATGTGTGCATTTGTGGGTGAGCCAGAGGGTCTTGAATGTGATCCGATTCTTTACGGTTAGCCAATGTAGGCTCCTCAGGGAAGGGGAGATGGATTCCCAGTTTTTTTTCCTGTTATCAGTCTTGCCGTCGTGTTTTGGATGAGTTGTGAGCACGCAACTTGATATTGGTGTAGTCCTATGTAGAGGGAGTTTGCGTAGTCGAGTCGTAAATTAATGACTGTACCGAATACCGCTGCTTTGACCTCTTTTGGAATGAAGGGGATGAGTCTACGTAGCAGGCGGAGGAGATGGTGAGATCCGCTGACTACTGATCCTATTTGTGCATCCATTGTCATTTCCTAGTCAAAAACGACTCCGAGACTCTTGGCCTTGATCCTTGGAGAGATGGTCTGTTCAAAGATGGTGGGAGGTGTCCAAGGGGTCTTGGTTTGGGAATTTTGGTTTGCGTGTAGGATAAGAAGCTCTGTTTTCGATTCGTTGAGTTTGAGGGAGCTAGTGGTCATCCAGTCATCTATCAAAGTGAAGCATTTTTCTAGTTGCTGATGATGGTCTTTTTGTCCGGTCATACGAAAGTAGAGTTGCATGTCGTCAGCGTATGAGTGGAAGCAGAGGTCTGATATTCTGATGATTTTGAGGAGTGGGTGGATGTATATGTTGAAGAGCACTGGTGACAAGGGTGATCCTTGAGGGACTCTGCAAGAGATTGCCCGGGTTTCAGAGGTGAATGCTACTAGTTTCACTGTCTGAGAACAATTTCCTAAGAAGGATGCGAACCATTGTAGATCTGAATGCACCTACTTCTTTCTGTTTTTCCCTATCAGAGCCCTCTGTGTCATCAGAGTCCCCCCTTTACATGAGAGTTCCCATCAAAGTCCCCCCCATACATGAGAGTTCCTATCAGAGTCCCCCCATACATGACGGTCCTCATCAGAGTCCCCCCTTACATGGGGGTCCCCATTAGAGTCCCCCCATACATGGAGGTCCCCATTAGAGTCCCCCCTTAGATCAGAGTCCACTTTAGAGTCCCTACTTACAAGAGGGTCCCCAATAGAGCCCTCCTGTTACATCAGAGTGCCTCCTTAGATAAGAGTTCACATTACAGCCCCCCCCCCCCCATACATTAACATGCTCATCAGAGGACCAGATTAAATCTTGCAGCAGGCCGTGTTTGGCCCATGTGCCGTAGTTTGACGATCGATGATCATGTTCAGATATGAAAAGACTGCAGATTCCTTTTCAATTCAAAATAATAATAACACTGAGATAAATTGAAGATCGTTGTGGGAGAAGCAAAGCTGTTGTAACAGAATTAGGCGAATGAATTAAGAACAATTGACTTGTGTTTCTCGTAATCCCGGATTAAAGGACAAAGATGGATCTTGTATTTTCTTTAGTCATCAAACAACCACGATGACACCATGGGGGATTTTCACAGGACGTCTCCTGCGGAGAGACGGAATCCACCAATATAAATACAACGCTCCCGGCACAATGGATCAGCTTTGTTGATTGTACATCAGTAGATCTTACCTATACTAGAGTGATAACCCGAAGCTGTATTAACTGTCTGGCTGGAATAGATCAAGGAAGAGTACTAGAAGGACTGGAATCATTTCCTGGAGAAAATGCTGCTCCAGACTTTATGGAAAGCTACTAAAGCCAGACCTGTTATCATTACTAAAGGCGATGAACATTCAGTCTGAAAAATTACCTTCCTCTCCAGAAAGGACCAGCCATTTAGACTATCAGTAAAGTTTATCATTAAAAGCAATCATTCACCCACAGTCAGTAAACTTGTCAAGGATAAGAAAATGTCATTAATCTGCTGCAGGCAGGAGGAAGCATTTCCTCAGTCTCATTCAGCGATCCCTCAAACTACATGTATGTGAGACGAAACGTACGTCGGGTGGTTGACGAGCTGACGTCATCGCTGTGCACCGTTTAGTCTGAACGGGTGACTGCTAGCCGGCCGGCCTTGTTCTTTATGTGAGACGCTTTTAATCTACTACCTTGATGTAAGTGCATCTCTTTTATTCCTATTAAAATTACCTTACGGTTTTACACTATGGAGTGCTCTGTTTTCATTTTTTTTTTTGGATTCCAATTCCTGATCGCTTTATGAGTATCCTGTCTGCCCCTGAGTTCGTCATTTAGTGGTTGTGCTGCAACTGCATTCCGGTGGATGATTCCTTCTTACAAGCTTTATTTAGCTTGCCTCTGGTAAGCGAGCAATTTATGCGGTGGTGGATCACTTTTGGGTGTTGATCGAATTAATCTATTTCACCTCACTGGATTATCATCATTTTTATATATTTTTTATAATTTTTGGCTTTACTTCACTGGACAGTCACTTTTGTTGTTTGTGTTTTGATTGACACAATTGGGATTAATTACAGTATATGTATAATTTTTTTCACTTTTATTTTTCTACACTTGTATTATTATTATTAATTATTGTTATTATTAATATATTTTTTTCTCTTTTCGATTCATATTCATATAATGTTGGTATTGAATAATTTATTTATATGTCTTACTCACATATGACACTTTTATTGTTACATTTTTTAATCAATTAATTCTGATTCATTTTTTAATTGTATTTTTTTTTTTATCCTTTTGGGGTTCTTTTAGCGCAGTTCTTTTCTCTTTATTCTTGTATTCTTTGTGTATATCTCACAATTTTTGAACTGCTGCTGATTTTTGTTTTTTTTATTGATGTTTTAGTTTATTACTAGGTAGTGCTGTATTTTTTCTTGTTTGGTTTACTCAAACTGTACATTGTAACTTTGAAGTAAGTCGCAAGGTGAGCGCTGCAGCAGGCAGCCGATCTGCACCAGTCATTTGTAAACACATCCGAGAAGTACACAGGCATCAAGATTTTTACATGGATGCATCATCTCTAAGCTGGCATCTCAGTCCAGGAAATAGAAGCTGGCCTTGGATGATGTCTGAACAAAGATGGCACTGTTATTTTGGAGAAAAAAGCAGTTGCTTTTAAATCATGCTTAACATGCATTCACTTAGCATGAAAATATATACAGTATATGATGCTAAGCGGTGAGTATTCACTGAGGAGGAAAGTAAAGGAACAGTGAGTATTCGCTCCCGAGGAGGAATGGGGAGAATTCGCTGCCGAGGAGGAATGGGGAGGATTCGCTGCCGAGGAGGAATGGGGAGGATTCGCTGCCGAGGAGGAATGGGAAGGATTCGCTGCCGAGGAGGAATGGTGAGGATTCGCTGCCGAGGAGGAATGGGGAGGATTCGCTGCTGAGGAGGAATGGGGAGGATTCGCTGCTGAGGAGGAATGGGGAGGATTCGCTGCTGAGGAGGAATGGGGAGGATTCGCTGCCGAGGAGAAATGGGGAGGATTCACTGCTGAGGAGGAATGGTGAGGATTCGCTGCCGAGGGGAAATGGGGAGGATTCGCTGCTGAGGGGAAATGGGGAGGATTCACTGCCGAGGAGGAATGGGGAGGATTCGCTGCCGAGGAGGAATGGGGAGGATTCGCTGCCGAGGAGAAATGGGGAGTATTCGCTGCTGAGGAGGTCGAAGGAATTGTGATTATTCGCTTCCAAGCAGGATGAAGGAACAGTGAGTATTTGTTGCATAGAAGGGTGAAAGAATTACAAGTATTCCCTGCTGAGGTGGGTGAAGAAACAGTGAAGCCCCATACACACTATTAGTGGATGCAATCAGGCAGGCCCTTGCACTACATGGTTTTGGTAAATCTGAAGGAAAAACTCAGCAGAAAAACCTGATAGTGTGTATGGGACTTAAAGAGGAAGTAAACCCTGATGGGTTTACTTCCTCTTTTTTTCCCTGCAAAGGTAAAGCATAATGGACTACTATGCATCGCATAGTAGCTCATTATGTGTCACTTACCTGACACAGGAGCCAGCGAAGTCGCCGCTGATCCCTGTAGTCCGCCGCGTCCATCTTGCTGGTGGCGTCTCGCAGCTCCGACCAATGACAGCGGCGAAGCCGCGATGACGTCACTCCCGCGCATGCGCACGGGAGTCGCGCCTCGCAGCTCCGCCGCTGTCATACGGCGAGGCCGCGATGACGTCACTCCCGCGCATGCGCACGGGAGTCGACAAATTTGGCAAATCCATTCTTGGACTTGCCGCATTTAGTGCGCATGCGCGCCGCTGTCTACGGCGCATGCGCCGTAGACAGCGGTGCCCATTTTCGGGCAAATATCTCCTAAACCATATAGGTTTAGGAGATATTACTTGGACCTACAGGTAAGCCTTAATCTAGGCTTACCTGTAGGTCAAAGTTGTTTGGAAGGGTTTACTTCCATTTTAAATATTAGCTGTTGAGGAGGGTGAACGAATGATGAGTATTTACTGCAGAGAAAAGTAAAGTAAAGGAACTGAGTAGTCAATGCTGAGGAGAGTAAAAAATAAATTGTGAGTATTCAATGCCAAGGAGCATGAAGAAATGGTGAGTATTCAGTGCCAAAGAGGCTGAGGAAATAGTGAGTATTCAGTGCCAAGAAGAGTAAAGAAACGGACAGTATTTAATGCCATGCAATTTGAAGAAATGGTGAGCATTCAATGCCAAGGAGCATGAAGAAATAGTGAGTAATCAATGCAGAGGAGAGTAAAGAAATGGTAAGTATTGAATGCAGAAGGAAGGTGAAGAAATGGGGAGTACTATTCAATGCCAAGGAGCATGAAGAAATGGTGAGTATTCAATGACAAGGAGCGTGAATAAAGTGTGAGTATTCAATGCCGAGGCGGGTGAAGAAATGGTGAGTATTCAATGCCAAGGAGGGTGAAGAAATGGTGAGTATTCAATGCCAAGGAGGGTGAAGAAATGGTGAGTATTCAATGCCAAGGAGGGTGAAGAAATGGTAAGTATTCAATGCCAAGGGGGTAAAGAAATGGTGAGTATTCAATGCCAAGGGGGTAAAGAAATGGTGAGTATTCAATGCCAAGGAGGGTGAAGAAATGGTCAGTATTCAGTGCAGAGGAGAGTAAACAAACGGACAGTATTCAATGCAGAGGAGGGTGAAGAATTGGTGAGCATTCAATGCCAATGGGGGTGAAGAAATGGTGAATATTCAATGCAGAGGAGGGTGTAGAAACTATGAGTATTTAATGCAAAGGGGCTTGAAGAAATAGTGAGTAATCAATGCCGAGGAGAGTAAAGAAATGGTAAGTATTGAATGCAGAGGAGGGTGAAGAAATGGTGAGTATTCAATGCCAAGGAGGGAGAAGAAATGGTGAGCATTCAATGAGAAGGAGGGAGAAGAAATGGTGAGCATTCAATGCCAAGGGGGGTGAAGAAATGGTGAGCATTCAATGAGAAGGAGGGAGAAGAAATGGTGAGCATTTAATGAGAAGGAGGGTGAAGGAATGGTGAGTATTTAATGCCAAGGAGCATAAAGAAATAGGTAGTATTCAATGCAGGGGAGAGTGAAGAAATGGTGAGTACTGTATTCAATACCGAGGAGAGTGAAGGAACGATCAGTATTCAATGCCAAAGAGCATGAAGAAATGGTGAGTATTCAGTCTTGAGGAGAATGAAGAAATGGTGAGTATTCAATGCCAAGGAGGGTAAAAGGATGGTTAGTATTCAATGCTGAGGAGGGTAAAGGAATGGTGAGTACCCAACGCCAAGGAGCATGAAGAAATGGTGAGTTTTTTCATGCTAAGGAGGATGAAGGAATGGTGAGTATCGATGCCAAGGAGGGTGAAGAAATGGTGAGTATCGATGCCAAGGAGGGTGAAGAAATGGTGTGTATTCAATGCCAAGGAGTGTGAAGCAATGGTGAGTATTCAATGTTGCGGAGAGTGAAGAAATTGTGAATATTCAATGCAGAAGAGGGTGAAAAATTGGTGATTATTCGCTACCAAGGATGATTAAGGAACAGCAAGTATTCGCTGCTGAGGAGGGTGAAAGCACAGTGAGTATTCACTGTCAAGGAAAGTGAAGGAATGAAGTGTATTCGCTGCCAAGGATGATGAAGGAACGGTGAGTATTCACTGCTGAGAAGAGTGAAGAAATGGTGAGTATGCTGAGGAGGGTGAGGGAATGGTGGGCATTGGCTACGAGAACAGGGAGGGAATGGTGTGTATTCACTGCCAGAGGAAGGAACCCAAAGCATTGTTCTATATGGGCAAAGCACATATCCAAGGGTATGATGGTTGCCAATGGCATTGCTGTTTTTGAATGAACTCCCTAATGCTTAGTCTGCTTCTATAATGGAGATGACTGATAACTCCATACAGAAATATCACAATAAAATGCATGACAAATAATGTTTACAAAGCCGGCAGCTTCCTCTTCCAGCCCTCATATATCAGCTGTGTCAGAAAGCCAGATCTTCACTTTACATTTGTCAAAAACACAGCCCCGTTATTGAAGAAACACCGCTGACGAGGTCTTTTCTGGAAGATGCAACCAGCTCTTCTATCAATCACTGTCACAACAATTAGGAGATCTTAATCCATCTTAATCCCTTTCTGCTACAAAATGACATGATCTGCAGCAAATTCCACATCAGCTCTGCACATCGCCGTGACATCTTGTGTTTTTAAGCCAGAACCGTCTGGTGTGCGGCGCAGCGTTCACAGCAAAGCAGGCGACTTGTATTATGGCGTGATACTGCGGAATAAGTGACAGTGACCTAACACATGACAACCACCTGGTCACAATTACATTGGCTTGCAAAGCAATAGAAGGCAGCTAGAAGAATCAGTTGGTTAACTGCTACCGCCATCCAAGAGTCACTGTAGATATTAACACTCACCTTAAAGAAGAACCCGAAAATGACGTACTGTGTATAATGCACATTTTCAGCAGCATTCGGGCCCCACGCACCCTGAGTGTTCACCGCCAGTGCTCCAGTGATAAGCCGTGGGGCGAGGCCTCAGGTTATGCCCCATGCACCCTAGGCATTTATCTTAACCCGATCTTCCTTCCAGGTTGGTCGGCTCAGGTCCTTTGATTGGACGAGCCGTGATGACGTCCCTGCGCATGCTGTTCGCGCCATGCCGTTCCTTCAGGTCGCATGCGCCGGTGAAGTCACCAGTGGCTTCACAAGTAAATATCTCCTAAACGTTGCACATTTAAGATGTATTTACTGAACCTACAGGTAAGTAATATTATAGGCTTACCTATAGTTAAAATCCTCCATGGGAGCGTGATCCCACTTTAAATTTGTTTGGGCCAAGCTGGCCAAAATTTGCACTTTCCATTACAGACCGTTGGTGCCGCTGTGTGTGCTGTAATGTACTGTGATAGCTTTTGGTACAGACAGTTCGGCGGCACTGTAATCCATCAACGGTGTGGACAACTTCCCGTCTATTGCCGAAATTAAAGAGAGCCTGGCTGACTGCTACTCCACTATTCAGAAGAAACCTTCTATTTTATCAATGAGTACAAGGCTTCCTCTGATTGGTCGAAATTTTGATGTCATGTGCCCACCACTCCACACCAGAGGAAGCTTTGTATTAATTGATAAAAATACAAGACTTTTTCCGAATGGCAGATCAGCACTCAACCTGACTTAACCACTATCTGACCCGCTCACAGTAAATGTACTGCGAGCGGGCAGGAGCTGCAGGCACCGCGACTTACTGGTAATACATTTCTCCATTGAAGCAATAAGGCCCTAATATTTCATGTAGTATTTTTTCTACACACTTTTTCTTTTCTCAACAATATAACTTTCTATATTGCCTTCTTTTGCCCCCCCCCCCCTTCTCATGTTGGCTAAAAACAGGTGTAGTCAATTACCACTTGAATAATTGGTGGTATCAATTAAATATGCTAATTTTCTGTGACACTAACCTGATAGGCCAATGGAGTTTGCATATGTGTATGTGAGTATATATATATATATATATATTTTTTTTGCCATATCTGTTTCAAACCAGCTACGACTAAGGATATTGCCGAAACGCGTCGGAGTTTGCATATGTGTATGTGAGTATATATATATATATATATATATATATTTTTTTTTTTTTTGCCATATCTGTTTCAAACCAGCTACGACTAAGGATATTGCCGAAACGCGTCAGATTTTTATTGTCACTTTGATGTACCAATAAACGACACTTCAAGGATTACAGTGTTGCCAGCTCTTCTTACTACTACCATGATGCACTGGTATCGTATGTCGCAGTGAGCATGCGTACTGGCATGCCCCTGGAGTGCGTAGCTGCGAGATTCCATGACAGCTATATCCAGTGGCCACAGTGGAGCATGGGGGATCAGTACCCGGCCGCTATGAGCGGACTAGTGGTTAACCCTTCACTGCCAGTGTCATTTACACACTGATCAATGCATTTTTATAGCACTGGTCTCTGTATAAATGACAATGGTCCCAAAATAGTGTCAAAAGTGTCCAATCTGTCCGCCATAATGTTGCAGTGCTGATAAAAATTGCAGATCGGCACCATTACTAATAAAACATTTTTTTAATAAAAATGCCATAAAACTATCCCCTATTTTGTAGACGCTATAAATTTTGCGCAAACGAATCAATATATTATTATATTATTATACAGGTTTTATATAGTGCCAACAGTTTGCTCAGTGCTTTACAACAAGAGGGCAGACATTACAGTTACATTACAATTTGGTACAAGAGGAAATATACGCTTATTGCAAATTTTTTTTAACCAAAAATATGTAGAAGAATACATTAAGGTCTAAAGAGGAAAAAAATATTTTTTTTTAATATATTTTTGGGGGATATTTATTATAGCAAAAAGTAAAAAATATTGTGTTTTTTTCAAAATTGTCGCTATTTTTTTGTTTATAGTGCAAAAAATAAAAACCGCAGAGGCGATCAAATACCACCAAAAGAAAGCTCTATTTGTGGGGGGAAAAAAAGGATGTCAATTTTGTTTGGGTACAACGTCACGCGACCGCGCAATTTGTCAGTTAAAGCGATGCAGTGCCGAATCGCAAAAAGTGCTCTGGTCAGGAAGGGGGTAAATTCTTCCAGGGCTGATGCGGTTAAAAGGCTAAAAATAAAACCGTTCATCACAGAGGACACTCTTTACGCCTAGAGGAAAAGAGATTTCATCTCCAAATATGGAAAGGTTTCTTCACAGTTAGCCCATGTATACACGGTCGGACATTCCGACAACAAAATCCGCCGGATTTTGTCCGACGGATTTTGTCCGAAACTGGTGTTGCATACACACGGTCGGACAAAGTTGTCGGAAAATCTGATCATTCGGAACGTGATGACGTTATTTGGTTAGGATGGGACTACGTTCAGGCTAGTAGCCAATAGTTTTGGTCTAGGAATTTGATCTGAGCATGCGTGGCACTTTGTCCGATCGGAATTCTCTACAAATGATCGGACAAAGTCCGATCGGATCATGTTGTCGGAAAACTTTATAGCCCAGCTCTAAAACTTTGTCGGTCGGATATTCCGAAGGAAACAGTCCGATGGAGCCCACACAGGGTCGGATTATCTGACAACAAGGTCCAATCGGACATTTTCCGTCGGAATGTCCGACCGTGTGTACAAGGGCTAAGAGCTGTGAAAGGGGATAGAGAAGAGGCTCCGTTTCTTGCCCGGATTCCCCCCTCCAGCACTCTCCACCTCTCCCCTAAATTTGTGACTGAGCCTCAGTGTCATCACATACAGTGCAAGGCTATTTATTATCCCTGTTGTGTGAGCGGTGGAGGCAGGAGTTTAACCGTAACCAGGGTGCAGCTTATGAGAGACTGGGAGCCCGCTGGAGCAGGGGATCAGGTAAGTAACACAGGCGGACTGACAACTCATGGGGCCCCCGGGCAATAGGAGATTATGGGGCCCCCGGGCAATAGGAGAAGATTATGGGGTCCCCAGGCAATAGATTATGGGGCCACACAGTATACACACACACACATACAGTATACACACACAGACACACAATATACACACACAGAATACACATACACACACTAAAAAGGCCGATCCTCCTTTTTTCTGGGGTCCCCTCAGCGACGATCCTTGCTCCCCCTCCTCGAGTGCCCCCACGGAGAGCCGCTTTCCATGGGGGCACTCCTGCGGGCGTGCTCCCGAGTCCTGCTGCTGCGTCCATTGTCAGCAGGACTCAGAGGCGGGGCAGCTATAATCTTGGGATTATACTCCCAAGATTATACTCTCACCGTACTGGAGAGGCGGGGCAGCTATAATCTTGTGATTTTTAAAAAAACACAGATTTTTATATACTGTCCCTGGTTTTATTGAGGCTGGCAACCCAGATGGGGCCCCTTAGTAGCATGGGGCCCTCGGGCAGTGCCCGAGTGCCCCAATGGTCAGTCCGCCCCTGGTAAATAATAATGCATCTTCTGAAAAACCCCCAGACATAGCAAGTAGGGTGGCCCCACTTCAAGTTTCTTTCCCCTCCCCCCAAGTGTTGGGCTTTAAAGTGTTTTTATGGCTTGTTCAGAATATGTAAATACCTTAGAGTGCATGATCAAGGCACACAGATTTACTTTAACCACTTGCTGACCAGGCTTTTTCTGGCACTTTTTGTTTACAAGTTTAAAGGAGTTGTAAAGTCTCAAGGTTTTTCACCTTAATGCATTCTATGCCATTCTATACATTAGGGTGAAAAACCTTCTTTACTGCAGCCTCCCCTCCTTTTTTCTTACCTGAACCCGATCATTCCAGCGACAAGCAAGAGCCCAGCAGCTCCAGCCGCTGTCTCTGGTCCTCATTGGATAGATTGACAGCAGCGGAAGCCATTGGATCCAGTGACACGGGAACCGGGGGCTGAGTCCTGCTGACAATGGACGCAGCAGTAGGACTCGGGAGCACGCCCGCAGGAGTGCCCCCATGGAAAGCGGCTCTCCATGGGGGCACACGAGGCGGGGGAGCAAGGATCGCCGCTGAGGGGACCCCAGAAAAAAGGAGGATCGGGTCCGCTCTGTGCAAAACTGTGCAGGTAAGTATATGTTTGTTATTTAAAAAAAAAAACCTTTACAGTATTTTTTGCACTAAAATTATTTACAACCCCTAAAAATTATACATTTTTTTTAACAGAGACACTAGGGTATAAAATGGCAACTGTTGCAATTTTTTATGTGACACTGTATTTGCGCAGCGATTTTGCAAACACAATTTTTTGGGAAAAAATACATAAAAAAGGAAAAAAAAAAAAAACACATAAAATATACCCCAATTTTTTTGTATATGTGTAAGATGATGTTACACCGAGTAAATAGATACCTAACATTTCACGCTTTAAAATGACGCACCCTCATGAAATGGCGACAAACTATGGTACTTAAAAATCTCCATAACATGTCACGCTTTAAAATGACGCACCCTCGTGAAATGGCGGCAAACTATGGTACTTAAAAATCTCCATCGGTGATGGTTTAAGCGCCTTTACAGGTTACCAGTCTAGAGTTAGAGGAAGTCTAGAGCTAGAATTATTGCTCTCACTCTAACGTTCATGGTGATACCCCACATGTGCGGTTCAAATACCATTTACATATGCGTGCGCGACTTAAGCATGCGTTCGCTTCTGCACATGAGCATGACTGTCCCTTTAATTATTATTTTTTTTGATCACTTTTATTCCTACTATAAGAAATGTAAACATCCATTGTAATATCAATAAAGATGACAGGTCCTCTTTATAGAGAAAGCTGGGGTTAAAAACGATATATATATATATATATATATATATACATATATACATATATTTTGTTTTTTCTTCCAGCCAGGACTGGAAGTGATGTCATGACGTCTCTCCGGTCCTCCAACGGCATAGAATTGATCAAACAATCTGGTTGCACCGTCAGATGGTTTCTTGAGTGACCCGCCGGAAACAGTAAGCCAGAGAAACGCCGGCGAGCGGCAGGAGGGGGGAAATTGGTCCAGCGGTTCGTGAGCCGCTCCAACTGGTTTCATGAAAAACTGACCCCCTGCAGAAAAAAACGGTACCGGGTTCTGGCTGATATCCATAGCCAATGTATATATTGCATGTATTGTGGTCGGCAAGTAAGTAGATGCTGAGCCTGGACACAGTACAGTCAGCCTTATCCCTATAAAATATAAAAACTGTGTAATGTAAGGGGGCTTTCCGATTGGATAGAAATCAAATGGGTTCATGAGGAAGGACTCTCCCACCACATAACTGATAATAAACGTAAAGCATGTGGTAAATAAATTGTGCATTGACATTTTAACATGTGCAGCCAGGTTTAAACCAGCAAATGGTTTCTTCCATGTCTTGGAGATACCGGTGCTGAGGCCTGCTGATTCCCCGCTCAGTACTAACTCCCGAATCTGCTGAACCCCTGCTCAGTAGTAACCCCAAACTCTTCTGATCCTCCACTCAGTAATAACCCCCAGCTCTGCTGATCCCCTGCTCAGCAGTAACCCCAAACTCTTCTGATCCTCCACTCAGTAATAACCCCCAGCTCTGCTGATCCCCTGCACAGTAGTAACTCCCAGCTCTGATGATAACTCAATGACATGGGGCCCCTCTGGGTAACACAGTGACCTAATAACCACAGACAATGTAATAGCCAACAGTGACTCAATGACACGGGGCCCCTCTGGGTAACACACAGACCTAATATCCACAGACAAGGTAATAGCCAACAGTGACTCAATGACACGGGGCCCCTCTGGGTAACACAGTGACCTAATAACCACAGACAATGTAATAGCCAACAGTGACACACTGACCTGGAGCTCCTGTAGGCAACACAGGGACCTATTATTCACAGACAGTGCAATAGCCAGCAATGACACACTGACGCGGGGGCCCCTGTAGGTAACACATTGACCTATCCTGTGCTGGCACTGCATGTCTTCCAAACACTATAGAGACCTTTTAGAACACTGGAACAATGCAGGAAACAAATATGCAGCAATCAGAAGGCCACATAAACTCTATAGAACGTTGTGCTCTTTTTTGGACTCCCGCGGATTGTTGTAAGGATCCATCACTGCTGGCGGATCTTACCCATCAAACATTTCAAATGTGGGAGCGAGTGATCTTGTCTGGTGATCTATCCAAACGGGTGAGACCCGTGACTCCCTTCTTTGGGTCATCGGCATTCCCACCTGCTGTGCATAGGTCAGAATTCGGGCCCCGGAGTAAAGATGAACACAGGAGACTTGCCCAAGTCCTCCGCGCTGAACCATCCCCCTCCTGTTCGCTTCCTCACTCCCCGACACATTGGCTTCAAAGGCAACAAGTTTCATCATACATTCACAGTTTTCACTCTCTGTCCACTATCTTATCCAAACCTTCGGGTTTTGATGATCTACTTCTTCAGACTGACCCCCCCACCCATGTAATCCCTACTCTATGCTACTTAACATCTCTTCTCCTGACCTTCCACCATATACGCAGACCTGGGAATCGGAACTATGAAATTCTATCTCACCAATAGAGTGACTAAAATGTTTCATGCTAACACAGAAGCTCTCTCCTGGAACCTCAACCCACGAGAGGGGATTTAAATTGGTTGCGAGATGGTACAGATGCCCTGCAAACATAAAATGTTTTGACCCCTCCCGTTCAGACGCCTGTTGGAGATGTTTGGGTTCTGGTGGAACTATGCTTCACATTTGGTGGGACTGCCCCCCCCCCTGGTCAAAAAGTTCTGGCAAACGATACTTGACTTGTACTGCAGGCTGATGGCGAAACAACCCTCCAACCTACACCAGAAATAGTCCTCCACTCCATGATCCCTGGCCCACTGAAATCAGTCAAAAAAGATGTACTCCGTCATTTACTTGCTGCGGCATGGACAGTAATCTTTCCGACATTGGAAATCGACAACCCCTTGCGGATCGGGCTAATGAAGTAGACCGAAAAAAAGAGACTTGGAACGTCTGCTAATCCAGGAAAGAGACAAAGAGGTACAGTTCTCCATCGCGTGGACCTCTTGGTCCATGTTTCGATATTCTTCTGAATTTGTGAGATGGGTTGAGGGAGGACCTCCTATCTCCGACCTACAGCCATGATGGTGTGCTTCCATTCTTTCCCCTCTCTCCTAGTTACCGTCTTTCTGCCTTCTAACATATGAAGTGTTCACATGGAAAGCCTATGGAATGAGTTGTGATCCCACCAATAGTTATTCTTTGTAAACGTAAAATCTGTCTCTTCCAAACATTTTTTGTTTCTATTCTACGTATATGTATCCTGACCCCAATCAGGATGTTGAGAGTATCTCCAATACGATATGGCTTGACTTACCTATTTTCTTGTTGCGTTATATTAAAGGTACACATGGACAGAAGGTCTCAATGAACTTAGTGTAACCACTATGAATGTACTTCATGTCTACGATGGAATTGTATACCTTTACATTATTCTGGAATGTTAATATGTTCCTATGTCAATAAAATGAGATTGAACTAAACAGGCAGCAATCAGAAGTCTACAATAATGCCGAGGGCCATAACTGAGGATCCTTAATCTCTACAGCAGTCCAAAAACCATCAGCAGCAATTCTCCAAACTGTATTGCCCTGTTTGGTGCCAGGAGCACAAACATCACCCCATAAAACTGCACAATGGGGGGGGGGGGGGCTAAACATCAAAGCAAGATACGGAGTGTGGCAGGTGAACCCACCAAAGTACACAAGGGGACCCCAAATGGGAGATATTCACAGTGAAACCAGGGTGCTCCAACTAGTCCAGCGATTCGTAGTATCAAAGGGCCCCCCAAATATCCCAGGGAGCTCTCCTGATACTGAGGAGACTTCATAATCTTTCACAGGGGGGCTCCACAGCCTAAAAACTTACATTTACCGATAACCATAAAAAAAAGTATTTATCCTTATGAGAAAAGAGCAGTGATGGGTTCCGCACACGGCTGGCACAATGCAGCTTGTTGCCACGTGAGCTCTGCTCTGGAAAGCATCCCGACCAGCGATGACCCTCTCCCCCCCCCACCCCCCCCAGCCATTCCCTCAAACTGTTTTAGTGGGCCCTGGTGCAATGCATGGCATGTACAATACAGATGTACTGCATCCTCTCTGCACTGGCATAATGCTGCTGCATTGTGACAAGTGAGCTTCTGGCCGCAGCAGTGCTCCCTTCCCCTTCGCCCACGTTAGTGGGCACTGGTACAATGCATGGTATGTGCAATACAGGTATACCCCACACTGTTTGCATGTGTACAACATAGCAGCATCCCATTTATAGCATTCATTCACACACCCACCTACCACACAGTACAGCAACATACCGAACTCTGCATGTTCTGCTGCCCATCTGTTGGTGTATTCAGCACCATGGCACAACACATGTAGTACTGCCCAGCCTGCACAATACTGCACTACCAGTGCACATGCCACTCCACACTATGCACCCCCCTCTGTACAATACTATACACCCCACACTGTGCAACCCCCTGTGTACAGTACTATACACTCCACACTGTGCACCCCCCTCTGTACAGTACTATACACTCCACACTGTGCACCCCCCTGTGTACAGTACTATACACCCCACACTGTACAATACTATACACCCCACACTGTGCATCCCCCTGTGTACAGTACTATACACCCCACACTGTGCAACCCACTGTGTACAGTACTATACACCCCACACTGTGCACCCCACTGTGTAAAATACTATACACCCCACACTGTGCACCCCACTGTGTACAGTACTATACACCCCACACTGTGCAACCCACTGTGTACAGTACTATACACCCCACACTGTGCAACCCCCTGTGTACAGTACTATACACCCCACACTGTGCACCCCACTGTGTACAGTACTATACACCCCACACTGTGCAACCCCCTGTGTACAGTACTATACACCCCACACTGTGCACAACACTGTGTACAGTACTATACACCCCACACTGTGCACAACACTGTGTACAGTACTATACACCCCACACTGTGCAACCCACTGTGTACAATACTATACACCCCACACTGTGCACCCCACTGTGTACAATACTATACACCCCACACTGTGCACCCCCCTGTGTACAGTACTATACACCCCACACTGTGCACCCCCCTCTGTACAATACTATACACCCCACACTGTGCACCCCCCTGTGTACAGTACTATACACTCCACACTGTGCAACCCACTGTGTACAGTACTATACACCCCACACTGTGCACCCCACTGTGTAAAATACTATACACCCCACACTGTGCACCCCACTGTGTACAGTACTATACACCCCACACTGTGCAACCCACTGTGTACAGTACTATACACCCCACACTGTGCACCCCACTGTGTAAAATACTATACACCCCACACTGTGCACCCCACTGTGTACAGTACTATACACCCCACACTGTGCAACCCCCTGTGTACAGTACTATACACCCCACACTGTGCACAACACTGTGTACAGTACTATACACCCCACACTGTGCACCCCACTGTGTACAATACTATACACCCCACACTGTGCACCCCCCTCTGTACAATACTATACACCCCACACTGTGCACCCCCCTGTGTACAGTACTATACACTCCACACTGTGCAACCCCCTGTGTACAGTACTATACACCCCACACTGTGCACCCCCCTCTGTACAATACTATACACCCCACACTGCGCATCCCACTGTGTACAATACTATACACCCCACACTGTGCACCCCCCTGTGTACAGTACTATACACCCCACACTGTGCAACCCACTGTGTACAGTACTATACACCCCACACTGTGCACCCCACTGTGTAAAATACTATACACCCCACACTGTGCACCCCACTGTGTACAGTACTATACACCCCACACTGTGCACCCCACTGTGTACAATACTATACACCCCACACTGTGCACCCCCCTGTGTACAATACTATACACCCCACACTGTGCACCCCACTGTGTACAATACTATACACCCCACACTGTGCACCCCACTGTGTACAATACTATACACCCCACACTGTGCACCCCACTGTGTACAGTACTATACACCCCACACTGTGCACCCCACTGTGTACAATACTATACACCCCACACTGTGCACCCCCCTGTGTACAGTACTATACTCCCCACACTGTGCACCCCACTGTGTACAATACTATACACCCCACACTGTGCACCCCACTGTGTAAAATACTATACACCCCACACTGTGCACCCCACTGTGTACAGTACTATACACCCCACACTGTGCACCCCACTGTGTAAAATACTATACACCCCACACTGTGCACCCCACTGTGTACAGTACTATACACCCCACACTGTGCACCCCACTGTGTACAGTACTATACACCCCACACCCCACTGTGTACAGTACTATACACCCCACACTGTGCACCCCCCTGTGTACAATACTATACACCCCACACTGTGCACCCCCCTGTGTACAGTACTATACACCCCACACTGTGCATCCCACTGTGTACAGTACTATACACCCCACACCCCACTGTGTACAGTACTATACACCCCACACTGTGCCCCCACTGTGTAAAATACTATGCACCCACACTGTGCACCCCACTGTGTACAATACTATACACCCCACACTGTGCACCCCACTGTGTACAATACTATACACCCCGCACTGTGCACCCCACTGTCTACAATACTATACACCCCACACTGTGCACCCCACTGTCTACAATACTATACACCCCACACTGTGCAACCCCCTGTGTACAGTACTATACACCCCACACTGTGCACCCCCCTCTGTACAATACTATACACCCCACACTGTGCACCCCCCTGTGTACAGTACTATACACCCCACACTGTGCACCCCCCTGTGTACAATACTATACACCCCACACTGTGCACCCCCCTGTGTACAATACTATACACCCCACACTGTGCACCCCCCTGTGTACAGTACTATACACTCCACACTGTGCACCCCCCTGTGTACAGTACTATACACCCCACACTGTGCACCCCCCTGTGTACAGTACTATACACTCCACACTGTGCAACCCCCTGTGTACAGTACTATACACCCCACACTGTGCACCCCCCTCTGTACAATACTATACACCCCACACTGTGCACCCCCCTGTGTACAGTACTATACACCCCACACTGTGCAACCCACTGTGTACAGTACTATACACCCCACACTGTGCACCCCCCTCTGTACAATACTATACACCCCACACTGTGCACCCCCCTGTGTACAGTACTATACACTCCACACTGTGCAACCCCCTGTGTACAGTACTATACACCCCACACTGTGCACCCCCCTCTGTACAATACTATACACCCCACACTGTGCATCCCACTGTGTACAATACTATACACCCCACACTGTGCACCCCCCTGTGTACAGTACTATACACCCCACACTGTGCAACCCACTGTGTACAGTACTATACACCCCACACTGTGCACCCCACTGTGTAAAATACTATACACCCCACACTGTGCACCCCACTGTGTACAATACTATACACCCCACACTGTGCACCCCCCTGTGTACAATACTATACACCCCACACTGTGAACCCCACTGTGTACAGTACTATACACCCCACACTGTGCACCCCACTGTCTACAATACTATACACCGCACACTGTGCACCCCACTGTGTACAGTACTATACACCCCACACTGTGCACCCCACTGTATACAATACTATACACCCCACACTGTGCACCCCACTGTCTACAATACTATACACCCCACACTGTGCACCCCCCCTGTGTACAATACTATACACCCCACACTGTGCACCCCACTGTGTACAATACTATACACCCCACACTGTGCACCCCACTGTCTACAATACTATACAACCCACACTGTGCACCCCACTGTGTACAGTACTATACACCCCACACTGTGCACCCCAATGTGTACAATACTATACACCCCACACTGTGCACCCCACTGTGTACAATACTATACACCCCACACTGTGCACCCCACTGTGTACAGTACTATACATCCCACACTGTGCACCCCACTGTGTACAGTACTATACACCCCACACTGTGCACCCCACTGTATACAATACTATACACCCCACACTGTGCACCCCACTGTGTACAATACTATACACCCCACACTGTGCACCCTACTGTGTACCATACTATACACCCCACACTGTGCACCCCCCTCTGTACAGTACTATACACCCCACACTTTGCACCCCACTATGTACGGTACTATACACCCCACACTTTGCACCCCACTGTGTAAAATACTATACACCCCACTGTGTACAGTACTATACACCCCACACTGTGCACCCCACTGTGTAAAATACTATACACCCCACACTGTGCACCCCACTGTGTACAGTACTATACTCCCCACACTGTGCAACCCCCTGTGTACAGTACTATACACCCCAATGTGTACAGTACTATACACCCCACACTGTGCACCCCACTGTGTACAATACTATACACCCCACACTGTGCACCCCCCTATGTACAGTACTATACACCCCACACTTTGCACCCCACTGTGTACAGTACTATACTCCCCACACTGTGCACTCCCCTGTGTACAATACTATACACCCCACACTGTGCACCCCACTGTGTACAATACTATACACCCCACACTGTGCACCCCACTGTGTACAATACTATACACCCCACACTGTGCACCCCACTGTGTACAATACTATACACCCCACACTGTGCACCCCCTGTGTACAATACTATACACCCCACTGTGTACAGTACTATACACCCTACACCCCACTGTGTACAGTACTATACACCCCACACTGTGCACCCCACTGTGTACAGTACTATACACCCCAAACTGTGCACCACACAATCCACCCAGCACAATACTGTGCTACCCCTGTGTACAGTACTATACACCCCACACTGTGCACCACCCTGTGTACAGTACTATATACCCCACACACCTTGCACCTCACTGTCCACCCAGCAGGACAGTGGGCAACCCATGTATACAGTACTATACACCCCACACTGTTCACCCCCCTGTGTGCAATACTATACACCCCACACTGTGCACCCCACTGTGTACAGTACTATACACCCCACACTGTGCGCCCCCCTGTGTGCAATACTATACACCCCACACTGTGCACCCCCACTATGTACAGTACTATACACTCCACACTGTGCACCCCACTATCCACCCATCACAATACTATGCTACCCCTGTGTACAGTACTATACACCCCACACTGTGCACCCTACTGTGTACAGTACTATATACCTCACACACCGTGCACCTCACTGTCCACCCAGCACAATACTGGACTCCCCCTGTATACAGTACTATACACCCCACACTGTGCACCCCTCTGTCTACCCAGCAAAATACTACACTACTCCTTTGTACAGTACTTTACACCCCACACTGTGCACCCCCACTGTCCACTCAGCACAAAACTGTGCCACCCCTGTGTACAGTACTATACACACTGTATGTCCTGGTGACAATGCTGCCCAGTGCTGGCTCTTCAGCAGTGAATGTGCTGCATTCTCTCCATACAATGGTGCACGGCGCTGCACTCGGTGTACACAGAACAACACACCCCATGCATGCCTCCCTCCCATACATACATTCATACAGACAGGAGGGTGAGAAGCTCTTACCATACATCTCTGCTCTGTGCTCCGGCCTCCAGCATCAGGGAGGAGACTGCCAGTGAATGGAGGAGTCAGAGAGGATCATTCAGCTTTGTGGAAGCCAGACTCGTCTCCCCGGAGAGAGGGGGAGGAGGAGGACTGGAAGGAGGATCCCTCCCACCACTTCTGTACTCACTGACAGTACTCACCCTCTACTTACTGACAACTGTACTCACAGCACTCACCCTCTACTCACTGACAACTGTACTCACAGCACTCACCCTCTACTCACTGACAACTGTACTCACAGCACTCACCCTCTACTCACTGACAACTGTACTCACTCACAGCACTCACCCTCTACTCACTGACAGTACTCACCCTCTACTCACTGACAACTGTACTCACAGCACTCACCCTCTACTCACTGACAACTGTACTCACAGCACTCACCCTCTACTCACTGACAACTGTACTCACTCACAGCACTCACCCTCTACTCACTGACAGTACTCACCCTCTACTCACTGACAACTGTACTCACAGCACTCACCCTCTACTCACTGACAACTGTACTCACAGCACTCACCCTCTACTCACTGACAGCACTCACCCTCTACTCACTGACAACTATACTCACTGACAGTACTTACCCCCTACTCATTGACAACTGTACTCACTGACAGCACTCACCCTCTACTCACTGACAACTGTGCTCACCCTCTACTCACTGACAACTGCACTCACTGACAGTACTTACCCTCTACTCACTGACAATTGCACTCACTGACATTACTCACCCTCTACTCACTGACAACTGCATTCACTGACAGTACTTACCCTCTACTCACTGACAACTGTACTCACTGACATTACTCACCCTCTACTCACTGACAACTGCACTCACTGACAGTACTCACCCTTTACTCACTGACAGTAATTACCCCCTACTCACTGACAGCACTCACCCTCTACTCACTGACAACTGTACTCACCCTCTACTCACTGACAACTGCACTCACTGACAGTACTTACCCTCTACTCACTGACAACTGTACTCACTGACAGTACTCACCCTCTACTCACTGACAACTGCACTCACTGACAGTACTTACCCTCTACTCACTGACAACTGTACTCACTGACAGCACTCACCCTCTACTCACTGACAACTATACTCACTGACAGTACTTAACCCCTACTCACCGACAACTGTACTCACTGACAGCACTCACCCTCTACTCACTGACAACTGTACTCACCCTCTACTCACTGACAACTATACTCACTGACAGTACTTACCCCCTACTCACTGACAACTGTACTCACTGACAGCACTCACCCTCTACTCACTGACAACTGCACTCACTGACAGTA
This sequence comes from Lithobates pipiens, assembly GCF_037356315.1. Lineage (NCBI taxonomy): Eukaryota > Metazoa > Chordata > Amphibia > Anura > Ranidae > Lithobates > Lithobates pipiens. Next base: position 600,126,221 of record NW_027507758.1, read on the forward strand.
CTTACCCTCTACTCACTGACAACTGTACTCACTGACATTACTCACCCTCTACTCACTGACAACTGCACTCACTGACAGTACTCACCCTTTACTCACTGACAACTGTACTCACTGACAGTAATTACCCACTACTCACTGACAGCACTCACCCTCTACTCACTGACAACTGTACTCACCCTCTACTCACTGACAACTGCACTCACTGACAGTACTTACCCTCTTCTCACTGACAACTGTACTCACTGACAGTACTCACCCTCTACTCACTGACAACTGCACTCACTGACAGTACTTACCCCCTACTCACTGACAACTGTACTCACTCACAGCACTCACCCTCTACTCACTGACAGCACTCACCCTCTACTCACTGACATCTGCACTCACTGACAGTACTCACCCTTTACTCACTGACAACTGTACTCACTGACAGTACTTACCCCCTACTCACTGACAGCACTCACCCTCTACTCACTGACAACTGTACTCACTGACAGCACTCACCCTCTACTCACTGACAACTGTACTCAATGACAGCACTCACCCTCTACTCACTGACAACTGTACTCACTGCTGTACGGTCAGTGAGTAGAGGGTAAGTACTGTCAGTGAGTACAGTTGTCAGTGAGTAGAAGGCAAGTCTTCTACTCACTGACAACTGTACTCACTGACAGTACTTACCCTCTACTCACTGACAGTACTTACCCTCTACTCACTGACAGTACTTACCCTCTACTCACTGACAACTGTACTCACTGACAACACTCACCCTCTACTCACTAACAACTGCACTCACTCACAGCACTCACCCTCTACTCACTGACAACTGTACTCACTGACAGTACTTACCCTCTAATCACTGACAATAATTACCCTCTACTCACTGACAACTGTACTCACTGACAACTGTACTCACTGACAGTACTTACCCTCTACTCACTGACAGCACTCACCCTGTACTCACTGACAACTGTACTCACTGAAAGCACTCACCCTCTACTCACTGACAACTGTACTCACTCAAAGCATTCACCCTCTACTCACTGACAACTGTACTCACTGACAGCACTCACCCTCTACTCACTGACATCACTCACCCTCTACTCACTGACAACACTCACCCTCTACTCAATGACAACTGCACTCACTGACAGTACTCACCCTCTACTCACTGACAACTGTACTTACTGACAGCACTCATCCTCTACTCACTGACAACTGCACTCACTTACAGCACTCACCCTCTACTCACTGACAACTGTACTCACTGACAGCACTCACCCTCTACTCACTGACAACACTCACCCTCTACTCACTGGCATCTGTACTCACTGACACAACCAACAGTGTGACCTCTTATCACAATGTTACCCCTCACTAACCCCAGTGCTACCTCTCAACACAGTGCTGCCTGCCTCTCATTAACACCAGTGCTACCTCTCAACACAATGCTGCCTCTCAACGAAGTACTACCTCTCACTTACCTCAGCGCTGCCTCTCAACACAGTGCTAACTCTCAACACAGTGCTAACTCTCAACCCAATGTTACCTCCCACTAACCCCAATGCTACCTCACTAACCCTGGTGCTGCCTCTCCACACAGTGCTGCCTCTTAACACAATGCTACAGCTCACTGACCCTAGCGCTACCTCTCAACACAATTCTGCCTCTCACTAAACCCGGTGTTTCCTCTCACTAAGCTCAGTGCTGCTTCTCAACACAGGCTCCCTCACTAACCCTAGTGCTACCTCTCAATACAATCTCACCTCTCAATAACTCTGGTGCTACCTCTCAACACAGTGCTACTTCTCCCTAACCCCAGTGCTACCTTTCAACACAATGCTACCTCTCACTAACCCCAGTGCTGCCTCTGAACACAGTGCTACCTCACTTACCCCAGTGCTACCTCTCCCTAACCCCAGTGCTAACTCTAAACACAGTACTGCCTCTGAACACAGTGCTACCTCACTTACCCCAGTGCTACCTCTCCCTAACCCCAGTGCTAACTCTAAACACAGTACTGCCTCTGAACACAGCGCTACCTCACTTACCCCAGTGCTGCCTCTCAGCACATATCTTAACTCTCAATAACCCCCAGTGCTACCTCTCAACACAGTGCTGCCTCTCAATGAACTGCTACCTCTCACTTACCTCAGCGCTGCCTCTGAACGCAGTGCTACCTCTCAACACAGTGCTACCTCTCAACCCAATGTTAACTCACACTAACCACAGTGTCTCTCAACACAGTGCTAGCTCTTACTTACCCCAGTGCTACCTCTCAACGCAGTGCTATCTCTCACTTACACTCAGTGCTGCCTCTCAACACAGCGCTACCTCACTTACCCCAGTGCGGCCTCTCAGCACATATCTTAACTCTCACTAACCCCCAGTTCTACCTCTCAACACAGTGCTGCCTCTCAATTAAGTGCTACCTCTCACTTACCTCAGTGCTGTATCTGAACACAGTGCTACCTCTCAACATAGTGCTGCCTCTCAACACAGTGCTACCTCTCAACACAGTACTGCCTCTCAACAAAGTGATGCCTCTCAGCAAAGTGATGCCTCTCAACAAAGTGATGCCTCTCAACACAGTGCTGCCTCTCAACACAGTGATGCCTCTCAACAAAGTGATGCCTCTCAGCAAAGTGATGCCTCTCAACACAGTGCTACCTCTCAACACAGTGCTGCCTCTCAACACAGTGCTGCCTCTCAACACAGTGCTGCCTCTCAACACAGTGCTGCCTCTCAGTGCTGCCTCTCAACACAGTGCTGCCTCTCAACACAGTGCTACCTCTCAACACAGTACTGCCTCTCAACAAAGTGATGCCTCTCAGCAAAGTGATGCCTCTCAACAAAGTGATGCCTCTCAACACAGTGCTGCCTCTCAACACAGTGATGCCTCTCAACAAAGTGATGCCTCTCAGCAAAGTGATGCCTCTCAACACAGTGCTACCTCTCAACACAGTGCTGCCTCTCAACACAGTGCTGCCTCTCAACACAGTGCTGCCTCTCAACACAGTGCTGCCTCTCAGTGCTGCCTCTCAACACAGTGCTGCCTCTCAACACAGTACTACCTCTCAACAAAGTTATGCCTCTCAACACAGTGCTACCTCGATTTGATGTCTGCCGGGACCTGCCGATCATTCCCGAGGCAGACAGAATGGCAGTCTGCCTATGTAAACAGGGCAGAACGCCGTTCTGTGACAGGAGAAGACAGAGATATTGTGTTTCCGCTAAGCAGGAACTCAGATCTCTGTCTTCTTACAGTACAAGCCCCCCCCCCCCCCCCCCCCACAGTTAAAAAGCACTCACAGGGAACACATTTAACTCTTTAATCGCCCCTGATGTTACCCCTTCCCTGTCAGTGTCATTAGTACAGTTACAGTGCCAAAATAGTGTCACTTAGTGTCTGATTTGTCTGCTGCAATGTCGCAGTCCCGCTATAATTTGCTGTTAGCCACTATTACTAGTAAAAAATAAAAAAAATCCATAAAAATATCCCATGTTTGTAGACGCAATAACATTTGTGCAAACCAATCAATATACACTCATTGGGATTTTTTTTTACCAAAAATACGTAGCAGAAGACATATTGGCCTAAACTGATGAAGAAACCAGGTTTTTTTTTTTTTATTATTGAATATGTTTTAAAGCAGAAAGTAAAAAAAATGTTTTTTTCTTTTCAGAATTGTCTGCCTTTTTTTGTTCATAGCACAAAAAAATCAAAAAAATGCAGAGGTGATCAAATATCACCAAAAGAAAGTTCTATTTGTGTACAGCTCTATTTGTGTACAGCGTTGCACGACCGTACAATTGTCAGTTAAAGTAATGCAGTGCCGTATCGCAAAAAATGGCCTGATCATGAAGAGGGAGGGTAAACATTCCAGAGCTGAAGAGGTTAAAGAAAATGCGGGCTTCCTTGTACCTAGAAAATATTTTGGATTGTTGTGCCACAAGCAAGAGTCTTATGCCGTGTACACACGGTCGCAATTTCCGGCAGAAAAAGTCTGACGGAATCTTTTCATCGGATATTCCGATCGTGTGCGTGACTCATCTGACTTTTTTTTTTTCCGAAAATTCTGACGGACCTAGAAATAGAACATGTTTTAAATCTTTCCGACGGAATCAATTCCTATTGGGAAAACCGTTCGCCTGTATGCTGTTCTGACAGACTAAAAACTACGCAAGGGCAGCTATTGGCTACTGGCTATTGAACTTCCTTTTTCTAGTCCCGTTGTACGTGTTGTACGTCACCGCGTTCTAGATGATCGGACTGCAGCGGAACTCCTTCGGAAAAACCGCCAGAGTTTATTCTGGCGGAAAAAACGGTTGTGTGTACGCAGCATTACAGACACATATAAACCTCAACTAAAATACATAAAAATCATAAAGTCCATAAAGTTCATAGTACGATAAATGACAAAGTGCACGAGCACCAGAGAGTGTCCAATCAGTGCTTCTATTGATAAGACATTAGTGATCATGTGACAACCTCCACCAGTGGTAATCCTAGCAGCTCACCTCAATGTATGGACCCCTGATATATCAGATAGGTCACACAAGCATTTCCCTCACAAGGGTAGTAATGGCTGGATCACTGGATATAATGACCACTGAAGAGGAGTATACACTGGTAGTGAATGGATCACTTGCGCTCAGCATGTAAGCTCCGGTTCACAGGTACATGGAATGAAAGTGGCAGAATATAGTGCTCTCCGTTTGGAAAACTGATTTATTAAAGCGGGAGACCCGCAATTTTATTTTATTTTTTTAAAGTCAGTAGCTACAAATACTGCAGCTGCTGACTTTTAAAATAAGGACACTCCCCTGTCCCAGGGTCCAGTAATGTCGGCACCCGAGAGTGAACCGTCCCTGGGTCCTCGGATGCTGCCGTCTCCATCTTCGCTATGGGAATCAGGAAATGAAGCCTTGCGGCTTCACTTCCTGGTTCCCTACTGCGCATGTGCGAGTCGCGCAGCGCAATCTAAATCGTCCGTGCTGTCTCTGGGACCCGTGTGTGTCCCAGCAGATAGAGCGGCAAACGGGAAGAGGCATAGACTCCCGTGGGAGTCTATGCCCGGAAGTGGGTGCAAATACCTGTCTCAGACCCCTCCCCCCAAAAGGTGCCAAATGTGACACTGGAGGGGGGAGGGTTCCGAAAAGCGGAGGTTCCATTTTTGTGTGAATCACTGCTTTAAGTAAAAAAAGGTTGCACTTACAAGTATATCACTGATCCCAGTGCTAGGTGACAAGACAAAAAAGTGAACAGATCCACGAGGATCAGTGATAGACACGGGTGACGTCACACTAGTCATGTGGTTCCTTCCATACGTGTTTCTTCCCAGAAGGTGGGACTTCATCAGCTGTGACCGAATGATGTGAGGCACCCGCTTTATACGTTGACTGACACTGAGGATGCTGGGAAACCCATCACATGATACACCACTATGGAAAACCTGCTTATTGACCAGCCAGGAAATGACCTCAAGCATGAGCCAAATAAATAAACAAAAAATGTTCACAACTGTCAGAACGAATGAGGTGCACAATTACATCTGCATAGTAACATTAGGGACCTAAGACATGTCCTTAAATGCCACATAAAGTGAGTGTTGAGAAATAACACCTCTTGACGACAGCGCACCTCCACCGCATAGATCAGCCTTTCTCAACCTTTTCAACACAGAGGAACCCTTCAAATAGTTTTCCGGTCTTGGGGAACCCCTGCTAAAAATTTGAAATCTACAACTCATGATACATTAGTGTGATGGTCAGTGGGAAGAATGGTCCTTATACTTGTGGTCATTGGGAAGAATTACCTCCTTACAGATAGCTAAAAAGATCAATGGTGTTGGTGGAAGCTTATATGAGAGGCAGAAATTGCCCAATGCTGAAAGAACCCCTACAACCTCTGGAGGAATCCTAGGGTTCCACGGAACCCTGGTTGAGAATCACTGGCATAGATTGTATGTTTACCAGAAGGCAAGCTTTAAGGAGCCTGCGGCTAATTACCTAGCCAGGGCCTTTATCCAAAGGGAAGATGGTAATCCACCGCTAGTTATGGGAAGGAGCTTTTGTAATGAGCACCAGTTAGCCAGGAGTACTCAAGCATCAGCCACCAAGGATCAAATTCAAAGCCTTCTATAGATAAGTATACACTATGGAGTCTCTCTTTATATCTTCTGGGTAATACCTGCATTTGATCCTTGGTGGCTGATGCTCGAGTAACTCTTGGCTAATTGGTGCTCATTACTAAGCTCCTTCCCATAACTAGCGGTGGATTACCATCTTCCCTTTGGATAAAGGCCCTGGCTAGGTAATTAGCTGCAGGCTCCTTAAAGCTTGCCTTCTGGTAAGCGCACAGTCTATGCGGTGGAGGTGCGCTGTCGTCAAGAGGTGTTATTTCTCAACACTCACTTTATGTGGCATTGATTTGGACTTATTCAATTTTTAAAAATCTATTTATTTTTTACACTCATTTGGTCACGTATGGTTAGCACTGCTACTTTGTATTATTTATCCGTTTCTGTGTGTATCTCAAGGTTTTAGCAGCTGCTTTTTCTACAAATTTTTTATATCTGTTCTTGTATTTTTCTATTTTTCTTTTTTGATGTTGTTCACACTCTCCCCTAAGCAAACATGGAGGGGTCTAGAGGTCCTGCCAATATATTGCATTTTCATATTTGGCTCACGCTTGAGGTAATTTCATGGCTGGTTCCGATAATGAGCAGGGTTTCCATAGTGATGTATCATGTGATGGGTTACCCAGCATCCTCAAGTGTCAGCCCACAACGTGTAAAGCGGGTGTTTCACATCGTTCTCTCACCGCTGATGAAGTCCTGCCCCATGGGACGCAACGCGTACGGGAGGAACCACGTGACTAGCATGGCGTCACCAGTGTCTATCCCTCGTGGATCTGTTTACTCTTTTCCCTTGTCACCTGGCACTGGGATCAGAGCTATATTTGTAAGTGCAACCTTTTTTACTTAATAAGGCCTGGTTCACGTTGGCACAATTTGACATGTCAAATTGGCGGCAATAACGGCAATGGCACCGTCCTAATCGGTGCGGAGCCGCAAATGCAGCATCGCAACGATTACGACGGTGCCATTGCCGATATTGCCGCCAATTTGACATGTCAAATCGTAGGCAGGCATTTTTCTTCTAAGAGAATAAGTGCAAGAACTCAACCATGCCCACCACACACATACCTGCCAAATGACATCAAATAGTAGTTCTTCCCTCTTCAGCATACAACCCTCTCCCTCCACTGCCCTCATCTTCTCCCCCCTCCTTAAAAGCTCCACCATCTATCATATGTGTTACCTTTGTTGCAATATTAGGCTGAAACACCTATTTGGCTGTAGTACCTCCCTGCATACTATACTATACTAGTCATTTGCAAGGGAGATCATGCAGTAGGAGCATCAACAACTGGTCGCCAGGGAAAAAATGGAGACCACAGAGGGTGCAGCCTACCACGCACACCAGAGGGTGCAGCCTACCACGCACACCCTCTCCTGCCCATGAGTGCACTGAACCCTGGGCACCTGTTCTGTATCTCCCTTGTCCCTGTCCGGTGTTCTGACACAAAGTGTCCACCTATCGAATAGTGTCCGGGCCGTACCGCGCAGGCGCAGCACTTGCGCAGTACGGGGGACAAGGAGAAGCTGAACATCTCCGAAGAAGAACGGCGCCTGCGCACTGAGTCCAGGTTGAAGCCCCCCCATCCAAGTGGACATAGGGTTGCTCATAGTAACAGGGCCCCTCATGGGTTCGCTTCGGTCGCCACGATTCGGGCACGGCCTCGCTTCGCTCGGCTCTTTTATATTCTAACTCTATGTCCACTTCTATGGTGGGGTTTGAACCTGGACACAGTGCGCAGGTGCCGTTTATCTTCGGAGATGTTCGGCTTCTCCTTGTCCTCCGTACTGCGCAAGCGCACTACAAGGCGGACACTATGTGATGGGGGACAGTATCTGATCGGACACCGGCACTCAGTGGGATCTGCGTAGGAGATCTGACCTGTGGGAGCTACTGGGAGATAAGCTATCATTTGTAAACTCAGAAGCCGGACTTCAGTGTTACCAAGTGATAGTGGTGAGCAGGGAGCAGAAGACCTGAGCCAGAGGTGGTGGAACTGAGTTCCCCCTAGTTCCTGCTGAAAAAAAGCCCTGCTTGTATGTCTTTCTTGCACCGCACTGCTTTTTCATTTACTGATACTTGGGATTCGATATTTTTACACTCAGTGTTCAGCTGCTGTTGTTTTATTTGCGCTGATTGATTTTACTGTTTACATATAAACCTCAGCACAATCATTAAAAAAAAAAAAAAATATCAGGGATTGCTTAGCAGCCAGCAACTGTTCACACAATGAACAAAACAGTGGTGGCAACAGTCATCATTTCAGGATGTATCTGAAAATAATTTCTGATATACTTTTCTATTATTTTTTTCTATTATTTTTTGTTTGCAGGTCTGGATTATAATATTGTTTAAAGTACAGAATGCAGAAGCACACTGCTAAACACAGCACACATTTGCACATAAAGACACAGCTGTGTGTATGGGCTCACTGCTTACTATAGTGGCCCATTTAGGCCGCGTACACACGCGCGGACTGTTTGCCCAACCTTGTTCGTCAAACAGTTTCGGCAAACAGTCCGCTCAAAATTTGCATGAGCGGACTTGCCCACACACGAGCGGACTGTTTCAACGAACTGTTTGCCAAACAGTCCGCTCAACTTTTGAAATGAACGGACTCGCCCACGTAAGGCGGAGGCAAATCCGCCCATTTCGAGCGCATGTACAGGTAGGCGGGCCCCGCGAAGGAGACGTCGCGGGCTCCGCCGCCTGGAATGGGCTTAAAGGGGAACCCCAACGCCGAAAAAAATCGGCGTGGGGGTTCCCCCAAAGTCCACACCAGACCCTTGTCCGAGCACGCTACCCGGCCGGCCAGGAAAGGGGGGCGAGCGAGCGCGCCCCCCCTCCTGAGCCGTACCAGGCCGCGTGCCCTCAACATGGGGGGGTGCCTTGGGGAAGGGGGGGCCGCGCGGCCCCCCCACCCCAAAGCACCTTGTCCCCATGTTGATGAGGACAAGGGCCTCTTCCCGACAACCCTGGCCGTTGGTTGTCGGGGTCTGCGGGCGGGGGGCTTATCGGAATCCGGGAGCCCCCTTTAAGAAGGGGGCCCCCGGATACCGGCCCCCCACCCTATGTGAATGAGTATGGGGTACAATGTACCCCTACCCATTCACCTGTGAAATAAAGTACAAAAAAAAACACAACACAGGGGAAAAAATATTTTATTGCACAGCTCCGGGGGTCTTCCGTCTTCGGGGGTCTTCTCGCCGGACTCCTCCGCTATCTGTGTGTAGCTCTTTTACTAGCGGAGGAGTCCGGCTTTCTTCCTCCCCGCCGCCGGCCTCTTCTCCCGACTTCGGGGGTCTTGTCCCCCTCTTCGGTTCTTCTGCCGGGCCACCGCGCCTTCTTGTAGCTCTTTTACAGGCGGTGGCCCGGTCTTCTGTCGCCGCTGCCTTCCGTTCTTCTGTCGCCGCCTTCGGTTCTTCTGCCGGGCCACCGCGCCTTCTTGTAGCTCTTTTACAGGCGGTGGCCCGGTCTTCTGTCGCCGCTGTCGTCGCCGCCGCCGCCTTCCGTTCTTGTTCTTCTTCTTGTTCTTCTGCTTCTTCTCCTGGAGATGTTGACTCGACGAGCTCTCCGGCCGGAATGCCAGAGCCGCGCTGTGCGGTCACTTATATAGTGACAATGGGGCGGTGTCACATGGTATATGTCACATGGGTTGGTCACATGGTGACCCCGCCCCCTTACGATGTCATAGTCCCCATGTGACATCAACCCATGTGACCAACCCATGTGACATATACCATGTGACACCGCCCCATTGTCACTATATAAGTGACCGCACAGCGCGGCTCTGGCATTCCGGCCGGAGAGCTCGTCGAGTCAACATCTCCAGGAGAAGAAGCAGAAGAACAAGAAGAAGAACAAGAACGGAAGGCGGCGGCGGCGACGACAGCGGCGACAGAAGACCGGGCCACCGCCTGTAAAAGAGCTACAAGAAGGCGCGGTGGCCCGGCAGAAGAACCGAAGAGGGGGACAAGACCCCCGAAGTCGGGAGAAGAGGCCGGCGGCGGGGAGGAAGAAAGCCGGACTCCTCCGCTAGTAAAAGAGCTACACACACATAGCGGAGGAGTCCGGCGAGAAGACCCCCGAAGACGGAAGACCCCCGGAGCTGTGCAATAAAATATTTTTTCCCCTGTGTTGTGTTTTTTTTTGTACTTTATTTCACAGGTGAATGGGTAGGGGTACATTGTACCCCATACTCATTCACATAGGGTGGGGGGCCGGTATCCGGGGGCCCCCTTCTTAAAGGGGGCTCCCGGATTCCGATAAGCCCCCCGCCCGCAGACCCCGACAACCAACGGCCAGGGTTGTCGGGAAGAGGCCCTTGTCCTCATCAACATGGGGACAAGGTGCTTTGGGGTGGGGGGGCCGCGCGGCCCCCCTTCCCCAAGGCACCCCCCCATGTTGAGGGCACGCGGCCTGGTACGGCTCAGGAGGGGGGGCGCGCTCGCTCGCCCCCCTTTCCTGGCCGGCCGGGTAGCGTGCTCGGACAAGGGTCTGGTGTGGACTTTGGGGGAACCCCCACGCCGATTTTTTTCGGCGTTGGGGTTCCCCTTTAAGCCCATTCCAGGCGGCGGAGCCCGCGACGTCTCCTTTGCGGGCCCCGCCTACCTGTACACGCGCTCGAAATGGGCGGACTTTCCGAGCGGGAACACTCCGCTCATTTCGGAAGTACAGCGGACAGGCCCACACGGGCGGACTGTTCGCTCAAACACAGTTTCAGCGGACAGTTTTTCGGAATTTCCGAAAGACTTTGTCCGTCCAACTGTCCGCTGAAACTGTCCGCTGAAAACCCACACACGAGCGGACTGTCCGCCCAAACACTGTTCAGCGGACAAGGTTGGGCGAACAGTCCGCCCGTGTGTACGCGGCCTTAGATGTGCACATAACCATACAATGTGCACAGCTAAACGCAGTGTTTTTGCTGCCCATGTGAATGAGCCCTAATGGGCCTGTACACACAGGTGAGTAAACTTGCGCTGTGTATAGATCAATAATAATAAAAAAAAAATTCTGCAATGCTTCACAGTATTTTACATGCACATACGTGTGCGCATAGGTCATGCCCCAAGAAAAGCTAGAAAATGTTTTACACATGTGTGCGCGTATGCACAAAAATGCAATTTTATTATACACCCCATCCACGCAGGAATTTTGTGCAAGTAACCTAGTTGCCCATGTAGCAATATATACATGTATACATGCCTATAAACACGCACGTGGAAATTGCAATTGCTACACTTAAACGTGATGTTTTCTAATTCTATTTTATGCCTGTGTACTCGTCATTGTCCTTAGGCCCCTTTCACACTGGGGCGTTTTTTAGGCGTTTTTCAGGTGCTTTAGCATTAAAAAAAGCGCCTGTAAAGCACTCGAAAGAAGCTGCAATCCCACTGTGAAAGCCCAAGTGCTTTAAGAGCCCTTTCACACTGCAGCGCCCGAAAAACGCTCGTAAAGCACCGCTTAAACTAGCGGCACTTTACCAGCATTTTTCGAGCGCTAGTGGGGCGCTTTTAACCCCTGTTAGTGGCCAAATAAAGGGTTAAAAGCGCCCACAAAGCGCTGCTGCCAAAAGCACTTTGCAGGCGCTTTTCAGGTGCTGTGCAAGCGCTTCCCATTGATTTCAATGGGAAGGGGCGCTTTAGGAGCGCTGTATTCACCGCTCCAAAAAAGCTGCTTGCAGGACTTTTTTTGACGCCCTGCCAGCGCAGCGCCTCAGTGTGAAAGCACTCGGGCTTTCACATTGGGATTGCAGTTGAGGCTTCTTTCAGGCAGTTTACAGGCGTTTATTTTAACGCTAAGGAGCCTGAAAAAACGCCATAGTGTGAAAGGGGTCTTAGCTAAAAAAAAGCGCAGTCCCAATGTAAAAACACGATTGCATTCACACTGAGACCCCTTTCACACTGGGGCGTTTTTCAGGTGCTTTAGCGCTAAAAAAAGCACCTGTAAAGCGCCTGAAAGAAGCCTCATCTGCAATCCCAATGTGAAAGCCCGAGTGCTTTCACACTGAGGCGCTGGCAGGGCATCAAAAAAAGTCCTGCAAGCAGCTTCTTTGCAGCGCTATTAAAGCGCCCCTTCCCATTGAAATCAATAGGAAGAGCCTAAAAAGCACCTGCAAAGTGCTTTTGGCAGCATCGATTTGTGGGCGCTTTTAACCCTTTATTTGGCCACTAGCGGGGGTTAAAAGCTCCCCGCTAGCGCTCGAAAAACGCTGGTAAAGCGCCGCTAGTTTAAGCAGTGCTTTACCAGCTTTTTTAAGGGCACTGCAAGTGTGAAAGGGCTCTTAAAGCGCTTGGGCTTTCACATTGGGATTGAAGATGAGGCTTCTTTCAAGCGCTTTTTTTAACGCTAAAGCGCCTGAAAAACGCCCCAGTGTGAAAGGGTTCTTATACAGCTGTGTGTATGGTTCTATAGACAATCATGCACCTGCGTTCAGATCAGTAAAAAGCGTAGCGTTTTTTTTTACTCCCATGGGAATGGAGCAGTAGGTCCGTATAAATCTGGCACGGGAGGAGAATTTTGCCGCTAGATCTGTAGCAGTAAACTCAGGTTGCCAAAGAAATCTTACATTTTGTAGGTGATTTGTGTGTTGGGGGAGGTGACCTGTCACAGCCATGAAGGTACCTGTTGTCACTCGGTCCCCTGAGCGTGGTCACATGATTTCGGCACTTCCAAACGCATTATGTCAACTCACTACACCGGAGCACACGCCGATGTCAGCTGGGGGGCAGCCACAGTACGCCAGGAGATAAAGACACTGCTTTACACAGAATAATAAGAAAAACATGAGAGTTGCAATCATTTAAAGGGTTCGTCCACCTGTAGGGCGGATTCCCACTGCCCCACTGTGCTTTTGCTGAAGCGCAGCTAACAACCATTTTCATGCAGGTTACCTGCGCTTTCCCATAGACTTCTATTGCCGCGTACACACAACTGGACTTTCCGGCAGACTAGGCCCGACGGTCTTCCCGACGGACTTTCGGCGGACTTTCAACGGACCTTCCGAACAAACAGACTTGGCCACACAGGAACGGATTAAGTCTGTTCGAAAATCCATTCATTTTGAACGTGATGACGTAAATGGGACTAAAAAGGAAGTTCAATAGCCAGTAGCCAATAGCTTCCCTTGCGTCATATTTGGTACGTTGGACCAGCACACAGACATACGTTTTTCCCAATTTTTAGTTGGTCGGATTGGATGTCCGTCGGATAGATTTGAAACATGTTCTATTTCTAGGTCCGTCTGATTTTTTTTTTCGAAAAACGATCGGACTAGCCCACACACGGTTGGATTGTCTGACGGACTAATCCCTTCAAACCTAGTCTGCCGGAAAGTCCGGTTGTGTGCATATGAGGTTCTGCGGTTTTGGTGTGGTTTCAGAAAGTGCATCAAAACTGATGGACATCATAGAAGGCCATGGGAAAGTGCATGCAACTCACAGGTTAGCTGCGCTTTGCTAAGCAGGACCGCACTGGGGTAGTTTGAAGCTGCCCTTACCAAAAAAAATGTTTGTAGGGTAACGCTTTGACTGTCAGAGCCGTTTTTGCACTTCATGCACACAAGGTTAACCACCTCCCGCCCACTGTATTATAAAATGACAGTCTCAGGGATGCTCTCCCATTCTGGGATGACGTCATATGGGACATGGCGCATCACCGATCTCAGTAAAGAGCCGATGAATAGGCTCTTTACCCATGTGATCAGCTGTGTCTAATGGCAGCTGATCACATGTAAACAAGGAAATGTGGTTATTGGCATTCCTCTCCTCACACTGACAGTGTGTGAGGAGAGCCAATCAGCGCCATTTCCTCACAGGTGAGATCCGCACAGATAATCAGGACACTGATTATTAGTGCCCTGATTATCAGTGCAGCCCCAACAGTGCCCATCAGTAATGCCAGTTAGTGCCTAGCAGTGAGGCTAATCAGTGCCGCATATCAGTGCCCCCTATCAGTTCCCATCGGTGTTGCATATTAGTGCCTCCTTATCAGTGCAGTTTTATCCATGCCCCCTCATCAGTGCTGCCTTTCAGTGCCGCATATCAGTGGCCTCTATCAGTGCCCATCAGTGTTTTATATTAGTGCCTCCTTATCAGTGCCCTTTAGTGCCGTCTTATCAGTGCCCATTAGTGCCACCTCATCAGTGCAGCCTATCAGTGCCCATCAGTGTCACCTATCAGTGCTGCATATTAGTGTCACCTATCAGTGCCCATCAGCGTTGCCTATTAGTGCCTCCTCATCAGTGCCCTTCAGTGCAGCCTCATCAGTGCACATCAGAGAAGAAGAAAAAAAAATGATTTACAACTTTTTTATAACACATCTAAGAAAAGCTGTTTTCTTTTTTTTTTTTTGCAAAAAAGAAAAAAAAACAACCCAGTGGTGATTAAATACCCCATTGATGGACACAGGTGAAGCAGCATTGTTGGCACAGATGAGGCTGCACTAAAATCCTACCCCCCCCCCAAGTTTCCCCTCCCAGCACATTTTCTCCTTCTTCCCCATCCCAGCACAAATTTCCACCCCACCCTAACCCCCCCTCTGAACACGTATTCTCTTTCGCCCCAGCACAAATCCTTTCCCTCTCCAATTTTCCACTCAGCACAAATCCTTCTCCTCTCAAATCCCTCCTCCCGGCACCACAAATCATCCACCAATTCATCCTCCCAGCACAAATTCTCTCACCCTTTTCAAGCATAATCCCCCCTCCCATCACCCTTCTTGCACAAATCCTTCCCTCCCAGCATAAATCCTTTCCTCACTTGTAGCACAATCCCTCTCCCCAAAATCCCCCCTCCCAGCACACATCAATTTCTAAGCCCACCTCCCAGCACAACCCCCCTCCCGGCAACAAACCCCACCACAAATCTTTCTTCTACCAAACCCTCTCTACCTGCACAAATCCTCTCCTCACTTGTAGCACAAATCCTACCACCCAAAGTGCCCCTCCTGGCACAAATCCTTCCCCCTAAAAATGAATCCTTTCTCCCTGGCTTCTCCTCCTGTCAGAGCCGAGGAGAATTCCATCAGCCATGCAGTGAACTATTGTGACAGGCAGCCAACAGGGAGAGATGCCAATTGGCACAGAGGGAGCAATCACAGTGTAACCTAACCCTGTCACACTCTGCTTGAGTGCTTCCGTCAGTACACTGTGTCCTACAGGCTGAATATAGGTATTAGATATTACTGCCGCATATTACAACCAAGAACTAGGCAGGACTCGTTTGGCTGCAAAGCTGGAACATGAACTGTTTATTTGAACAAAGGCGCACATTACACAGATTTACACTCAGGGGACAATCCCCCCTTCTTTGCATAAAGAAAAAGGGCGGGGTAGACTTTACCTCTACCAATAGCATGACACAGGTGTATTAAAACTTCTCATCAGTAGACTGTCTTTGGGAAGGGCTGCTGGAGAAATCCCCCCCTCCCCTCACCCAGCTAATCTACAGAGACATATACATGCCATAATAGGTTGCTCTCAAGGCAGACACAAACAATAGAACAATGGTATACAGCCACGCTTCAAATGATCTATTAAAGAGTCTACAACAGTATATGAGACAATATGATATATATATATATATATATATATATATATATATATATATATATATATATATATATATATACACATATACATACACACACACACACACACACACACAAACACACACACAATATTCCAGTGCAGTTGTACAGTGAGTCTTACTAGTGCAGATCAGACAGGGGTTCTCGCTCACCCTGTGCCCCTAATATACACAGGGTAACTTACACATAGGAGGGGCCGGGGAGCCAAACAAGGAGATTCCAGTGCTCTTCAAGGTAAGCTGGGTTCCACAAGTCCCCTGCCCAAAGTGACTCCCGTCACATGCAGCACTTGGAAATAATTGGAGAAAACTGCCATTCAAAGTGGATTCACTGTGTGCCAGGACTGTTGAAATCTTGGGTTGGTCCAGACAAATTTGGAATGGTTAGGAGGTATGGTATAGTGCTCGCTAAGCACAGTGGACTTAAGCACTAAAGTGGGACTGGGAGACAACCGCTGGTGGTCACTGAAACTACAGCTTTAAGCCCAGAGAACCACAGTGCCACCAGCAGGTCAACCAGGTCGTGACTCCACTGGCATCTTCAAGGGTACCTTTGATGGGGGGTGATAATTGCAGCACTTTTAAACCCTAGGCTTAAAGTAGAACATTAATGGCAGCCAGCATCTTCAAGGGTTCCTCCCAGGAGGGAAGATCATTGTAGCACTCCAAAAACCCTAAGCCCAAAGTACATCATTCATGGCAGCCAGCGCCTTAAAGGGTTCCCCCTTTGATGGGAGATCCTTGCAGCACACAAAACCCTAGGCCCAATGTAAAGCACAGGTGGCCATCCATGTCTTCTATGGTTCCTCATGGGAGGGGAGATCCTTGCAATACTTACAAACTCAAGTCTGAAAGCAGAACATCTATGGCAGCCAGCATTTTCAAGATACCTCCCAGGAAGGGAATTCTTTGCAACACTCCAAATCCCTAGGCCTAAAATAGAACATCCATGGCCACTAGCATCTTCAAGTGTTCTTCTCAGAAAGGAGAAATCCTTGGAGCACTCCAAAACCCCTAAGCCCAAAGACCTTGGAGCATAAAAGGTGTTACAGTTGCATCCTGACTAGGCCCAGGACTGTCTAGTAGGACATGATACAGAATGCCACATCTAGCAAATACTGCTGGAGCCAATTCAAAGAACTAACTGAAAGAGATCACGCCATACTTAGACAAGACCAACATACACATACACACAGGTTGACTAAAGCTCTCTGCTTCCTAAAAAAAAAATCACTAAAAGGCAAGAGTGGAATTTAGAAAAATACAAGAACCCTACATTGGCCAACTATGCATTTCTTGTCTTGCTATCCCAGGGACAGGAAGAGGGGTGAATGTCCCCAGATATCACAGAAGACAAAAAAATGTGACAATACTTAAAATAAAAAAAAAAGGAATGTTTTGATGGCGCCGGGCTTTAAAATTCCCAAGCATGGTGTTAAATCTAATAGTTTGACAAGCATGAAGAAGCCATCTTTTACATGCACAGTTATTTCTCCAATAACCGCAATCCACAAACATTTACAGATGTTTGTCAAATTCGATAGATTCTTTTTAAGTGGATCTTTTCTCTTTAGCACTAGAGACTCGACAGTCCTATAGCAGTCCGTACAATGTGATGGGAATATTGAACACTATGAGCGAGGCCTGCTGAACACAGCCATTGTCTGAACACTGAATGGGGGTTTTGTTCCATACAACTGCTAAACATTCCTCACAGGTTTAGTTCCTCATCAAGCCATTTTACTACGCCACCACATAGCCAGTTGTCGATAATGTGAACTGTTTAGCAAGTTCAATGAGTTTCCAAATGTCTGAAATCGGACTCACATTCCTGTGTCCCTCTCTGATCTACAGTTGTCTTCCTTTTTTAATTATATGTAAATTCAATCACTAAAATCTACTATAAGAACACGGTGACGTCATTTCAAACATTTTTATTAATATTTTAAAATAATTTGTTAATAATCTTAAAAGCGTACAATAAAACGATCTCTGGTGATCCTGTCATAAAGTTCCTTTTTTAGGCGCTCCCTAGTATAGGATGATAAAGCTCTGTACCCCAAAGGGAAAGATTAGGGGACTAGAGGGTCCAAAGCCCCCAGAGCATTCACAGAGTGGTAGGGTAGCTCTGAGAGTTCCTCTGCACCCTGTAGCTGCCGCTTCTGCTACCTTTCAGAATTCAGAGATAGGCAGTGGAAATTCAGAGCGAGGGAGGTGCTCCTTACCACTTGTGGATACGGTCACATTACACAGCCAAGGGAGGACTTCCCTTCACTCTGAAATGCCTGGTCTGGTGAGTGGATTTCATGCTGTCCTGGATAGGATTGGAGGGAAATTTGTACTGGGGGTGGGGGGGGACCGTACTGGGGGGAAATCTGTATGGAGGGGCAAGGTCTGTATTGGGGAGGATCTTAGCTTGGGGAGAAGGTCATTCTTTGTTATAGCCTGTCTACTGATCTGTGCATTATGCACGCCTGACCCCTGCGCTCTGTGCATTTCCACGCTCCTGACTCCGGTTAGAATTTTGCTTGTGGCATAGATAGAATATAGAATATTTTTTGGGTACATATAGAATATTTTTTGGGTACAACGCTTGTGTGTGTGTTACCGTGAACTAAGCCCCATCCATGTTAGCATGACACGCCCACGATTCACCTAATTATTTTTTGCAGTAGTTACCCACAGCTACCCCCCCCCCCCCCCCCCACATTAAGAGAAAAAAATACATTCCAGCTGTCCCTGTCTCTCAAATGCTTTCCTGCTTTGCCACATGCTGTCCCAACAGAGACTGTGCCGACACACATTGCACAGGCATGGTCTGCTGCTGTGACCATCAGAAAACAGGACGTGGCTGCAAAGAGGAGCGGCAGGGGGTAAGCAGCATCAAGTTGCAGCAGAGGATGAAGAAGGTGAAAACTCTATACGCAGCTCAGTGTGCAATCTACAGAAATGCTGAGAAAAATGAATTCCCTTGCATGCGCGAGAGTGACATCATCTTGGGCTGGGCCAATGAAAATGGGCAAAGATCGGTACCCTACATTGGCCAACTATCAGGCCGAAGATTACAGTTCCGGGAGACCGGAGCGTTGGATAGAAGGTGAGCTTAGTTCTGCTTTAAAGTGGTTGTAAACCCTTACAAACCACTTTGACCTACAGGTAAGCCTAGATTAAGGCTTACCTGTAGGTCCAAGCAATATCTCCTAAACCTATATGGTTTAGGAGATATTTGCCAGAAAACGGGCACCGCTGTCTACGGCGCATGCGCCGTAGACAGCGGCGCGCAGGCGCACTGAGCGCGGCATTCTCAGCGACGGAGCTGCCGCGCGCGTCGGGCTCCCGTGCGCATGCGCGGGAGTGACGTCATCGAGGCTTCGCCGAATGACAGCGGCGGAGCTGCGAGACCCCACCAACAAGACGGATGCGGCGGACTACAGGGGACAGCGGCGACTTCGCTGGCTCCTGTGTCAGGTAAGTGACACATAATGAGCTACTATGCGATGCATTGTAGTCCATTATGCTTTGCCTTTGCAGGGAATGAAAGAGGAAGTAAACTCATCAGGGTTTACTTCCTCTTTAAGCTGGCAAAGAATTTGATTTTCTGTAAGAACATGACTACATCCAATGACTTGGCACATATCATTGACAGGTACTTCAACATTTCCTTCTCTTTTAACTAGGGCTGCAACTAATGATTATTTTCATAATAGATTATTCAATTAGTCGATTAGGCTAATTATTGTTTCGATTAATCGGATAAAATCATAAAAAAAATAAAGTGATATGCAATTTTTTTATTTAAAGTAATAATGAAAATTATGGGGCACTATTCCTCCCAGGAACACTAGTGGTGGGGCACTATTCCTCCCGAGAACACCAATGGTGGGGCACTATTCCTCCCAAGAACACCAATGGTGGGGCACTATTCCTCCCGAGAACAACAATGGTGGGGCACTGTTCCTCCCGGGAACACCAATGGTGGGGCACTATTCCTCCCGAGAACAACAATGGTGGGGCACTGTTCCTCCCGAGAACAACAATGGTGGGGCACTATTCCTCCCGGGAACACCAATGTTGAGGCACTATTCCTCCCCCTTCCCCTCCCAGGAACACCAATGGGGCACTATTCCCCCCTCCAAGGAACACCAATTGGGCACTTCCTCAACCCCCCGGTAACACCAATGGCGTACTATTCCCCCCCTCCATGGAACCCCCCCTTCAGCAACAACTATTTCCCCCCTCCCAGCAACACCAATGGGGCACTATCCCCCCCCCCCCCCCGCCAGCAACACCAATGGGACACTATTCCTCCCCAGGAAAACCAATGATGGGGCATTATTCCATCCATCCCCCAGAACACCAATGATGGGGCACTAAACCCCCCCCCCCCCCCCAATACTTATAATCAAGTCAAGAGGCACGTATCACAATATATATACTACTACTAGTGTTGTTGTATACAGCTGCAGCGCCGCTACATTATATCACGGCTGCTTCTCGCCTCTCTCTCTATTCCCTCAAGGCAGCAGCGGGTGGCGCGTTGACATAGATTTTCATTATCGATTATTATCGATAATATCGATTAATCATTTCAGCCCTACTTTTAACAATTAATTTTGTAATAACTCAAATTTCCTGAACAAAAACCACATTCACTTTTTAAAAACCTTTTGTTTGAGAAAACTTTTCCAACCTGCTCCTTTGAACATCTCTCATTACAGTGATCGAAATGAATGTCCACCCCACTAAATTTCCTGAAACAAAGGTTATCAAGCAATGTATGGACAGTTTTTACTGTGACATTTGCGCTGCTCATATAATATTCACTAAAAATGACATATGCTGCACATTGACCAAAATCCTTTAATTGTATATTTACCTTGCTGAAGATGTTAATAATTAAAAAGAATCTGTACTTTGCCCATTATGTGGCTCACTTTAGGGCACAAAAGAAGTGCCATTGTTTAGAAATGAGTAATACATTATTGTACAGGGAGGACTACATAATAAAATGTATCTAAAGCCATAAACAAAAATGTCATTAGATGAGGTGGCTGCATTCCTTTTCTTCTTTCAATCTTGACAGAAATACATTTCTCTTGGGCCGACCATAGACAAAGCGATTTTCTTTTTGTGGTTGCAGGAAAGAAAAAATATTGATTACCCTATCAACACAGTCAGTATTGATGGGGGAAATCCTTCCTGTGGAGCCAGAGGGGCGCTAGAGGGGCGGCAGGGGTAGCCGTCCTTGCTGTGAGAACACAGTGATTATTGCTAGTGGTTATAACAGCCGCTAGCAATAATTGCATATGAAATACGATAGGTTGGTTGTACCCAAGTTGATGGGTACATTCAGCCTGCCCATATATGGTTTGAATCTTGGCCAGTTCTGCAAGAACCATATATGGCTGGCTTTAGGGTGACAAGGCTCATTCATTCTACTATATCACGGCAAATGGGAACAGGATAGGACTACAGAAGTCTGCCCCCTCTTCTTTTCTCTATAACAGTGATCCCCAAAACTGTGGCCTGGAAGCCAGATGCAGCCCCTTGCCTGCCTTTATTTGGCCCCTGGGCACTACTTCATCCACAAATACCAACAATGGGGCATAATTCCTCCCCACTTACGCCAATGAAGGGGCACAATTCCTCCCCACTGACACCAACAATTGGACTGAACGACACCAAAGATGGGGCGGAATTCCTTCCACTGCAACCAAAGATGGGGCATTGTTTTTTTTGTTTTTTCCCCACTGATGTCGGGACCTTTTCTACTTACAATGGTCACAGTCCCCCCCCCCCAAGACCAAAGGACATTAAACTGGCCCTTTTTTTATGGAAAGTTTGAAGACCCCTGCTCTACACAGAAGGATGTGGTTCTCTAGTCCTCCTGAGATAGATGGGGACAATGCAACCAATAACAGCCAGCACAGGCAGAGTGCACAGGAAGTTATAGGCTTACCATATTTTTGGCATGATTAATAGGTCTTTTTGTTCACTTATAAAACAGATTTAACAAATCCCTTTCAATGGTATAGTTAACAGACCAAAAGGTACCATATAAGAGTTCATTGTTGAGGTTTACGTGCTCTTTAAAAGCAATACAGAGTACAGAGTGACACTGTCGGAGACACCACCGGCATATAACGAAACTCCCAAATGCAATGTTAGCCGGGAGTTTGTTGACATTTTTTCTGCTGGTAATGGAAGTGGTCCTGTAAACCTGCCCAATCGCTTCTATGAACTGCAGACATCATCGAGAGCAGTGGTTTCCAAACTGCGGGTTGGGGGCTGGATGTGGCCCTTTGCTTACATTTATCCAGTCCTTTGGACACTATTCTTCCAACTAATGACAATGATGATGGGGCTCCATTTCTCTCACTGATACCTACAATGGGGCTCTATTCCTTCCTTTAAAACCAATAATGAGGCAGTTTCTATTCCCTCTGGCCACAGTCCGGCTCCCTTAAAGCCTGAAGGCCAGTAAACTGGCTTGTTTGGAAAGCTTGGGGACCCCCAATCAAGAGGTTCAATTGATGTTTGACCAAATAAAAAAGTGCATAGGACATGAGATCTTAGTAACTTTGACCATGGAATGACTATTGGTGTGCAAGATGTGGTGATTGCAGCATCACAGAAACGGTTGACCTCACAGGATTTTCACTCTTTACAGATTTAGGAGTTTACAGGGAATGATGCGAAAGAAAAAGACGAGCAGCCAAAAGGTAGGCAAAAACGCCTTCTAAAATCCAATGAGAATGCCAAGGCTCATTGAAGCTGACAGGAAGTCCATGACTGCATGAACAGAATGGGCAACATATAGAACCTGGAAGATGACAGCTTTCAGAAGCAGAAGACCATACGGGGTTACTCTTCTCTCTGCTAAGAACAATAAACAAGGCTACTATGAGCATGAGGTCACCAAAATAGTTTTTTACTGGTCTACAGAATCTTAGCTTCTATTGTGGCAATACATAATTGGTTTGGGATTTGGCATTCACACTATCAACCCTTTGGGTTGATGTGGAATGTTCATCAGCATGAGGGCCTATTCACACCACACCGCAGCACACATTTTCAGCAGAAAAAGATAGAAATACACAAGATACATAGACCTAACCATCCTCGTACAAATTCAGAAAGGGTACCATTAGGATACCACCACACGCAAAGGTTTCTTCACAGTAAGCCCTTGTACACACAGTCGGAGAATGCGTCCTATCAGACTGCGTTGTCAGATAATCTGACTGTGTGTGGTATGCATCGGACTGTTTCCGTCGGAATATCCGTCGGACCAAATTTTCCAACTTGCTGGAAATATTTTCCGACAAACTGGTCCGATAGGACATACTCCGATCATGTGTAGAGAATTTCGATCGGGCAAAGTGCCACGCATGCTCAGATCAAATTCCTACATCAAAGCTATTGGCTACTAGCCTGAACGTAGTCCCATCGTAACTAAATTACGTCATCACGTTCTGAAAGATCTGATTTTTCGACAACTTTGTCCGACCGTGTGTATGCAACAGTTTCGGACAAGATCCGACGGACAAAATCAGACGGATTTGGTTGTCGAAATGTCCGACCGTGTGTACAAGGGCTAAGAGCTGTGAAAACGTGGAATAGACTAACTCCGAAGGTGGTTCTGGCCAGCTCAGTATATTGCTTTAAGATTGGACTGGATTATTTTCTAAATGTACATAATAAAACTGGGTACTAACATTTATAGGTAAAGTTGATCCAGGGAATATCTGATTGCCTCTCGGGGGATCAGGAAGGAATTTTTTCCCCTGCTGTGGCAAATTGGACCATGATTTGCTGGGGTTTTTCCCCTTCCTCTGGATCAACTGTGGGTATAGGATTGTGTATATGGGATTGTATAATTTTTATTTATTTTTTTGGGTGGAACTTGTGTCTTTTTTCAACATATGTAACGCTATAACTATAAATCTAGGTGTTGAACACACACCATTGGCACAACAAAACAAACAAATGGCCACTGCCCTCACCTATAACTGGCCTTTGCAGCAAGCAGCACTTGGAAGGGGAATGAATGCAAAACAAAACTAGAAAAATTCCAAGTTCAACTTACAGACCAGCCTGCTAATCAACTGAATTGGCCTGTGTAACAGTTTGCACTGAAAACATGGGCTTAGTTTGCACACATTTGCAAATACATGCGTAAGCTACAGAGCCCCTTCAAGTCACTTCAATATTTTCTGTAGTCCTAATGCTAAATTTCAGATCCTCCACATTGGAAGCACATGCTTTATAATGGATAGGCAGAGGGCAGGTGAGCTTGGAGGGAACCCATCCCTCCAATAAGGCACAGGGGTGCACTGGAGACCCAGCATGTAGCACAATGGCAGCAAAGGTGTCCAGTACGTCCCCTCACCAATATTGCAGCAGTACAAACAAATGGCCACTGCCCCTACCTACGCTTACGCATAAAGTTGTAAATGTGTGCAAACTAACCCTTGTTTTTACTGTTAGTCGGGACAATTTGGTTGGTTAGCAGGCTGGTTGGTAAGTTGAGCTCAGAATTTCTCTGGTTTTGTTTTGTTTAGGTACAACATAAACCCATCTTGGGCCAAAAGCATAGTTCAAACAGAGTTCAAGAGACTAGGTAGGTCGTTAATTAATAGCCCGTCATGAAATCCAATGCAATGTGCTAGGGTATACGGGATGGACAATAAGAGAAATGTAAGTTTAGAAAAATGGAAAGTGTGAGAGACGGAGAGAAAAAAAAAATTGGGGATGAAGGGGGAGGGAGAAGGTGGAAGAAGGTAAGGCAGCAGCACCAGTGGAAGGAGTAACAACAGACCTATCGTCTAAGCAGACAAATGGGGTTCAAGAATGTCAAGGGTTGACGATGTAAGGAGAGCGTAGCAATGCAGGAGATTATCCCACCAGAATCTTTTTGAATTCATCCGTACAGGAGAATTCAAGCCAATAGAACCACATTTTAATAAAAGATAGATTGAATGGGGTGAAATGGCGCCCCCTCCAATTACCACAATATGATTCTATATATGTATACAGTATATGCTTAATGTATACAGTAGTACTAAAACTACTCCACCCTATGTACCATACAGGTAAGTAAATACGAACTATAAAAAACATAAATATTTGTGATGCTAATGTCAAATTAATAGTGAACATGAGATAGTTGACCTCCCACCATCCAATATTACAATTATCCGATGTTACATTTGTAAACCATCTATGGTAGTGAAATGATAAATACTAAAACACTTCAAACAATTCACCAAAAGAGAAGAAACACCAAACCATACATAAATATGTGCCACAGATAAAAAAAATGAAGTCCAATAAAGTGTTAAAAAATTTGATAAAAAAGGTGTATATATATATATATATATATATATATATATATATATATATATATATATATATATATATATATATATATAATTGTTCCAGAACCACGTGAAACTCTAAAGTGACCAAATGTTCCAATAAACCTTTCAATTGTATCTTTGGCCATACCAGTCAGACCTTCCATTTCCCCAGTATTTTAAGGATCCATTGCCGTATAGTAGGCAGTTGCACTGACTTCCATAAAGGTGGAATACATGCCCACGCAGCATTACCAAAGTGCCTCACCACCAATTTTTTTATATATGGACAGTGATATTTCATTGTGATGCAATAGATAAAAGGAAGGTGTGAAAGGTAATGTCCTATCTGTACATTTTTGCATGATTGCTTGTAAACAGTTTAAAAAAGTACTGAGAACCGGGAAGGACCAGAATAGATGTAACGTGTTGTTCCAACGAATGCAACAAGAAATGTAATGGTG
Source organism: Lithobates pipiens (assembly GCF_037356315.1). Lineage (NCBI taxonomy): Eukaryota > Metazoa > Chordata > Amphibia > Anura > Ranidae > Lithobates > Lithobates pipiens. The sequence continues at coordinate 600,151,775 of NW_027507758.1, forward strand.
AAATTAGGATGGCTAAAATAGAACACAAAAGACACATAGCGGAGGAGAGCAAAAAAAAATCCCAAGAAATTCCTTAAGTATATAAACAGTATAAAAGGTAGGGCAGACGATAATGGCCCCATAAAGAATAAGGCAGGAAATCTGGTTACAAAGGATGACGAGATTGTGAAGGTATTGAATTTATTCTTCTCCTCAGTCTTCACAAGGGAATCGGGGGGCTTCAGTAACCAAAACTGCAGTGTTTATCCACATGACACATCACAGGATGCACCTTCATAGCTAACAGAGGACAGAATTAGAAATAGACTTGGGAAAATCTAAATTAAAAAGTCACCATGACGAGATGGCTTGCCCCCAAGGTTCCTTAGGGAACTCAGTCAAGTAATTGTCAGACCATTGTTCCTAATTTTTACTGACAGTCTACTGACTTGAATGGTACCATCTGATTCGAGAAAAGCAATGTAGCACCAATATTTTAAAAAGGGTCAAAATACATCTCTGGGAATTACAGACCAGTTAGCCTAACATCAATAGTATGCAAGCTCTTGGAGGGGATGATAAGGGACTATATACAAGATTTTAGTAATGAAAACAGTATAATTAGCAGTAATCAGCATGGATTCATGAAGAATCGTTCTTGCCAAACCAATCTATTAACCTTCTATGAGGAGGTGAGCTCCTATCTAGATAAAGGAAGGTCCATAGATGTGGTGTATCTGGATTTTGCAAAAGCATTTGACACAGTTCCCCATAAAAGTTTACTGTACAAAGTAAGGTCTGTTGGCATGGACCATAGGGTGAGTACATGGATTGAAAATTGGCTGCAAGAGCGATTTCAGAGGGTCGTGATAAATGGGGAGTACTCTGAATGGTCAGGGGTAGAAAGTGGGGTCCATCAGGGTTCTGTGCTGGAACCAATCCTATTTAATTTGTGCATAAATGACCTGGAGGATGGGGTAAACAGTCCAATCTCTGTATTTGTGGATGATACTAAGCTAAGCAGGGCAATAACTTCTCCATAGGATGTGGAAACCTTGCAAGAAGATCTAAACAAATGAATGGGGTGGGCAACTACATGGCAAATGAGATTTAATGTAGAAAATGTAAAATAATGCATTTGGGAGGCAAAAATATGAATGCAATTTATATACTGGAGCGAGAACCTCTGGGGGAATCTAGGATGGAAAAGGACCTGGGGGTCCTAGTAGATGATAGGCCCAGCAATGGCATGCAATGCCAAGTTGCTGCTAACAAAGCAAACAGAATATTGACATGCATTAAAAATTATATTAACTCAAGTGATAATTCTCCCAATCTACATGACTCTGGTCCGGCCTCACCTGAAGTATGCTGTCCAGTTCTGGGCACCAGTCCTCAGGAAGGATGTACTGGAAATGGAGCGAGTGCAGAGAAGGGCAAAAAAGCTAATAAAGGGACTGGAGGATATAAGTTATGAGGAAAGGTTGCGAGCACTGAAATTATTCTCTCTGGAGAAGAGACACTTGAGAGGGAATATGAATTCAATTTACAAATACCATACTGGTGACCCCACAATAGGGATAAAACTTTTCAGCGGAAGGGAATTTAATAAGACACGTGGCCAATAAAATTAGAAGAAACAAGGTTTAACCTTAAACTGCGTAGAGGGTTCTTTACTGTAAGAGCGGCAAGGATGTGGAATTGCCTTCCACAGGTGGTGGTCTCAGCGGGGGGCATCAATAGTTAAAAAAAAAGTATTAGATAAGCACCTGAACAATCACAACATACAGGGATATACAATGTAATACCAACATATAATCACACACATAGTTTGGACTTGATGGACTTGTGTCTTTTTTCAACCCCACCTGCTATGTAACTATGTGTCTCCTCTGTTAGCACCACACCACCAACACGTTTCAGGCCCAGAGGGGTAAATATGGTGCTGTAGTGTTAGGGTGCGGTACCACCAGGTTAAGATTTTATACCCCAATTCTTGAAATTTATTTCATATAGATTTAAAGGAGATAGTCAAGGTCTTTCAGCATTCTGCCAGGGTTCGGCAAAGTTGAAGGTTATCCTATTTGTCTAGATACCTAAGGGAGGGTCTGTGAAGATTCTGTGAGTAACAGTTTGTAAGAGAGGGAAAGGGCATGTCTAGATGTCTCTTCAATCTAGCACTCCTTTTCATAGGTAGTCAATGGTCTTGTAAAGGAAGAAACCGCAGGCAGGGAGTGCAGGAAGTGAGAGAGTTAAAGCAATGGAAAGTAACCCAGGTCTACAATAAGTACTTTTTTTTAATATATATTTTTATTGAGTTTAAGACATACAAACCTCTATTATGGTAAGTTTTACAATAAGTACTTTTAAATGCTTTTTTTTTTATAGCCACCTAAGTTTTCTTTCCATGCTATGAGGAAAGCTGTGCAGACGAAACGCGTTATCGTTTACTGTATTGTGTATTTATATTTGTAGCCAATAAAGGATTTATATTAAAAGCGTACTCCAAGCTGCTGGCTTTATTTGACAAGGAACTGGCGAATCCATGGCTGTTGTAGAATAGGCCATCTCTTCCTAATGTCATCTCTGTCTTCTGAGGACCATGCCCTAGACAGCCAATAGGAAATGTCCACATCACCCAAGCCGTGACGTGGAAACCCAGAGATGGACTTTTCCACTCTGCAGCAAAGATAGAAGACTCAGGTGCCAGAATGTCACATTACTCTGGATTCAGCTGAATATTTTGGGGCTTTAGAAGAGTTTCTTTAAACTAACCTAGTAATTAGTTGGGGGAAGGCTATTGTAGGAAACAGAAAAACAAAGAAAAGGCGCCTCTAAGTGTAGAATTAAAAGCTGTTTAATTTCCCCAAAAAGGGTTAAAAACACTTACAAGATATGTAGACTGGCAGAGCATATAATTAATATCCATGGAGGTGGTCCGGCATGAATGCAGTGGTCACTGGCATATACCAGTTCTTTAGGCTGTGTGTGTCCAGTAGCAGGGAGGTCCAGGGGATGCCAACAGGAAAAACAGCAGGGAGCTCCAAGAGAACTGACAGGCCAGCCCACAGAATAAAAATGTGCCCAAGTGCCCAAAGTACGGTACACTTAATAGTATCTATTGGTTACACAGCAATTGATATGACTGTTCCAAGTTGGTATTTGGTCAGAAACTAGAGTTCTGGTTAGGTACAATGAGGTAAGTATTGTTAAAACAGAAACTGTTTCCTTTATTTCCTTTCAAATGTGCAATGCATAATCAACTGCAAATCTTCTTTGACATTAAACATGTAACATCCTCTGCACACCAGCTGAAATTTCTGTAGGCATCAAATGGCGAAGAGCTTGGAACAGAAGGATGGTAGGAGATAAGGGAGTATAACCCCCCTTCTGCTGCATGAAAGTACTGGTTTTATTTGCTTGACAGTATCTTTTGAAGAGATCCAGCCACAGATGTGGCCTATTAAAGCTGACTTAACTAGCAAAAGGCAGGCACAAAGAATGCCTCTCCCTTGAGAGCTCCATCAGTAGCCAATCTCGATGTTCTGGTTAGAAGATGATGATGAGACTGAGGCTGTGGCATGCCCAAGTCCCAGCCTTTTTTTTGGTCAGACACATTCAGACCATTGCATGAGGTGATATCCCAGAGTTTAAGTCTCAGAATTCATGGCTTGCATTTGCAAACTGAGTGTTTTACATTGCCTTACACTATATGGGACCCTGAAAAAAATCAAGGATCAATACCAAGCAGACTGCAGCAATGGAATGGAAATCCACCAAGTCCAACCCTCAAATCCAGAGAAATCTGGATGATGCTCAATGAAAGAAAACCACGACATGATTGTCTCCACTGAGTCAACATTGCTTACCTACAGATTCTGACCACTGCCCCCACCTACTAACTGTCTAAATATGACCATATAGACATACTGTACATTGTTGTCCCCTTGGCCTGATCTGTTCCCCAGCCACAGATTCCTTGACCCTTTCTCCAGTACTCCCACCTTGTGTTCTACTTCTCTTCCCTTTCCACCCAAAAATTCCCAGTTGGGTGAACTTAGATAAATTGTCATGTTCACAAATGGTTATATTATTAATTGATGTCACTAATACTGCCCCCTATGTATGATGCCTTTCACCATGCTTTCAATGTTGGGTTATCTATGTAAATTATTTACCTGTACCCTTCTCAAAAGATTCAATGAAAATTATTGAATATAAAAAGAATAATTGGTGGCACAGAGAAAGAAAAGAGGTACATTTAGGCAACAGCTGTTATTCCCGCTAGGAAGCAAGCTTTTATTTTGTTGATAAAGTGTCTATTGAAGTCATACCGGTGATTCCCTCTACATCATCTTGGGATATTTCTTCATCAAGGTTGCAGCAGCTCTTGCATATAATGAGAGGCTTCTTCCGCTTGCAGCGATCTCGTATACGTGAATGGAACGAGCACTGGGAGAGGATTGCCCAGAGGTTTTTCCTCGATGTTTATTTCTGGAAACGGTCCCGAAGCCTCAGCTCTCTGCACTACAATAAATATTTTATACAGCTGAGCAGGCACACCAAATATGATTGTGTTCCTGTAATATCTTCAGTACTCTAGAGGATACTGGCACACCAATCCATGGGATGGTGGCGACAGCCAATGGCAGTGTGACGGATTTCTGTTCTTCAAGCTCTGCACCGAATAATTTTTAAATGGCGGGATCACTTTACAACATCATGCACTTAAAAGACTATGGGGTTGATTTAATAAAAGTGGAGAGTGCAAAATCTGGTGCAGCTCTGCATAGAAACCAATTAGCTTCCATTTTCATTGTTTTTGTCAAAGCTTAATTGAACAAAGAGAAGTTAGGAGCCGATTGGCTACTATACACAGCTGCACCAGATTTTGCACTCTCCAGTTTTAGTAAATAAACCCCCTTTGTGTAGCGTCTGACTGCAGGCTTTGCAGGATCTCAAAACACCTGGATTTTGGCCAGTCAGGTCAAGAAGAGACAGTAGTGCAATTGCAGTGTAACGATAACTCTGCTTTACACAAAATAGAGGTTAAAGCTCATCTCTGGACAAATAAAGATTCCCACCTATCCTTTCCTTCCACCTTGCTCCCAACCTTTTGTGAATAGATTATTAATGAACCCCTTTTCACTCTTCTGAATCTGTCAATACATGTCCTGATCAGGGCCGTCTTTAATATTGATTGTACCCTGGGCAATACTTTTCTTGGGGGCCCCCTCCCTATGCATTTTCGCTCTCCACCTGCTCTCAGACATACAATAAATAGCAGCTAGACTCGAAAACAGTTTACCGAATCAGATCAGGCAGCTATTGCGATTGGTTGCCAGAGGTTTCCGTGTATCATTACGGCTCACTAACTGGTTGCTAGAGGTTACAGAACACATTACAGCTCACTGGTTAGTTGCTAGAGGCTACAGCACATGAATTCTGCTTGTTGATTGGTTGCTAGAGATTACTGTGGATATGACCTCAGGGGGGTATGATATACATATCAATGCCGCTGGCCGCCTCTATTTACATATGAATGCCGGTAATTTACATGTAAACACAGGGTCTCCAGGTGAGTCATCTGGGACACAGCACAGGACTAAAACCTCAAGGGGCGAGGGAATTTAAACCAGGATAGTTGGCAAGTATGAAGCAGCTGCTTTGGGCCCCACAACGATGACAGGGCCCAGGGCAGCTGCCCCTTTTGCCCTGCCTTAAAAACGGCCCTGGTCCTGATGCCTCTTCCTGCGGCGAAGACCGGTGATTCAGTGCTGTAGTCTGTGCCTTTCAGTACTGGTGATCCAGGGGTCAAAGAAGGGAACCCCAGCATGGGCAAGGGACACAAGTGTCACATACCAAAGATATTTATGTAGGTGCTGGAGGGAAGGTAGGAGACACAAGTTGCCGGAAAGGTTCTACTTCTTCTCTTGCATGACATTGGAGAGTTAATTTGGTTAGACACTGACGGGATTTCTTTAAGGTAGCACGAGTCAACTTCTGACGTAAATCAAACCCGTGCTTAGCCTTTGTAGGTCAAATCAACAAGTTCATTTGAAAACCAACCCCTCCTCTACAGTGGCAATTAATTGCCTTCCATTCACTCCCTAATCCCTCCCTTCAGGCACTGGGAGTGAAAAAAAATCACCAATACTTCTGGGTATGTAGGAACATGTGACTCACAACCTTTCCTTTTCCTTGCTGCTTGGTGATTGATATAGTGATGTCCCCAAGAGACATAGTGATAGCTAGGGATGAGCCAATGGTTTGGTCTAAACCTAGGTTATGAATGAACTTTTGCCTGTTCGGTGGGAGGCATGTTCGGTCCCATGTTCGGTGGGAGGTAAGCATATATATATATTTGTACCTCTTTTATATATAAGTCTGGGTTCACACTTATGCAAATTTGATGCAGCTTTCTCCGCATCCAATTTGCATGTTAGGAGAGTGTGACTGGCTCTCAATGGAGATGGTTTACATACCTCCGGGTGGCCGCGGTCCGCATTGAAGAAGGGTCCTGTACATCTTTGGCTCTGAATCAGGTGCGTTCAGGCACAAATTCGGACCCGATTCGCACCTGAATCGGTTAATAGGGACGCACTAGACCCCCCGCTGTGAGGCGCGGCCGCGGCAAGTGTGAACCCAGCCTAAAAATTTCCCAATGTCAATGGTTCCTAAGGAAGAAGCAGGCCTTGGCACCCACTGCATCCCTAGCACCGGCACATTGGCTTACATGGCAGAGATTCTCCAACCGCGTAAGCAAAAGGGCAGGGATAACACATATTTTGTCAATGATGTCACTAATATTCCTATACTTCCTGTATATAGCTGATGACAGCTCGAGGAGCTGTCACTCAGCGAGCAGCACCATCAGGAGTAGTCATATGCACTGGGTCTGTCCAGTTTATAATTTTGGTGAGTCGGCATGCATCGTGACTGATGGTGGATTTACAATGAAGGACATTTTTGGGGATTTTTTTTTTTTTAATAAAGGACCTGTCAAATGTTTTGGTGTCTTTATTTCTAAGTTAATATTTTATGTGAATGAGTATGGGTATGTAACTATGTACCCCTTACTCATTCACATGGGGAGTTGCCCCTTATTTTGAAATGAGGCTTCCAGATTCTGATAAGCCCCTTGCCCACAGACCCCCACAACCACTGGGCCAGGGTTGTGAGGAAGAGGCTCTTGCCCTCATCAACATGGAAAAATGTTTTTTATCAAGAGGATGCCCCGGGGCAAGACACCCCTTCCTCATGCTGAGGGCATGTAAGCTGGTATGGTTTATAGAGGGTGCATACTCAACCCTGCCGCCCTCTTTTCCTGGCCATCCAGGCTGCATGCTCAGATTAGGAGTCTGGTATGTACTTCCTGGGGGACCTCACCCTTTTTTTTGTGTTATGGGTACCCCATAAATCTATACCAGACACCCCTAGAAGTGTCAAATTCTGAAGGTTCTTCAGGCTGTGTTATTTATACGATACAAGGCAGATTGGTGCTAGGAGGGGTACATATGAAATCACTGCAGAGGGCACTTCGCTTTCCATGTTTATTCTACAGGGTAGCTTTAAGAATGGTTGTGGTGTACAGTATATACACATTGGGTTGCTTGTTGCTTTGCAGCCTGAAGCTGCTTTTTAAATACAGCTTATTTTACAAATCAACATTTTACAGTGATTTATACACAGATCCTTCTCTTCCATCTTACTCTAGATATAAAAGGGGTCTTGCAGAATGGGTCACTCACCTCCGAGGCAGCCAAAGAAACACAGAATTACTTTTTAGGATTATAGTCCCGATAGCAGATGGCAAGAGGAAATTAATTGTAGGAAGTTGCTGTTGTCGGACTGTACTTTAATTTTAGAGTGCTCTCATAGATGAATGGCATTCCCGATGTACAGATGAAGAAGGGATTGATGTCCCTCATTTTCCATCATCATTGATGGGCTATAGTGGTGAAATTATGGGAAGTCTGTAGCTGGCATACAATCTCCGGTGATTAGAACACAATTCAGTGTTTCTATCAAAAGTTTTAGAGAGGAAATTATATATATATATATATATATATATATATATATATATATATATATATATATATGTATGTATGTATGTATGTATGTATGTATGTATATATATATATATATATATATATATATATATATATATATATATATATATATATATATATATATAGATGTATATATATATATATATATATATATATATATATATATATATATATATATATAATATTGGCCATAACATCTAATCAGATGTACTCTCCATTCTGTGTCTCAAATATCAGATGATAAAAGGAGAAGACTGATATTCCAACATATTTTGGAGAATTGATGATTACAGTAATTTTGTTTAATTCAAAATCTGCTTTCTACTCACTCCCTCACCGATGATTCATCTGTACTGCCTACGCAGGTGGACAAGATGTCTCCAGTAAACTCTGCTGGTAGCCAAGTTTAAACACATGACATCCCGAACATAAACATGTGGGTAGGCTTTGAATATTCACGTACAGTGCCTTGCAAAAGTATTCATCCCCCCCTTTCTATTTTTCGTGTTTTGTTGTCTTACAACCTGGAATTAACATGGATTGTTTGAGGATTTGCATCATTTAATATACAGAACATGCCCACACTGACTGGGCAATTCCAACACATTTCCTTTTCCCCTTAAACCACTCAAGTGTTGGTTTAGCAGTATATTTGGGGTCATTGATCATTGTCCTGCTGAAAGGTGAACCTCTGTCCTAGCCTCAAATCACACACAGAGTTATACAGGTTTTGCTCAAGTATATCCCTGTATTTAGCACCATCCATATTTCCCTCAACTCTGACCAGTTTCCCAGTCCTGACTGCTGAAAAACATCCCCACAGCATGATGCTGCCACCACCATGTTTCACTGTGGGGATGGTGTTCTTTGGGTGATGTGATGTGTTGTGTTTGCGCCAGACATAGCGTTTTCTTTGATGGCCAAAAAGTTAAATTTTAAGCCCCATACACACTATCAGATTTTCTGCAGATTTTTTCCTTCAGATCCAAAACCATATAATATGAGGTCAAACCTTAGGAGTTTCAATTTGTATGCAATCAGGCAGGCCCATGCACTACATGGTTTTGGTAAATCTGAAGACAAAAATCAGCAGAAAAACTGATAGTGTGTATGGGGCTTTCATCTCATCAGACCAGAGCACCTTCCTCCATACATTTTGGGAGTCTCCCACATGCCTTTTCGCAAATTTTGATGAAAGGAATGGCTTCCTTCTGGCCACTCTGCCATAAAGCCCAACTCTTTGGAGCATACAGCTTATTGTCGTCCTATGTACAGATACTCCAGTCTCTGCTGTGGAACTCTGCAGCTCCTCCAGGGTTACCTTAGGTCTCTGTGCTGCCTCCTTGCCCGGTCTGTGAGTTTTGGTGTGCGGCCATCTCTTGGCAGGTTTGCTGTTGTGCCATGTTCTTTCCATTTGGTTATGATAGATTTGATGGTGCTCCTAGGGATCATCAAAGATTTGGATATTTTTTTATAACCTAACCCTGACTTGTACTTCTTAACAACATTGTCCCCTACTTGTTTGGAGAGTTCCTTGGTCTTCATGGCAGTGTTTGGTTAGTGGTGCCTCTTGCTTAGGTTTTGCAGCCTCTGGTGCCTTTCAAAAAGGTGTGTATATGTAATGACAGGTCATGTGACACTTAGATTGCACACAGGTGGACATCATTTCACAGATTATGTGACTTCTGAAGGTAATTGGTTGCACCGGAGCTTTTTATGGGCTTCATAAAACAAAGGGGGAGAATACATACGCACATGCCAATTATCCTTTTTTTTATTATTTCTGAAAAATAGTTTTATGTATATATTTTTCAAAATTTTCTTCACCAACTTAGACTATTGTGTTCTGATCCTCACATATAATCGCGATAAAAAAAAAAAAAAAAAACATTGAACTAAAGGCTGTAATGTAACAAAATAGGCAAAAAGCCAAGAGGGGTGAATACTTTTGCAAGGCACTGTATTTGCAAGCAGGTAACGATCTCTGTAGCTGCAAGCACTATGGAAAAAAATCATCCTCAATTTTCAATAGTAGATTCAATGAATTTGTTGTCTTAGGATGGCCATACACTTGTAGATTATAACAGATTCCTCCATCCATGCTACACTGCACTTATAGATGAATCTTCCCTGCTGGCTATTGTATTCTGATAGCCAGCACCATCGGCTTTCAGACTACCCAAACAGTAGTCGCATATGATTCCACATGCAGTCATTCTTCAACCAACAATTTCAACAACAGTCAATTAACCACTTCAGCCCTGGACCAATAAACAGCCTAAGGACCAGAGGTCTTTTTACAATTTCGCACTGCACTGCTTTAACTGGTAATTGCGCAGTCATGCAATGTTGTACCCAAACGAAATTTGTGTCCTTTTCTTCCCACAAATAGAGCTTTCTTTTGATGGTATTTGATTGCCTCTGCGATTTTTATTTTTTGCGATATAAATGGAAAAAGACCGAAAATTTTGAGAAAAAATTATATTTTCTACTTTTTGTTATAAGAAAAATCGAATAAACTCAATTTTAGTCAAACATTTAGGGCAAAATTTATTCAGCCACATGTCTTTAGTAAAAAAAAATGTCAATAAGCGTATATTTATTGGTTTGCGCAAAAGTTATAGCGTCTACAAACTAGAGTACATTTTCTGGAATTTACACAGCTTTTAATTTACGACTGCCTATCTCATTTCTTGAGGTGCTAAAATGGCAGGGAAGTACAACCCCCCCCCCCAAATGACCCCATTTTGGAAAGTAGACACCCCAAGGAAGTTGTGGAGAGGCATGTTGAGCCCATTGAATATTTTTTTGAGCCCATTGAATATATTTTTTTTTTGTCCCAAGTGATTGAATAATGACAAAATAGTGACAAAAAGTTGTCACTAAATGATATATTGCTCACACATGCCATCGTTATATGTGGAATTGCACCCCAAAATATATTCTGCTGCTTCTCCTGAGTACGGGGATACCACATATGTGGGACTTTTTGGGAGTCTAGCTGCGTACGGCACCCCGAAAACCAATCACTGCCTTCAGGGTTTCTAAGGGTGCAAATTTTTGATTTCACTCCTCACTACCTATCACAGTTTCGAAGGCCATAAAATGCCAAAATAACACAAAGCCCCCCAAAATGACCCCATTTTGGAAAGTAGACATCCCAAGCTATTTACTGAGAGGCATGTTGAGTCCATGAAATATTTTATATTTTGCCACAAGTTGCAGGAATTTTACATTTTTTTTTTTTTTTGCACAAAGTTGTCACTAAATGATATATTGCTCACACATGCTATGGGCATAAGTCAAATTACACCCCAAAATAAATTCTGCTGCTTCTCCTGAGTACGGGGATACCACATGTGGGGGACTTTTTGGGAGCCTAGCCACGTACGGACCCCGAAAACCAAGCACTGCCTTCCGGATTTAAATATAAAATGCTACCAAAAAAACTGTTAGCGATCGCAGGGATCAGGCCTGACTCTGCGATCGCTGCAGTTATGTGTTTAGTGTTTTGTAAGTGACAGTGATCGATCGATACTGCACTTGGGTGGGCTGAGCAGAGGGGCAAAACGCAGGTGCTAGCAGGTATCTGGGCTGATCCCGCTAACAATGCGTTTTTTTGGAACCCTAAACTGCTGGGGATGCTAGTATAGATCTGATCAGATCAGATATTGATCTGTTCAGATTCTATACCACTACGGGAGGTGTATGCTTTGCGTGTGGGTGTTAGCGGTACTGGCACTAACCTAGCGCTACCTGGGGCGACGCAGACCCTGACCCTAAAACCTAATTGATATCACCCGCCGGGTGATCAGGGGGTTAAACCTTTATTGGGTAATAAATGGTGGGTGCCCTGATGCTATAAAAAGCAAACTAACCAGAGTCACCCATAACACTTATACGGTGATCACTGGTGAAAGGGTTAACTAGGGGCAATCAGGGGGTTCAAATTTTTATTAGGTAGTATATGGGGGTCCCTGGCGCTATATAAAAACCTGACGGGGAACCTAAATAACTAACTGGCTAACCAGCATCACCAGTGACACTTATACTGTGATCGCTGGTGAAAGGGTTAACTAGGGGCAATCAGGGGGTTAAAACCATTATTGGGTAGTATATGGGGGTACCTAACGCTATAAAAACCTGGCGGTGAACCTAAAAAAATAACTAGCTACCTAACGACACTAGTGACACTAATGCAGCGATCAGAAAAACGATCGCTTAGTGACACTGGCAAAAGGGGGTGAAAGGGTTAACTAGGGGCAATCAGGGGGTTAAAACCATTATTGGGTAGTATATCGGGGTACCTAGCGCTATAAAAACCTGGCGGTGAACCTAAAAAAATAACTAGCTACCTAGCGACACTAGAGACACTAATGCAGCGATCAGAAAAATGATCGCTTAGTGAAACTGGCAAAAGGGGGTGAAAGGGTTAACTAGGGGCAATCAGGGGGTTAAAACCATTATTGGGTAGTATATCGGGGTACCTAGCGATATAAAAACCTGGCGGTGAACCTAAAAAAATAACTAGCTACCTAGCGACACTAATGCAGCGATCAGAAAAATGATCGCTTAGTGACACTGGCAAAAGGGGGTGAAAGGGTTAACTCTAGGGGCAATCAGGGGGTTAAACCTTTATTGGGGGGTGGTAGGGGGCTACCCTGGACCTAACACTAACTGCCCTGACAGTTTTTACTGTTACAACTGACACTGAATGCAGTGATCAGTAAATAAATGATCACTGCAATCAGTGACACTGTGACTGGGGGGGGGGGGGGGGGAGGGATCGGGGGGCGATCGGGGGGGGGGATCGGGGGGGGGTTTGTGTGCCTGTGTGTGCCTATGTGTTAGAGTAGTGTTGGTGCAGACTTACTTTGTCTTCTCCTCGTAGTCCGGTCAAAAAGACCGCCCAGAGGAGAATGACATCACTTCCTCCCTGCCTGTGTATACAATACACAGTGGGAGGAAGCTTCTCATTCGCCAGGAGCGATCGAGAGGGGGTGGCCAGAAACCAACGGCCATCCCCTCATCTCGGAACGCTCCTGAAGCGAACCGGACCGCCGTATCCAGTGGGAGGGGTCCGATCGGACCCCCCACCCGCTGGAAGGCAGGCATGTACATGTACGTGCTTGTGCCTGCCTGTGCCATTGCGATGACGTACAATGGCAATATGGCGGTCCTTAAGTGGTTAAGTAATCAAGATTATTTTTGAGCTGAATGGTGTTGATAAGGGCACCCATGGCTTTAATTTCAGCTGTTTCATTTGAGCCGTGTAAGCAGCCTTATGATAGCTTAGTTCACCCTCCCAGCAGTGACTCAGCAGCCACCCAGCCTTAGAAGATCCAATGAAAACAGAGAACAGAAGCTGGGGGGGATCATGGGGTATAGTGCTGCCTGAGAAGAATAACTTGAACAACGTTAATGCTTCTGCCATGAATTTTGAGGATGAATAGCTCCACAGTGCCTGTAAATTTATAAATCCTAAAATGCCCATGGATGGGCCAAAGGTTCACTTTAAAGCACCCTTTTTCCTCTAGTCCAGGTACAACAACTACAGAGCTTAAAGTGGAAGTAAACCCTCCTATCGTTTTCAGTCAAGGAAGCTGCCACCCTGGCCTCTAATAATTCTTCAACTGCCATAATGCTGCACATGTGATCGTTACGACACCAGCCATTGGATGGTTTGAAAGTTTGGTTGAGAGCACAACCAATATGAAAGTTAGCATTTCCGGCATGCCGGGAATGTAAGTGTTTTTTTGAAACTGGGTTTACTCCCGCTTTAATGGCAATTCCATCTGCAACTTTACACAGGCTTCTGATAGGCTTCATTGGACTTTAGTAAGATTCGAGCTGTGTCAAAATTTGCTAATGTCTGCCAAAAGCTTGTTCAAAGCTGAAACGGGAGATCCTGGCTAAAGCTGGAGCATGCTTTACAGGCTGCAAAAGAGCTGCTGAAAAATCAAATGCTTTGCAAATATTTTTAATTAACTGGATACTCTTTAGATCTGATGGAAATGTACGTTACATTAAAGTCTAAATAAAGAGTTGTGCATTTCACAATACAGCACATCCTGCACCCAGGAGAAAGAAATGCTGTGTGAGCCAGCTCTTGTGTGTGTGATTGCTTTTTAATATTTGCTGACTAGGGGCAAACGCAAGCAACCATTCTCAAATACCATTCCTTTCTTGATTGAAAACTGGAGCGTGTCATCACCCCTCCTTCCTGCAGATCTGCAGTATGGCAAAACAAATGTGATGGTTCAGACTCCCCTGATACCCCCTTATCTATGCTACTTGAAAAAAAGTACCATAGCACCTAACATTACGGTTGGCTAGCTAGAAGGGCCAGCATATTCCTGAATGAACCCATATCTTACAGCTCTACCACTGTATTGGGAACAGGTGCCGATGGCACAATTCCCTGCTGGCTTTATTAACTATGTGACACATTCCAGGAAGAGGGACAGGTCTTTGTAATATCTGGCACACCATAGATACACTATGTAGGTAGACACTCTATTGAATAGAAAATTACTGAAAGCCAACATTGTGAAAGGACAGGTGCACGTTCGTGGACGATTAACTTTCCAAACACCTATACCCAAAAAGATCACTTTGTATTGACTGACAATTCAATGGTCCAACCCTGAGGCCTATTACCACATTGGATTCTTCATCATAGACAAGAATCTGTTGGAGGCTTGCAAAAAGAGTGGCTTTTGGGGGAATGGCCTTTACAACCATCTACCTCTGTACCATAGCGCCTGAGATGAGCAGTATGGTTGTTCCTAGCACAAAAGAGAGGCACCTGGAAGTAGACCGCTGCTTCAGGACCCAGGAATCGACTGATCAGAGGTAAGTATGGGTATAGACCAGGCTGTTAAGGAGGCAAATGGGGTGAGGGGAGTAGCTCTGGCCAATGGATTCAGCACTGATAAAAGCCTATCTCTATGCATGAATGAAATAATTAACATCCCCCAGCTGATGAAGAAAATATTGCCTGTATTTATAGGAGATAATCTAAATCAGAGAAATACTTACCTTAATCCATGTCTTCCTTCTCGCTGCTTTTGGTTGTGGAGGCATAGGTGGCAACTGTCCAAGATTTGCCAGGACATCTTGGCCATCTGTAATGCCGATGCTGTGTCCCCAGATATGTCTGGGGATCACAGCATCAGCTTTATTTAGGTTACTGCTTATGTGCAGGAATTCAAAAAGCAGAGATCAGGGCTATGTGTAGGCGGTCCACAGATATCTGGATGGGAGCTCTGGGCAGAACCAACCCATAAACTGGGCATAATGGTCCCATCCTTCACATTTAGAAATAAGGTCTGTGCAGAACCAACCTGTAAAGTGGGTTGAGTTTTGGACACGTCAAGCCAGAAAGCAAATTGGTGTCCTTGTTGGTAAATTTGTTAAGGCCGGTTCCCTGAAGCCACTCTTCTTGCCAGTCCATGACAAATTTTGTTGCTGCTCCTCTTGCTGATGTCATCATGTACAATACAGGACCACTGCTGGTATTCGATGTATGGTGTTTGACCAGCCTGTACTTTATTCCAGTTTACATGCACTGAGGACAGTGCCATCAGATATGAGCGATTTTTTTATGCTTTTAACATTAAACTTTTACATATGGAGAGCACTGTTTTGTTGCCCTTCTTTATTGCAACTTCATTGGACAGAGCCTCCCGCATTTGGAGCAGGGGTCCCAACGGCATCACAGTCTTTGGATATACCCTTAAGGGGAATGCTGGTTATGACCTTCCTGGTAGTTCAGGGGTCATAAAGTTGAGGTAAACGCCTATATTGCTCTTCGGTGGTGGGACTCAGCACATTTTCCACAATGATACTACATCTGTCACGCTCCACTTCACTGAATATGTGCATCTATTGATACTTTTTTGGACTATTTTAGATACCAGCTTAGTGACTTTCTTATAATATATCTTTTTTTTTTGGTTTGCATTGTATTTTTGTCTCTGGTATCACATTATACATGATGACTTAGAAGTGCCCACCCACATTCTGGTGCAAGAGACTAGAGGAACAGACTGCCAACTACCACAGTACCCTAGAGCAGTGATGGCGAACCTTGGCACCCCAGATGTTTTGGAACTACATTTCCCATGATGCTCATGCATTCTATTGTGTGAGCATCATGGGAAATGTAGTTAAAAAACATCTGGGGTGCCAAGGTTCACCATCACTGGCCTAGAGTATGGTAAGTAGGCATTGTTAATTATGCAGTTCTGCTTTAAACAGCCATACAAAAGGAAACATTATTATAGGGGAATTCTGGCAGGTCTGGTAGGTTGTCACATCTGGCTTCTTATCTTTTGGGTAATCCAGATCCTCCTTACTGCCAATGTTCCTGCAGGATGAGGAAGCTGCTGGGCCATTACCACTACTCCATTAACCTTTCCCAATCTCCTTATTGTACACTAGTTATAGTTATATAGTTGAACATTATAGCCTTTTCCCTATCCAACAAGAATAGGACTGGCCCATCATGGGTGCTACCACTATATCCTTCCCCATAATTCCCTGTTTTTGTAAACATCACATCACTGTCCTCCACGAGGATAAAGCTTTTGGACCATTCTGCTCTCTAATACTTCCCAAAATCCCCTGTTATTGAGAACATGGAGCAGGTGATGCTCCAGCAGATCTCATTCATCTTTGATTGACCCCTATATCAAAAGTCACTGAAGTTCCAATAGCTGAGCACAGGAAACTCCACTCTCTTTGTAATATTTTACATTAATGAAATAAACAGAAATGTAAAAATGACACGGTTATTATCACCTTCTAAAGAACGGCTCCCCTGCAGCTGCATCCTCCAATCACATTTTAATTTCTCTTTGAGCTTCACAAAAAGTGGATACTGCGGTTTTTCAATACCTAAAGCTGCAATCTCTCGCTTTATTAATAGTTTAAGTAACATCTCCTTCTGGCCCCAGAGAAATCCTCCACCGCTTCCTAACCGCAGTAATCTATGACATCCGCCACGTTTTTCGCATCTACCATCCCACAGCTAAATTTATTCCGATCCGTCCTGCGTCTCGGAGCCCAAGCTGATTCTCAAAGCTCCTTTTTTTCTAGGAGATTTATAGATCATGCATAGAAATGGCGTTATTATCCTGTAATGTTTTGTTCTCTCTAGTCAGTCCAGTTTCCCGGATTTACACCGTACCCTCCCCTGCTGGGTGTAATAATGGCAAAATGTTACAGCCCTCTGGGGTGCATGGTTTGTTGTTGCAGTTTTGAGAAGTAAGCGTGGCGTATTAGCCATCTCGGGATGGTTTAAGACATGATATACTGTAACTGCTGGAGGATCTGCTACGACTACAAAGACTGAAGATACTGGAAGCGACACTTCCTGCACCTGCAGCAGAGACTCTGAGACTATTGTATGATTTTCCTGAGCGTGGAAAGACTTCCAAACAGCAGAAAAACAATCAGGAGCATTAAAGTGAACATTAATTTAAATGATTAAAAATACACTTCCTGCTTTAATGACTTCAGCGCTTGTATTTTCATACTTCTTGTGGATTCATTCCATTATTTCCGCTATTGGCCTGTGTATTTGGTGATAAGGTAACTAAACAGAGAGGCACCCAGAGGAACTTTTCTTTCCGGCCATACAAATAACAGCAGCCATCTTGTGGTGTTGGCTTTTTGGTGGTGGAGAGTGAATCTTTGACCAAGCACTCCCTATTTCCGATGTCAAACAAATATGCACAATTTAATTGACTAGTGAACTTGGTAAGGATACACAAACAATCTGGTTCTTCAGGAGGTTAAGGACAGTTATCAAAAATACTTTCCAAAAATAGGAATTTCAACAACTTATGACTCCTTCTGCTATGTAGAGTGGAATGCCAAAGATCAACTACCTTAGGGCAAGGGTGTCCAAACTTTTTACCTTCCTGGGCCACATTGGAAGAAGAGGAATTGTCTTAGGCCACACATAAAATACACTAAGCCCCTGTACACACGGTCGGAGATTTCGACAACCAAATCCGTCGGATTTTGTCAGTCGGATTTTGTCCGTCGGATCTTGTCCGAAACTGTTGCATACACACGGTCGGACTAAGTTGTCGAAAAATCCGATCATTCAGAACGTGATGACGTAATTTCGTTACGATGGGACTACATTCAGGCTAGTAGCCAATAGCTTTGATGTAGGAATTTGATCTGAGCATGCGTGGCACTTGGTCCGATCAAAATTCTCTACACATGATTGGATTAGGTCCGATCGAACCAGTTGGTCGGGAAATATTTCCAACATGTTGGAAAATTGGGTCCGACGGATATTCCGACGGAATCAGTCCGATGCATACCGCACACAGTCGGATTATCCGACGACATGGTCCGATAGGACACATTCCGACGGATTCTACGACCGTGTGTACAAGGGCTAACAATAAGGAGAGCTGATGAGCAGAAAAAGTCGGGCAGATCACAAGTTAATGATCACTGATCACCGATATAGATAATATACCTATCTGAGTAATAAAATTTCATTTTTTTTTTTTTTTTAATTATAAAAGTAAAAGAGGGCAAAATAAAAGTAGTTCGATATTTGACAGTTTTTGATAAATTAGCCCATCAATATCTGGTTGGATGGATGTAGTCGCTATTCTCAATGAATTTTCAAGATGCTCATCAGATATTTTGGTTCTAATTTTGCCCTACATGTGCTTCATCCTTGAAAATAGTTGCTCACAAACAGGTGCTGCCAAAAACTGATTACATAAATAAGGGGTGATTGTGAAGAGTGGGATATTTTTTTTTTGTGAAAATAAAACTTAAAAAAGTCCAGTAATGAGACACTGTAAAAATGTTCTTCAGCCGCATGTGTTCACTAAGTCTAAATGCATTTGTACTAAAACATCCCCCCAAAAAATCAAAATTTTTAAGAAAGTTTATGATTTTGTGTTGAACCGCATTCATAGCCTTCTTGGGCCATAGGTTGGACCACCTTGCACCATGCCCATGAAAATGTTTTCATTAAGTGTTAGCTGTTGTGTATGTGTAGCACCCTCCAGTGTGTGCTACTAGAGTTGAATGTAGGTAAAAGCATATTCTGGCCAGGGAAAAACCTGAGTCACTAAATTGGGTTAGGGTTACCAGAGGCCAGGGCTGGATGATTCATCCTGGTAGCTCTCTGGTGCCTCCCCCTGGAGTCTGGAAGGTTGGAGAACCTTCCAGACCTAGAGGGCGGGGGTTAGGAGGAGCTGCCATGAATATTTATGGGGCCTCAGCCAGTACCCAGAGGTTGGGCTGGCAGGGGACTGAGACAACCTCATAAATAGACATGGGCCATTCCAGAAAAGGAGTCAGGTGGAAGATGGAGAAGCAGTGCCCTTGTGGGACCCCTTACCCGGGGGGGGTTTTACCTTGGGGCCAGGTGCTCAAGAAAGCTGGCATGGAAGAGCCAGCAGGAAAGAGCAAGGAAAACAGTGAGTAGATAAGCACGGTGCAGGGAGAGACTGCCATCTGTAGCAGACTGCCTAGTGCAAAGTCTTCATCTAGCCTTACCCTGTGAGGTCTCCATGTGTGTGTGCCAGTCGGGCAGGACTGTGGCAGAAAGTCAGTCAGCAGAACTGGGAGGAAGATCAGCCAGGCGTGGCTGGTAGCAGCCAGGTGGGTAAGCATTTTCTGCAAGCAACAGGAGCTGGGATCAATGGCCACAGGTCACGTGTCATGTGGGCTGAGAGTTCTCTGCCTGTAATGTGACTCTGCTGAACTAACAATATCCTGCTAGTGTGCAGTGGGAACCAAGGTTATGCAGGTGGAAGGAAGAGGAGGACTTTTTGTAAATAGGGAGGAAGTTGTCCCTGGTTCAATGTTTTGAACATTCTGAAGTTGGGCATCCGATAACTCCCTACCCCATACACGTTATCAACCCCTAATAAAAAATAAAAAACAAGCCAAGGACTGTTTTCTGCCTTGGCATGTATGAAGGGAATGCTATGTCACTGGCTGTGCAGCAGTGGGGACCCAGGGCATTAGTGACTCCTATGGAGGTTGTGCTACATATGGATTTTATGGCTTCTTCACTTCTTAGCCTGACTTCTACAGAGTTAATGTCTAAGCTCTACCAACTGCCATTCCCATGTTCATTAAAGGTGGATTTTTAATAGGAGATTGCTAAAAATGTTGGCTTATTATCTTGGCTTTCCACAATGGAATAAATCCTTTTGGACTTTAGGGCAACTGATGCAGTTCTCTCAATCACTCTTATGTTCCTAATTGGCTATGAAGCAGTATCCATTACACATGAAGGGCTTGGCATAGCCAGGAAGTCAGGCCCCAATACCAAACTTGTATTACCACACCACCACCACACCACTAAACCAAAGCCACCACCCCTCACCACCACCTAAATCAGAGAGAGGCACAGGGGATCTTTTTTGGGCAATGCAAGTTACAACAGCTATATTTCTGATCTTTTTTGTTACTCATTACTTCATTTTTACTTTAAAGCACAGGTTCATATTAAGGATGAACCTAAAGCCAATATAGAAAACCTTTTGCTGCAGTTTTATACTCATTGAAGCTGAACTCTTCTTAAAAGTTGTATAACTTGTCAGGATCAGACACTCAAAATCTTTTTTGGCGGCCCAGAGGTCCATATTGAGAGAGTGGATCGTTGACCAAACATTCTCCATTTCCAATATAAAAATAGATGTACAACAATTTTTTTTGCTATAAGGGTGTGCACACTTTCTTATTCTTCAGTAGGTGAGGGCAATTATCAAAAAAATCTGTTAAAAAATAGGAACTTGAACAAATTATGACCCCCTTTCCTGCTATACATAGCAGTATGCCAAACGTTAATTAAATAATATGTTAGGGGCTCTTGGGAATTGCATCTACCTTTGTTATTTGAGGGGAGGTTATATTGTTTCTCACCAACTATGTAGGGACATTACAGTGTTTTCACCCCTTGGCCTGACTTCCTAATCTGATGGCTAAGCTCTACCAAAGGCCATTGCCATGTACATTAATGCCCCATACACACGGTCGGACATTCCGACCACAAAATCCGTCAGATTTTTTCTGAGGGATTTTGGCCGAAATTTGTCTTGCATACACATAGTCGCATAAAGTTGTTGGAAAATCCGATCGTTCGGAACGAGGTGTCATTATACACGTACGACAGGACTACGTAGAGGCCAGTAGCCAATAGCTTTCGTCTCCAAATTTTTGACTGAGCATGCATGGCACATTGTGCGTCGGAATTCACTACACACAATCGGAAAAAGTCCGATCAGATTTTGTTGTCGGAAAATTTTCGATCCAGCTCTCAAATTTTTTCAGTCGGAAATTCCGACAGAAAAAGCCCGATAGAGCCCACACACGAACGGATTTTCTGACATCATAATCCGATCAGACTTTTTCCGTCTGAATTTCTGACCGTGTGTATGGGGCATAACAGTAGCTGTACTAGCTATTGAAGAAGTGGGGCTAAGAAGTGCTGGATCGAGAACTTCTTCTAACTTGGACATGAAGAGCGCAATTTTCTATTAAGGGAGTAAAATAGTTCCGTCGTGTGGCTCTGAGGTATAAAATGGCATATTCAAGTGTCTTGGATACAGCCCAGGAAATGTGAGTGGATAAAGAGCTCCACATTGATTGTTTTAAAATCCAGAAGACCTTACTCCATCATAAAAAGATAACAATTCATCACTTCTCTGAGGTTTTTCTAGGTCTAAAAGTGCAGTATAGAATGGAGCAAAGGACTCAGATGAGATTGTACATTTTGAAGTAGTACGCCACCTAGTCAATCACGTCCAACTGTAGGTGGTTTAAGAGCTAGCTGCTGAAACGGGTTAATAGGAGTCTATGAACCATGTTGGCTTGCTATCTTGGATTAACACAATAGAATACTGTATATGCCTTCAGCATCCTTACACACCCCTTTTACCTACAGGTAAGCCTATATTAAGGCTTACCAGTAGGTACTGGAAATACCTCCTGCACAGTTTAGGAGATATTTACCATATATACTTGTGCCGATGTCATCGGCACATGCGCACTGAAGAAAGGGCACAATCGTGACGTTTCTATAGGGCCCGTGCCGTGATCGTTGGCTCGTGACGTCACGTGACTCCGGCCAGTCACAGAGCCAGAGTCCACAGCCCCGGAAGGAAGAGGGCTGAAGATGGACGTGGCCACCAGCAGGGACCTCGAGGACATTGCGGGCTTCGTTTGCAGGTAATTGCAACATAATGGGCTACTATGCGATGCATACTAGCCCATTATGCTTTTACTTTGCAGGGGAATTAAGAGGAAGTAAAACCCATCAGGGTTTACTTCCTCTTTAAGTAGTTTCATTGTACTTGACCCTCCCTTTTAGATTGTAAGCTCTAACAAGCAGTGCCCTCCGATTCCTCCTGTATTGTAACTGTACTGTTTGCCCCAACATTGTAAAGTGCTGCGCAAACTCTTGGCGCTATATAAATCCTATATAATAATAATAATAATAATACATGGGAATAATATGACATAGCCAGGAAGTCAGGCTCCAGTAACTACTGTATGTAAAACTAACTCACCCCCACCACCATCACACACCACCAAGCCAAGGCCACTACCCAACGACCAACCACCACAAAATAAACAAACAAAACTGAACCAGAGAAGGGCACTACAAGTAACAACAGCCATACTGTGGTGTCTGTTCTTTGGCTGCACTTTTACTTTAAACCTGTGAAATGGATATTATTCTTTATTTATGGATATGCAGAATATATTATGACAAAACAGCAAAGTCTTGAGAAAGGCTATCTGTTGTTACATAAAAGAAATTCAGAAAATAGAGGTTATTAGTCACAAATCACGTAACATAACAATCTACAATATTGTGACAAATCATAACTAGCATTTTAGGACGTTAAAAAATTATATAAAATAAAATATTATATAAAAATGATTGCCATGTCATAAACAGTACTTAAAGGAGGTTCATTTTTAACTGCTTAAGGACCAGCCGCCGTCATTATACTGCGGCAGGTTGGCTCTCCTGGGCGAATCACTGTAGGTGTACGTCGGCCGCTTTAAGGGCCCGCGACGCGACTCCAGAGCCAATGCGCATGTCCACCAGCCACTCACAATCGTTCCACAGAGAGCCAGAACAGGGATCTGTCAATGTAAACAGACAGATCCACGTTCTGACAGGGGAGGAGAGAGAGATCTGCTGTTCCAAGTGATTAGGAATAGCGATCTTCCTCATCCTCCAGGCAGTCCCATCCCCCCACAGTTAGAAACACATCCAAGGGAACACATTTAACCCTTGATCGCCCCCTAGTGTTAACCCCCTCCCTGCCAGTGACATATACACAGTAATCGGTGCATTTTTATAGCACTGATTGCTGTATAAATGTCAATGTTCCCAAAATAGTGTCAAAAGTGTCCGATCTGTCTGCCGCAATGTCTCAGTCCTGCTAAAAATCTCAGATCACTGCTATTACTAGTAAAAAGAAATAATAATAAAAATGACATAAATCTATCCCCTATTTTGTAGATGCTACAACTTTTGCGCAAACCAATCAATATAAGCTTATTGTGATTTTTTTTTTAAAACAAAAATATGTAGAAAAATACATATTGGCCCAAAATGATGACGATTTTTTTTTTTGGGGGGGGGGGGATATTTATTATAGCAAAAAGAAAAACATTTTATTTTTCAAAATTGGCGGTCTTTTTTGTTTATAGTGCAAAAAATAAAAGGTGATCAAATACCACCAAAAGAAACTCTATTTGTGGGAAAAAAAAAGGATGTCAATTTTGTTTGGGTACAGCGTCGCATGACCGCGCAATTGTCAGTTAAAGCGACGCAGTGCCTTATCGCAAAAAATGGCCTGGTCATTAAGGGGGAAAATCCTTACAGCCCTTAAGTGGTTAGAGAGGAACCTAATGCCAATATAGAAAGCACCCTTTGTTGCAGTTTTATACTCATTTAAAGAAGGAGAATAATCATTTTTTGAACTATTCTTAAAAGTTCTATAACTTGTTAGGAGGACCACAAAGAGGCTCAGAATGGAAACACATTTTGTTTGTCGGCACGCCAAGAGGTGCCTAATGAGAGTGGATCTGACCAAACACCCTCCACTTACGATATCAAAAAAAGATGTACAACAATTTTTGCACTGAAAAAAATATGTTTGCGGAACTCTGTAAGGGTACGCAAACTGTCCTATTTTTCGGGAGGTGAGGGAAGTTATCAAGACATCTTTACAAAAATATGAAGTTGAACAAATTATGACCCCTTCCCGCTACATAGTGGTATGCCAAAGATCAACTAACACCTTAGGACCCTTGGCAAATGCAGCTACCTTGTGACTTGAAGCGCGGTTATGTTTTTTTGCATCAATTGTTACCTGTCGTTTTTGGAAATTATAGTTTTTTCACTTCTTATGCCGTGTACACACGACCGGACTCGTCAGGATCAGTCCGTCGGACAATCTAATCGTGTGTGGGCTAATCCGGTTCGTTATAAAAATCCGACGGACTTAGAAATAGAACGTTTCAAATCTGTTTGACGGACTCAATTCCTATCGGGAAAACTGTTCGTCTGTATGCTGGTCCGAAGGGACCAAATACGACGCAAGGGAAGCTATTGGCTACTGGCTATTGAACTTCCTTTTTTTAGTCCCGTCATACATCATCACGTTCAAAACGAACGGACTTTCGAACGGACTTAGCCCGTTTGTGTGACCAAGTCCGTCGGAACTCCGAGCCCGGCGATGTGATGAATCGAGAGGAGGACAAGCCGCTCACAGTGCGGGGAGACATCGCTGGATCCAAGGGATAAGGTAAGTAACCTCTTCCTGGATCCAGCGATGCGATCCCGAGTCTGGCTCAGGGTTACCGCTTTTGGTTCTGAATTTTCACCCCGAGCAACACATCCCACTCCCTGCATCCTCTAGGCCAGAGATATGCAATTAGCAGACCTCTAGCTGTTGCAAAACTACAAGTTCCATCATACCCCTGCCTCTGGGTATCATGCTTGTGGCTGTCAGTGTCTTGCTATGCCTGATGGGAGTTGTACTTCTGCAACAGCTAGAGGTCCGCTAATTGCATATCCCTGCTCTAGGCCCTTTGCTTGCCTTTATGCTGCCCTTGGAGCACAATTTTTTCTTCCACTGATAAGAGACACTTCTCCTCCCGCTAATAACAACAATGGAGCATAATTTCTCCCAATGACACCAATGATGGGGCACTATTCCTCCCACTGACACCAATGATGGTGCACTATTCCTTCCAATGATGGGGCACTATTCCTTCCACTGATACCAACTATGGGGCGCTATTCCTCCTACTAACACCAATGTTGGGGCACTGTTTCTCTCACTGACATTAAAGATGAGGCACTAGTGTGCTAGTGCTATGTAATTTTTTTTACCCCCGTCGATGGCCAAGTCTGTGCCCTTGTTTAATCCTAGGATATTTTCTGCTCCCATTGATCTGAAAGACAGTATAAAGGCCCTTTGTTTATAAAGTCTGGAGATCCCTACTCTACCTATTCAATTGCACCCTGGTTACATTGTGGGGTGCAATGGGGATACTTCTCAGCACCAACATTCTAAACAATGGGAGACTTGACAAAAGTTCTGACCCATCCCCATTTAATAACAAAAAAGAAACATTCTGGCCAGGGTTGGGGTATATTTATTTACACAGATCTGTGCATCAAATCTAAAAGTGGGGCACAGCGTTAGGGGTCCATAAGTACAAAAGCTTAAGTCAGTGGCTGAAGTGGAGTACATTTATTTTTTTAAAACGATTTTTAAAGCTGAAAATGCTTTCAAAGCAAGACGTAAAGCGCGCAGACAATTTTTTCTTCCCTCAACAATGAATTTCAGCCCTAGAGAAGAAGCGAATAAAGCTTTACGAATTCAATTATTATGTAGCACAAGAACTTTAATAGTAAGCATGCCCTGAGGAATGGCAAGGAATTATAGTGAACAAACACTGCTTTACTGGAGACAAGCTCTGGCTGTCTTGTCAGACGAATGCTCAATCAGGCATAGGAGCAGCTTAAGCTTCAAAGGAGCACAGGAAGGCAACGCTGTCGCTGGAGATGAAGCTACTGATCCATTCAAAGTCATAAGTGACCCAGATGGGGTGAGAATGAACAAGCCTCAGTCAGTTCCAGAAATGGTGGTACACATTTCTACTTGTCAGTCCCTGTGTAGTGAGCAGCTGGTGGAAGGGTAGCCTTTGTTGAAAGTAGGGTAGCAAATTTAAGGATTCATTGCAGTAATACCAGTCTGGAAGACTCCGGAGGAAAGCATTACATTAGTTAAGAAAGGATGTGATGAGCGCATGCACTCACATCTTTGCTCTATCATGTATAAGAAACAAATGGATGTGAGATATGTTTTTTAAGTAGATTCAAAGTCAAATACTAAACGTAACTACAAGCTTTATTATGCTAATGTTATTTTTGAAGCTGGTTTCAATCTCGTTAAATCTGTTAAAATTAATAAAAATAATACCTGGTGACCCTGCCTTGAAGGTCTTCAATGTAGCATCCTGGGGGAGTCAATAGGCCCCCCTACCACTGCATAGGCCACTGTTGTTATCTTGAATAAACCAGCCCAGGGCAACGATGTACAGCTGACAAGTGCATGCATTTTGTAACCTTTCCCGGAAGTGGAATGAGGCCCAGAGAGGGGAAAGGGTACTATAAGAGAGAACAAGGGTCTTCCCTTACATTAAAAAGGTAATAACAGAGCAAGGTTTCTCATGACTACTCAGGATACCATCCACTAGCATGTCTTAACAGCAGCACAGCAGATGATTATCACACGGTTTAGGGTCACCCACTAGATAACTGGTCCAACTACCAGTGCTTCCTTTGTCAAGTGGCAGATCTACATTAGGCTTTAGGGTTAACACCAGTGGCTCTCCATATGTGAATAGTAAATGACCATCCATCTTTTTCTCTCCAAAAAACTTTGGGGTAGCACAGGCAGCAATGCCATACTTCTCCAAGATGGGGGACACTATAAACCATCTATCAGATGTGAATAGTAAATGACCGTCCATCTTTTTCTCTCCAAAAACCTTGGGGTAGCATAGGCAGCAATGCCATACTTCTCCAAGATGGGGGACACTATAAACCATCTATCAGATGTGAATAGTAAATGACCATCCATCTTTTTCTATCCAAAAACCTTGGGGAAGCATAGGCAGCAATGCCATACTTCTCCAAGATGGGGGACACTATAAACCATCTATCAGATGTGAATAGTAAATGACCGTCCATCTTTTTCTCTCCAAAAACCTTGGGGAAGCACATGCAGCAATGCCATACTTCTCCAAGATGGAGGACACTATAAACCATCTCCCCAAGGTAATACATAAAACCTGGCCTGTTAGTGGGCCCTGAGGACAGGGTTGATGACCACTGCTATAAACCATCTACAAGGCAACCTCTTATTTGCCGTCCGATGAGAGGTTAAAGAGAAGAACCCCTTACTCACCAGATCCATCCTCAATGACCTCTTCACACAACTCAACTTTTCAGAAAATTGGTGCACTTCCACCTTACTGGAGAAAACCCCATCACAGAGAGAGCAGGTCATATGGTACTCGCTCAAAGACCTTCTAACATAGGCAGGGAGTGGCTGAAGAAGTTGAAAGGAGCACTGAGATGCAACAAAGGATGAGAAAGGCGAAAACAGGATTTTATGGGGGAAATAAGTGGCAGTTGTTTATAACGCTCAGTGCTTTAGCAAACTAAATATTATCCAGTAAGGCTCGGTTCACACAGGGGCGACTCAGATCCGACTTCAGGTCGCCCCTAGTCGCCTCAGGTCGGACAACATTTAAAAATCAATGTAAGTGAATGAGAGCCGTCTTAATGCACGCTACTGAAGTTGCTCCGACTTCAAAAGAAGTTCGGCTCGGTTCACACAGGGGCGGCACGACTTGCAGCGCGACTCACAGACGCGACCTGCAAACGACTTCAGCGGCGACTTGCAAAACGACTTCTGTATAGAAGTCAATGCAAGTCGCCTGAAGTCGCCCCAAAAGTAGTACAGGAACCTTTTTTCTAAGTCGGAGCGACTTGAGTCGCTCCTATTAGAACGGTTCCATAGTACAGAATGGAGCGCGACTTGTCAGACGGCTAAGTCGCCTGGACAAGTCGCCCCTGTGTGAACCGAGCCTTAGGGTTTAGATCGAATTCAAGTTTGAGGTAAAGACTGAATGACTGTGAGTTTAAGATAGGAGAACAGAATCAGTTTACAGTTCTTGGGGGTTGTTGTCAGTCCTATAGGTAGTCAGCATTGGGCCCAGGAACCAGTCAGGTTTTGAGGTACATGGAGCTCTGTGCTGTGCAGAGGTTCAGTCATTCAGGGTTAAATGGATTTATGTAAAACCTTCCCACTCCCTTTCCATTGGACAGGTAAGTCTCTGCTCCCCAAACCCTACATAAAATGAGTGAGCTAATTGGGTTGGTTTACTAAAAGCAAATGGACTGTGCACTTTTGCAAGTGCAATTGTACTCTGCAAGTGCAGTTGCTCCCCAGCTTAGTAAATAAGGGGAGCAACTGCAGTTTGGGAGCTCTGATGACTTCCATTATCCAATCATGTGCAAGTGAAAATGTTTGTTTTTTTCTTCCTAGCATGTGATTGAGTATTCTTTACAAAGTCAAGCTTTACCTCATTTACTAAGCTCTGGAGCAACTGCACTTGCAAAAGTGCACAGTCTAATTGCCTTTAGTCATTTAACTCCAATGTTCCTTTGTACCACTTACAATGCTATATCCCAATATGCCAATTAAATTAAATGAAACCAAAACACAAAAAACAAAATATGCCTGAGAATGATAACAAAAAAACCTTTTCAAAATTAAACAAATCTGTTATTCTATCACCCAGTCTACTGTGAAGGAATTTACATCAATTTATATGTGTTCTGCAAAGAAAAAAGTCTTTTACAACTACTGATATCCAAAACAAACCTTTTAAATGAACCCTAGAGGCACCACTAGATGCCTTGTAAATCCACTGCTGCAGGGTGCCCGGGTGAGAAGAGGGGACATCAAAACCCTTTGGGGGTCTCCAAACTTTCTAAACAAGGGGCCAGTTTATTGTTTTACAGACTATGGCCATTGGTAGCAGAAAATGCCCCAGCTCCAGTGGATTATCCATCCTGCTCCCTCAAATTTTCTCGTCACTATGGCCAAAAACAAAAATTGATTTGACCACACTAATAAATAGAAAATCGAATGAATATTTTTAAAACTAACATTTTCCAAAGAAAATCTAGAAAATCTAGAGCCTAATGCCTGGTATAGTAGTATGGTTTTCCAGCATGCTTGTTTGACAGAAGCCAGTTGTGAGATCGGCTTCTGTTGGACAAGGACCTGTACACATGGGCCGAATGTTGCCCGGTTTCTACTGTACCGGATGATTTTGTCTCGTGTGTACAGGGCTTTAATAACCACTACACTATACAGCTATTCTTTCTAGGACAGGGAGAACCCTGATCATACATGTCTGAAAATGAATTCAACCCACTAACCTACAGGATCCAAATGATGGACCGCAGTGATGCAGAGGAGCCCAGTGTGCCCTGTTCAGTATGCGGCTCAGATCTAAAGGTATAATATCATTTAAGCCATGTGCTGCAAGTTAATTACATGAATTCTATTTAAAGATGCTCGTTAGGTTCCCTCAGAGATGAGCACAATTTAATTATCACTTCCTATTCTCTTAGTATTGTCTCTACAGACTGACCTACATTGCTTAAATATGAACATATGTTAGCAAATTTAAGTTGCATCAAAAGGATTCAACATAATGAAGGAAGAAATTTTGTAACAGCAATGCCACACGAGTGATTGTTGTAAACGGTTTAAACCTAAACTACCTTGAGATATCTACCATATGGCCGTTGTACAACCAAAATCATTGTACAGACATGTATACCCATATTGGGCGAGCATTCATACTCATGCAGGAGAGGATGAGTGCTCTGAACACATCCCAATGTTTTTGATTTGACCATGAGTTATGGATGCCAACTGTCTTGGATTTGCCAGGGCACCCCCACATCTTGGCCCTCTGTCCCTCCTATCTGCATTCTTGGCTATGTCACCATCATCACAGCAGAAGCCTTATTTGAGTAAGGCTCGGTTCACACCAGACGCGGCACGACTTGCCGCGCCGCGACCTGCCGCGACCTCAGCGGCGCCTTGCAAAATGACTTCTGTATAGAAGTCAATGCAAGTCGCCCGAGGTCGCCGCAAAAGTAGTACAGGAACCTTTTTTCTAAGTCGGAGCGACTCGAGACGCTCCTACTAGAACGGTTCCGTAGTACAGAACGGGGGCGACTTGTCAGGTCGCGGCGCGGCAAGTCGTGCCACGTCTGGTGTGAACCGAGCCTTACTGCTCACGTGTCGTAACTTAAAAAGGCATTATTTGCCGGGATTGGGGCCATGAGTAGGCTGTCCCTGTATATTTAGGGAAGAAGTCTGGGTGGGACCAACCTGTAAAGTGAGGTGTATGTCACCAGCACACCAAGGACCTCCAGAATGGGGCCAAAGTTTTATTCAGCGGTCCCATCATAGTTACAATAGCGACGTTTCCGAGCCTCGCAGGAACCCTTTATGAGGCTTGTGACTTGCATGGGTTATAAACAAGGCCAAGGATAAATCCAACGAAAAAAACAAGCTTAACTTATCGACCAGCCTGTAGACAACCAAGTAAACAGGTCTAACAGTATGCATTAAAAGCAGGGGTTTAGCCTGCACACATTTGCAAATGCATGCGTAAGCCACAGAGCCTCGTCAAGGCACCCTGGTATCTGTGGTACCTAACACTAACTTATAAGTGTCCCCACAGTGGAGGCACATGCATTCTGATGGATAGGTGAGTTGCCGGGCATGAAGAGCTATGATGTGATCACTGCATAAAGCTTTGGACCCATTCTGGAGATCCTTGGTGCGCTGGTGTCATACTCCTCACTTTGAAGGTCTTCAGTTTCCAGATGATAGTGTCTGCAGCACCCATTAACATTTGCAACTAGTTTCCGGAACAAGTGTCCACAATTATAGTAAGTGGTAGGCTAGGGGTCCTTTAAATCCTAGGACCCAGAAAAAGAGAATAGTTTCCATACTGGGACCAAAAAAAATATTTTTAAGAAAAATGGAAACACAGAAAAAAAATAACAAGACATATAATAAATAACAAAATAACAACAAACAGAAATTATTGCAAAGTACTATAGTGAGATCATAGATATCTAACAAAATCTGAAGTCCAGTGATGGAGGGGAGTTTTCCAGGGGGTGGGGGGGGGGCAAGGACTGCACATAGCAATCATAGTGAAACAATGTATAAACTAATGGTACCATGCTAGCCGGCCACCTACAGCTACAGCCTGCCTACCAGCTGATTCTGCTTCCAATTACTTAAACTTCCACGGTCGGGCTTTTTGTTTAGTATTCTGTTTTGCAATTAAAGAATTTATTGGGTTTGTTTTCATGCTGGGAGTGTTTTGTTCAGAAATTCCTTCCTCAGCTTGTTAAATTTAAGATATCTATTATGAAGAATGTCCCCAAATAGAAGACATTGCAGGCACTCTTCACTATATCTGTTTTGGTAAACTCAATAAGAAGTAAATTCTTTGTTGCATTTCCATCTAGTGCAGGGTCTCTTCGCCTCTTTATATTTCAATCTTCACAGTGCATTATGTGTTGTTGTGCATTGACCAGCCCAATCTAAATGAAACATACCTCAAAGCATGAGAATCTGGGTCAGGCTGCATTTTTTTCACAGCACAGAGCAATGCAGAGGACACTGCGTGTTGTCATGTTCTGCAGGGTATAAATAAATGGTACCCAATGCACAAGCTTTTTTTGTGTGAATGCAAATCTGCATTAACTTTTGCAACAAGCAGTTCACAGCTGAACACTGTGTGTCTGATGGGTGGCATGCCTCTGTGAGGAACCTTCTTCTGCCCATGTTCTCTATTGGACCCATAAGACCAAGTTGACCCTTCTGTCTGCTAGATCCATCAGACCATTCTACTTCACTGTTGAACCCATCAGGCACATCAGACCATGAGGACCCTTCTTCTGTCTGTTGGATCCATCAAACCCTTCTTCTTCCTTGTTGGACCCAGCAAACACAATGGATCATGAGGACCCGTCTTCTGTCTGTTGGACCCATCAGACCATTCTTCTTCACTGTTGAACCCATCAGGCACATCAGACCATGAGGACCCTTCTTCTGTCTGTTGGATCCATCAAACCCTTCTTCTTTCTTGTTGGACCCAGCAAACACAATGGATCATGAGGACCCGTCTTCTGTCTGTTGGATCCATCAGACCATTCTTCTTCACTGTTGAACCCATCAGGCACAGCAGACCATGAGGACCCTTCTTCTGTCTGTTGGATCCATCAGGCCTTTCTTCTTCCCTGTTGGAGCCAGCAAACACAATGGACCATGAGGACCCTTCTTCTGTCTGTTGGATCCATCAGACCTTTCTTCTTCCCTGTTGGAGCCAGCAAACACAATGGACCGTGAGGACCCTTCTTCTGTCTGTTGGATTCATCAGACCATTCTTTTCCCCTGTTGGAGCCATCAGACACAGGATGTTCAGCCATGAACTGCTTGTTGGTTGGCCCTGCAGTGAATGTAGTGGAGTTGACGATGATCTTTTTGCATGTGTGGATGCTGCTACTCGATTCAATGGGGATTCTGCAATAGGAGTGAGGCACACCAGAAAATTGGTGAGATCGTTCCTCTTTCTGAGCTATATGGCATTTCAATATATTTGCTCTCATTTATGGCTTTCTTCTTAATCAAGCTTCATCTACAATGGGGGCAATAGTTACTCTGGAGAGATCAACGTTTATAAAACATAAGCAGGCATCTGAGCCATATTTGAGCATACATGGCTCTTTTCCTTCATGTGGATGATTATATTACATATGGGATTACTTTCCATTTCTAAAGAGATGCACACGGCATTATACATCAGATTACAACATATTACTTTTCAGATGGTTCACCCTCCAATAATACAAGTATTACAACATACTTCTCATCCGCAGCAGCAGGACTGTATTATATTGTATTCAATTCAAGTGCACGTTACCCAGCACTTGAATATTTATGGACACAGCTTGAACTTTATGGTTTATGGAACATTCACATGTCGTACTCATCTCACGTAGACACGGCCAACACATTTTCTTTTTTTATGATCATATAGTAAAATCTTTTTACAGTTAACAACAATTTGAGCCACTGAAGTGTCTATTTATACATTGAAAGTGAAGTGCTAGATTTGCAAAGGCGAAATAGAGGCATACAAAGTTCAGTGCTGAAAGGATAAAAGGAATGTGAAGACATATACTGCATATATATATATATATATATATATATATATATATATATATATATATATATATATACACAGTATCTCACAAAAGTGAGTACACCCCTCACATTTTTGTAAATATGTTATTCTATATTTTCATGTGACAACACTGAAGAAATGACACTTTGCTACAATGTAAAGTAGTGAGTGTACAGCTTGTATAACAGTGTAAATTTGCTGTCCCCTCAAAATAACTTAACACACAGCCATTAATGTCTAAACCGCTGGCAACAAAAGTGAGTACACCCCTAAGTGAAAATGTCCAAATTGGGCCCAAAGTGTGAATATTTTGTGTGGCCACCATTATTTTCCAGCACTGCCTTAACCCTCTTGGGCATGGAGTTCACCAGAGCTTCACAGGTTGCCACTGGAGTCCTCTTCTACTTTTCCATAAAGACATCACTGAATCATTGAGCTGGTGGATGTTGGAGACCTTGCGCTCCTCCATCCTACAATTTGCGGATACCCCACTGATGCTCAATAGGGTTCAGGTCTGGAGACATGCTTGACCAGTCCATCACCTTTACCCTCAGCTTCTTTAGCAAGGCAGTGGTCATCTTGCAGGTGTGTTTGGGGTCGCTATCATGTTGGAATACTGCCCTGCGGCCCAGTCTCTGTAGGGAGGGGATCATGCTCTGCTTCAGAATGTCACAGTACATGTTGACATTCACGATTCCCTTATTGAACTGTAGCTCCCCAGTATCGGCAGCACTCAAGCAGGCAAGACTCACTTGTCTTTGCACTCCTCACCTGGTTGCGGCCACATACACTTGATACCATCTGAACCAAATAAGTTTGTCTTGATCTCATCAAACCACAGGACATGGTTCCAGTAATCCATGTCCTTAGTCTGCTTGTCTTCAGCAAACTGTTTGCAGGCTTTCTTGTGCATCATCTTTAGAAGACGCTTACTTTTGGGACGACAAGCATGCAGACCAATTTGATGCAGTGTGCGGCATATGGTCTGAGCACTGACAGGCTGACTCCCAACCCCTTCAACCTCTGCAGCAATTCTGGCAGTACCCGTACATCTAATTCCCAAAAGACAACCTCTGGATATGATGCTGAGCACGTGTACTCAACTTCTTTCTCGACCATGGAGAGGCCTGTTCTGAGTGGAACCTGTCCTGTTAAACCGCTGCATGGTCTTGGCCAACGTGCTGCAGCTCAGTTTCAGGGTCTTGGCAATCTTCTTATAGCCTAGGCCATCTTTACGTAGAGCAACAATTCTTTTTTTCAGATCCTCAAAGAGTTCTTTGCCATGAGGTGTCATGTTGAACTTCCAGTGACCAGTATGAAAGAGTGAGAGCGATGGCACCAAATTTAACACACCTGCTCCCCATTCACACCTGAGACTTTGTAACACTAATGAGTCACATGACACTGAGGAGGGAAAATGGCTAATTGGGCCCAATTTGGACATTTTCACTTAGGGGTGTACTCACTTTTGTTGCCAGCGGTTTAGACATTAATGGCTGTGTGTTGAGTTATTTTGAGGGGACAGCAAATTTACACTTTTATAAAAGCTGTACACTCACTACTTTACATTGTAGTAGCAAAGTGTCATCTGCTCAGTGTTGTCACATGAAAAGATATAATAAAATATTTACAAAAATGTGAGGGGTGTAATCACTTTTGTGAGATACTGTGTATATATATATATATATATATATATATATATATATATATATGTGTGTGTGTGTGTGTATGTTGTTATCTATTATATATAATCTTGGGGGACATCCTCCACTATATATGTGTGTGTGTGTGTGTGTGTGTGTGTGTGTGTGTGTGTGTGTGTGTTGTTATATACTATATATATATATATATATATAGTGGAGGATGTCCCACATGATTAAGACACCAATCTTTTTGTTGCATCTCTTTGGGGGTTCTCAGTAACTTTTTATAATTTTTTATATGCACAGATATTTAATAGATAATAAAGTTAAGACCATTTTATTATTTTTGATGCTCCCTTATTTGTCCAAACCTCAATTAAATTACTGATAATAAGATCTATCGTGACATTATACACTTTCATTTTATAACATTAGTATTCTAATAGCAATACAAACAATAGTTTGACAATCCAATATAACCATACTTGGAAAATCTCTTTCATGTTGTGAGTGCTGTCTGTCTATGGGCCATCACTTTCCACAGCTTCCTGGATTCCCAGCATGCTTTGCAGCTTCACCTCAATTTCTAAGGACTACATATCCCATGGTACCTTGCTGTGATTTCTTTACTGACTCCGCGTCCTGAAATCCCTCCTCTGAGCACTCCTGTAGCTCAGAGGGCAAGCTCTGTGAAATGTGTGACACAGCGGTGCCTAATGACAGGGGCAGTGACTATGGGGCAAATTTATTAAAGCCAAATAAACTGTGCACTTTGCAAGTGCAGTTACACCTATTTTCCTTGGTAAATGTAAATACGGTGAAGCCAATCAGGTGCAAGGAAAAAAAATGCATGTTTTTCTTGCACCTGATTGGATGATGGAAATCAGCAGAGCTTTACCACATATACTAAGCTTTGGGGAAAATGAGTGCAATTGTACTTGCAAAATACACAATCAATTTGCCTTTAGTAAATCCACTCCTATGTGTCATAGAATTCAAAGAAGTCAATGTAAGAGGATCTTCACAAACTAAGTTGACAAGCTTCAAGATCAGTTGGCTAGAAATGATTGAAATACAATGTGGAACCAAAACTCCCACTTTGGATCCCCACTTCCTTTATTGGCCTCACGCACACTGAACATTTGCTCAGCTCCTCTGAACGCCATTCCTTCTAGCAGAAGAAAAGCTGCTATGAAAAAAAAGTGCCTTCATCTGCATTTTGCACACAGGTTTAGATGCATTTGATGTAGGGTTGCCACCTTTTCTTCCAGCCAAACCCGAACACTTTAGCGGCATGGGACACCTTTGGGTGCCCCAAGGAGAGTAGTAATGTGGTGTGCATAGCGTGCAGCAGCGAACGGTGGGTGTGGCCAAATTGCTCTGACATCATCACCCCGCCACCCAGTGATGCTGAACTTGCCCCAAGACAGCCACCTGCAGCTCCCAGATGGCAACAGATTTGAGTGACTATCTCGGTTACTTGAGGAGCCACCGCCCGGTTTGAATAATGTGTCCGGGTTTCAGTCTGCCTGAAACCTGGACACATGATTCAAAACCCTGACTGTCCGGGTGAATCCTGGACAGGTGGCAACCCTAATTTTTTTTTTTTGAAAATTATTTTTATTAATTTGCAAGTAAAACAATAAAACAACCTACAGCCTATTGGGCATACCCAGGCTGATTATAACAAAACCCCCCCTGAGTCAACAATCAGGGAACAACCAATGAACCCTCCCCCTCCCCCCACCCGATACACCGCCACCTGCGTGTGCATCCAACAGAAAAAAGAAAAACCCCCCCTCCCCCTGTACGCTCCAGCACCACTGCACATTACTCAGGACAGTTACTTAATTCGCCCATGCTCCACCACAGTCCACACTCAGACCCAGGATAAAATATGCATACATCACCCTTCACCTACCAATCCCCTATTGCCCACGTAAAGAATGACCCAAGGTTACATGAATAGCACAGCACTTAGAACTCTTCCCCTAGTCACTAATGAAACTCCATCAGTCCGGATTCAAGTCAGCGTTGGTGTCGCGCGACTCCGTCCAAATGCCCCATACTTTATGAAATTTAGTGCCACACCCTCGCGAAAGGTAGGTGGCCCTGTAAAGAGGGAGAGCCGTATTCACTAAGTTCTTCCAAAAATTAATAGAGGGGGCTACCGGGGCCTTCCATTTGAGAACAATCGACTTACGGGCATAGTACAGCAATAAGCCCAGGAGTGTTCTGAGCGCTCGGCGTGTAGCCAGCGGCTCGACCAGTCCTAAGAGGCATATCTCGACCGATAAAGGTACGTTAACGGTGGTAACCGCCAGAATAAAATTAGTCACCTCCACCCAGAACCCAGCTATCTGAGGACAGCTCCAGAACATGTGTATGAAATCCGCCGAAAGTGAGTTGCATCTCCAACAAGAATCAGGGACAGATGGATAGATTCTGTGAAGACGTTGCGGAGTGTAATATACCCTATGCACTATTTTGAATTGCACCAATCTATCTCTGGCTGACACTAACTGTAGGAAAGGGTACTCCCATACATCTTCCCAGTCCTCCGTGTCCAAGGAGGGAAAATCAGCTTCCCACCTTGCCCTTTGGAGTTCCAGACCGGTATGGACACCTGGGAGTAATACCTTGTAGATAGCAGACAACGGTTTGGACAGATCAACATCTCTGAGCAGAGATTCCAACCTTGAGGTGTAGAATGCGACGGGGGCATTTCCAAACTGCGATCGAAAGGCGTGATTAAGTTGTAAGTATCTGAATAAGTGTGAGTTGGGCAGTGTATACTGTTGTTTCAGCCTGTCAAAGGTCTGAATTTTGCCCTCAACACAGAGTTGATCAATATATTTAATACCCCTGCTTGCCCATACACTAGGGTCAGGAATAGAGCCAAATTCCGGTAAATTCGGGTTGAGCCAAAGAGGACTATGCGGGGAGATGTGTCCCGCGGGTACGGGGCGCATCAGATTGGCAGCCTTCCATGCCCTTATAACCGCCCTCATTGCAGCAGTAAGAGGAAAAGGGGCTCGCAGACCGCGATACACCAAGTGTCTTAGTGCCTCATACGACCCCAACCACGCCGCTTCCAGGACCACCGCCGCATTGGACTCGTCTGAAACCAGCCAATTATGAGCATGGGTCAGAAGAGCCGCCACATAGTAGGAGTACAAATCCGGGCAAGCTAGTCCACCCTCCCCCCAAGGCCTCTGCAATACCGTGAGCTTAAACCGTGGCTGACCAGCGCCCCAGAGAAAGGACACCAAAAGAGAATTTATCGTGCGAAATATTTTTTTAGGAATCCAGACTGGAGCATGTCTGAGAACATAGAGAAAAGCAGGCAAAAGCTTCATCTTAAATAAATTAATTCTCCCAATCAAGGTGAGAGGGAGATGCGACCATGCCTTCAGTCTAGTCCTCATCCGCCGCACCAGTGGATCCAGATTGAGGGAACAAAAATCAGAGGAAGAGGGGGAAATGTAAATCCCCAAATATTTCATAGTATCTGTCCACATGAGTGGCAGGTTGGGATCCGCAGCTGCCTTGGCTTCCCTATCTATTGACATAATTTGAGATTTATCCCAGTTTACCTTGAGCCCTGAACAGTCAGTGAAGTGAGAAAGAATAAGTAGCGTCTCCCTGAGAGACTGGGCCGGGTCACTTAAAAAGAGTATGAGGTCATCTGCATATAAGGCTACTTTCTCCTGTATGGAACCCACCTGTATCCCTCTAACTCCCTCCGCCTTCCTGAGGGCCGACGCGAGTGGCTCCATTGCCAGGGCAAACAGAGCCGGTGACAATGGACAACCCTGCCGCGTTCCTCTCCTAACAGCAAAAGGCTCTGACAAGGCGCCACCCATCTTAATCTGCGCCAGGGGCTCCTTATATAAAATATGTATCCAATTACAAAATCCAACTCCAAAACCCATGGCCTCCAAAACTAAGGACATAAACTGCCAGGCCACAGAGTCAAAAGCTTTTTCAATATCTAGTGTAACTATGACCCTCGTAGAAGACTCAGTGGCCGGCAACTGCAAATGTGTAAACACCCGTCGTAGATTTATATCAGTGGACTTCCCTGGCATAAATCCAGTTTGGTCCATCTCAATCAGGGATGACAGGACCGTCCGTAACCTGGTGGCCAGAATCTTCGTCAAAATTTTCAGATCATAATTTAGCAGGGAGATCGGTCTATAGGAAGCACACAGGGAGATATCCTTGCCAGGCTTAGGGATAAGCACTATATGTGCTTGATACATGGATGGGGGAAGCCCCATCCGAAGTTTGCTATCGGAGAACACTTTTAACAACTTGGGAGCAATCAGTGGGGCATACATCCTGTACCAGTCGCCAGGTAGACCATCAGGTCCAGGAGTCTTCCCACCAGGGAGTGAGCGAATTGCCTCCTCCACTTCCTCCAAGGTAAAATCCTTATCAAGGAATTCCCGGTCCTCCTGTGATAGAGAGGGCAAATTTAAGGAGGAAAGAAATTCCCTCTGCGCTTCCACCGACCCCCCTGGAACCTCAGCATACAGTTGTTCATAGAAGGCCCTGAACTCAGAAAGTATCATGTCAGGCGCGGACACCAACTGACCCTCCGATCCATAGATCTCCGAGACAACCGTCTGCATTTTAGAATCAGCTACTAAATTTGCCAGAAGCTTACCATTTTTGTCCCCGGATTCAAAGATTTTCCCTGCCAGAGACTTCAGATCTAAGTGTGTGGCCTCCGCAAGATGAAGGGATAGGGCCCGCCTTGAATCAGCCAGCCGAGTAAAGCGCTCCGGGGTCGGCGAGGCGGAAAAAGCCCCAGCCGCCTCGGTCTCGCTCCCCTCAAGCTGCCGCATCTGAGATGACATCTCAGAGCGGACCGCCTTGATAGCCGAAATATATTCCCCCCTGGTATTGGCCTTAAAAGCATCCCAGACCATCTGTACCGAGGCAGAACCCTCATTCAGATCCCAATATTGTTTCAGCTTAGGAGCGACCTCCTCCCCCACCCTCAAGTCCTGTACCCATTTGGACGCCAGACGCCAACAACCTGTACCCCTGGTGTCCGACAACTGCAAGGTGACCTCCAAAGGTGCGTGGTCAGAGAGGCCTGCAGGCAGGTACAGGGCCCCCCTCACCGACGTCAGGGCCCCAGAGTTGCCGAAGACCAAATCAATCCGAGAGCCCGACCTATGTGTGGAGGAGTGGAAAGAATAGGCCCGTACGCCCACATTCCTCCATCTCCAGATCTCAGTGTAGTTAAACGTTTGGGCCCACTGCAGTAGATCTGGCGAATAAGCCCTGTTCGGGTTGGATGAGTCCAGGGACGGGTCTAAAATAGAGTTAAAATCCCCAGCTATGTACAATCTGGAGAACTGTAGGGGAGCCAGCAGTTCAGCAATCTTATACAGAATCTGTGGATTGAAAGGAGGGGGCACATATACGTTGACCAAAGCGTAAACCACCTGGCCGATCTCTAACAGTAGGACAATAAATCTACCCCCTTGGTCAGTATGCAGGTGAACAACTTTGTAAGCTAGTGATTTGTTTAGCAAGATGGCCACTCCCCTCGCATAGCTAGAGTATGTGGCATGAAATGCCTGTCTCACCCAGGGCCTGCGCAGGGCAAGGATTTTATTCCCCAGGAGATGAGTCTCCTGAAGAAAAAGTACATGGGGTCTGTGATTATTCAGGTATTTAAACATCAACGCCCTTTTTACCTTATCATTAAGGCCCCGCACGTTCCAAGACACTAGTCTTAACGCCATGGAAACAATTAATAATTATGATAGTACAGTAATACACATACAATATCCCAGTATCCTGCCAGCGAGCATGGAGCAAGGCAGCACAACATGCAAAACATTCAAAACAAGTGCATTTATCAGTGGAGACAGAGCGCACAGTGAAAAAAAGAAAAAAGAACAAGGAAACAGCAACATAATTAAAACAACAAAAAAGAAGAAAAAAAGAAAACCCACAACTCCCTACCAGCCAAGAGTGCCCCAATTGGTGAAAAACAAAAAACAATCGGGCACTAAAAAACATGACCAGTTTGATACCCAAAAACCTAACCAAAACTTAAACCTCCAGACTTTAGTCACAAAAAAAAGTTCCGAAGCAGCGGCCGCTCAAAGCCGCTTAGTCTTGTCAGGGCAAAAAACCTGAAATGAGGGAAAAAACTAATAAGTCCTTCAGTGTCCCACGTCCGGGGAGCTCCGAGCTAAAGGAGGCAGTTAAAGAACCCATAAGAGGAAAATAAAAAAAACAAAACAAAGCAGAGTCAGGCAGGATCAACTGGAGAGATGGCAAGGCATCGCAGCAGCCCTAGGAGAGGCGGAGATCCATACGCCGTCCGCCGGCAGGAAGGATGAAACAAAGGCGTCCACCCATCCGTTGGGAAGTAGCATCCCGTGAGTTTCGCAGCTGCCGTGACAGCAACCCGCCAGGAAAAAAACAAAAAACAAAAACCAAAAACCAAAAAAAAAAAAAAAAAAAAAAGGCCAGGAGCCCACAGCAGGATAACAATGCAGGCAAGTAGTAGTACCCCCCATTAACGTAGGGAAAGCTGTAGAAGATTAACGTAGAGTGATCAGCCAGTCATTTGCTTCCTCCGGGGTGTCGAAGAACTTCACTGATCCGTTATAAGGCACCCGAAGGCGGCTGGGGTATAACATGCTGTATTTAATATCCTTGTCCCGTAGGCGCCTGCGGATATCATTAAAGGACCTTCTCTTGCGCTGCAAATCTGCCGAAAAGTCCGGGAACAGTAGGATTGAGGAGTTGCCGTATGGTAGAGAAGGGAGCCTACGGGCTGCGGAGAGGATCCTATCCCGGTCCCTGAAATTCAAAAAGCGGACCAGGAAGGGTCGGGGAGTCGCCCCTGGGATGTAACGTCCTGTAGGAACCCGATGAGCACGCTCGACCACATATGTCGGGGAGACTTCCGGGAGGCTCAACAGCTTCTTGAAAAAATCTTCAGCAAACTCCGCTGGCCGATCACCCTCCTCCCCCTCCGGCAGACCTATGACACGGATATTGTTGCGTCTTGCTCTATTCTCCGCATCATCAGCCTTAGCGACAAGCAGTCGCACCGTGCGTTGCAGGTCCGCTATGTTGTTGGTATGGGTAGCCGTGAGGTCCTCAGCTGCAGAAATTCGTGATTCTGATTCAGTCAGCCTACCCCTGATCTTGTCCAGGTCATTCCTGATAAAGGTACATTCTTCTGCAAGGCGGTCAATGCGTACCAGCATAGAGGCTTTACTCTGCTCAATGGCGGCCAGTATCACCGCAGTGCTGTCCTGAGAGGGAGGGGTAGGCAATGCTGCCCCAGAGGGGGAACCGGACTCCATGGCTAATTCCGCAAGCAGCGACTGCACCCTCCCAATAAGAGAGGGATCTGGTTGAGCAGGCGGATCAGGAGCAGGGCAGCTCGACGCAGAAGAGCTCTTGGGCCGATGTTTAGGGCCCATGAAGGGGTGCGGGCCGCAGGCGCCCGTGAGCCTCCGCTCCTCACAGCTGCAGTCCCTAGGTAGCGAGGCTCAGGCAGCGACTCAAAATGGCAGGGCCCAGGGAGCTGGATGGATGGATGCAATGTCCGTCAGCAAGGGAGGACAGTCAGGGCCCTCAGTCAATGCACCAGAACAGCCCCCCCTGCAAGGAGA
Organism: Lithobates pipiens; assembly: GCF_037356315.1. Taxonomy (NCBI): domain Eukaryota; kingdom Metazoa; phylum Chordata; class Amphibia; order Anura; family Ranidae; genus Lithobates; species Lithobates pipiens. The sequence goes on from NW_027507758.1 coordinate 600,194,525, forward strand.
ATCAGTGTCCAGAACCAAATAAAAAAAGCAGCTACTAAAGCACAGAGGCCAGGCCGACCACAGCACATCCCCCCCGGCCACTGGGTGCAGGCTGCAACTGAGGCCCAGGCTACGTTAGGCCGGACCAGGCCGGGGCAGTCTCTTTAAGGCTCCACAGCTTCCCCACCAACTCCTGCCAGGCCTGTGATGTCAGCTTCAGCCCCCCACCGACCGACAGCCGCCTCCGCCGCTCCGCTGGCCGATCGCGGTGCTCGTTCGCCGGCCGGCCGGCCAGGAAAGTCCGGTCCGCGGCAGGCTTCACTAGGCCGCGCTAGGCCTCAGGCCCGAAAATCACTCTAGCGGCCCGCGGAAGGACGGGACAGCCCAGGGGGACAAGGGGGGGCAACGGATGGATGAAGAGGAGCCCCTTACCTCTCCCACAGGCCCCGGATTAGCTCCGTTTGCTCCTCACAGGCTGGGAAGATGGCGGCCGGCACGAGGAGGATGAGCGGTCGTATCTCCGACTCCACGGTCCCCCACTCCACAATAGCCTCTCCGGACACCTCACGGCAGGGCAGCGGATCTTCTGGGCAAAAAAACACTCCTTTTGGGCCAAGGACTTAGCAGGATGGCACAGGATTCATATGCGGATGGCCGGAGCTCCCCAGACACACGTCCGCTCCGCTTCACATCCGGACACGCCCCCCTCTGGCAACCCTAATTTGATGCCTTCAGGCACGTCAACAGTTTGAGTGTTAATGGATTCCATTGGCCAGAACATTCATTTATTCTAGCCACTGGAATGGATGCTTAAGCGCTAAATGCATTTAGCATTTAAGCACGTTTGGACGAGTGTCAAGTGTTTTTTCTGCATAAATGCTCCTCTCCTAAATGTGTTGGTGATGGGGTTTTTTTTTTCCAGCCTGTTAACGCTACTCTTCTAATATGTCTATAAATGTCTATGTGTGCATGGCCACATAGGGGTTGATTTACCATGATAACCATGGCTGCCTCATAAATACAACAGAGAAAAAAGCATAGACATGAACAGATACTTACACTAAAAACGAATGCCGCGTACACACGATCGGAAATTCGGCCAGCAAAAGACCGATGAGAGCTTTTCATCGGAAAATGTGACCGTGTGTATGCTCCATCAGAATTTTGCTGCCCAAATTCCCGACCAGCAAAAATTAGAGAGCAGGTTCTCAATTTTTCCGACGGAAAAAGTTTCAATCGGAAATCCTGATTGTCTGGAGCAATTCCGACGCGCAAAATTCCTGCGCATGCTCGGAAACGATACGACGCATGCTCGGAAGCATTGAACTTCATTTTCTCGGCTCACCATAGTGTTGTACGTCACTGCGTTCTTGACGGTCGAATGTTCAGCGAACTTTTGTGTGACTGTGTATGCAAGCCAAGAAAAACCATCATAGCTTTTTCCGACGAGCATTCCGATCGTGTGTACGCGGCATAAGCGTGCAAAATCTGGTGCATCTCTGCATGGTAACCAATCAGCTTCTAACCTCAGCTTGTTCAATAAGGCTTTGAAAAAAACCCGGAAGTCAATTGGTCTCTATGCAGAGCTGCACCAAATTTTGCACTCTCCAGTTTTAGTAAATCCCCCCCATTGGCTAACATAGAGGTGCTTTTACAGGCTTTACAATAGTCAAACGCCTGTAAAAGCAGTGATTTTGAAGCCCAGTGTGTGTGAGGCCTATAACATTCCCTGTTCCATTTTACTCATACAGATGTTATGTACCTTGTTTGCTAGATGTGTAATACTTAAAGGGGTTGATTTACTAAAGGCAAATCCACTCTGCACTACAAGTGCACTGAAAGTGCAGTTGCTATAGATCTGAGGGGAAGATCTGAAGACTAGGGGAAGCTCTGCTGATTTTATCATCCAATCATGTGCAAGCTAAAATTCAATTTTTTTTTTCCTTGCATGTCCCCCTCAGATCTACAGCGACTTTACTTCCAAGTGCACTTGTAATGCAAAAGTGGATTTGCCTTTAGTAAATAACCCCCAAAGTGTTGCTGAATCCAGGAACCTGTGTTCATTATATCTGGCCTCCCACAGTACACAGAACATGGAAATGCAATTATTTTAGTAAATACAAACAGCTAAGTACCTTTTCTCATCAGCAGTATATAGCAGTCTTATGACTTCTATCAGTGTCCAGCCAAGCACTGGTTAAAGCTTGTAAGAGGAGTTTTCATTCTCCTCTGACTGTCCCAGGGCTTACATACAGGGGTCACCACTGCGACCTGGCCCCATGCTCCAGGGGGTCCATGTAACCGCCCCGTATGCCTGAATAGAGGAGAGCGGTGGCATGTAGAGGAACCAATCTCTCCATGTAGCCAATAAATGCCTGCTTCTCCTCCTCTCCTCCCTGTAGACATTCTGCAGCTGGAAAATGGAGGTCATTGGTTACGCTACATGCCACTCCTGCCGCCTCCCTGCCCTGGGCTCCTGTGTGCTTCCCTCATCCGTCTCCCCCACAGCGCTGCTGGGTTGCCCCCTCTCACCTCCTGCCGGTTGCTGCAGGGGGTCTGTCAGGATAGAGAGCGGAGAAGGAGCCAGTAAATGTGTAATTTACCAGCCCCTTCCTAGTCTTAATGAATAGAGTCAGTAATCGGTGCCATTTGTTTTTTTTTGTTTTTTTTATTCATTCATAGCTGGGGCAAAGTAGACTGCGTTAACTATGCCTCAGTTTCTGAATGAACAAGGAGCTCTGTACAGAGCTATTCCTGTTCATTCATTCTGTGCAGCTGAGGCTGAAGAGAAAGGGAGATATGAATTTGTCCTCTGTCCCTTTCTCTGTCTCAAAAGTGAGACATCAGGGGCCTGTTTAGATCCCTGATACTTCACCAAAGTGATGATGGGAGTAAAGGGCCCCGAGATCAGTGTGAAGGGCCCCGGGATCAGTGAGAAGGGCTCTGGTCGGAGGACAGGGTGGCCCTTCATGATGTATTGCACATGGGCCCTGAAGGTTATAGTTACGCCTCTGGACTGTCCTATGAGGCTGCATGACCCCTGACCCTCTGTCTGGACAGTGGCCCTGTACTAATCACATGCACCCTCCAAAAAAAACCTCTCCAGCAATACACACCAAACTGAGGAGGTGCAGAGTGCCCCGAGGCTCTGTTCTATCAGTAGAGGGGGAGGACAGGATCAAACAGCCTTTTTTACACAATGCAAGGGTCCTTAGGTTCCATAGTGAGTATAACAAGCATGTTTTACTTTACAGACTGATTTTTACCATTGTGGGTTTTAGTAACACTTTAATGGCAATGTTTCATTGTATGTTTTATTTGCTGCCTATTGTTCAAAGAATCTACCTGTACATGCCATTGAATATCAATAAACAGACTGAAAATACAATGGAGAAATGAATATGGTTTTCAATTTTGAACATAGATATGATATATAGATATTGAATAAAAAAAGTGTACATGTTATATATCAGTGGCGGCTGGTGCTCAATTTTTTTTTGGAGGGGCGCAATTTTTTTTTTTTTTTAAATGAACAATTTCAGCCACTGTGCCTTCAAACGCTGCCACTGTGCCATCAAACACTGCCCCTGTGTCCTCAAATGCTGCCACTGTGCAATCAATTGCAGCCATGCCATCAAACACTGACACTGTGCCCATCAAAAATTGCCAGTGTGCTCATTATATGCTGCCAGTGTGCCCATCATATGCTGCCAGTGTGCCCACCAAATGCTGCCACTGTGCCCATCAAATGGAGCCACTGTGCCCATCAAATGCAGCCACTGTGCCCATCAATCCCATCCACTGTGCCATCAATCACAGCCACTGTGCCATCAATCGCTGCCACTGTGCCATCAATCGCTGCCAATGTGCCCTCAAACGCTGCCACTGTGCTATCAAATGCTGCCACTGTGTCCTCAACTGCTGCCACTGTGCCATCAGCATGATGCTCGCAGGTCACCTTTTTTGACGCCTATTAGAGCCTATGGCTCTAATCAGGTGCTTCAAAAACACCCCCTCCACTGTAATTCAGGCACCCTGCCCCCCAAAAGGGGCCGGACGCCTGAATAGGGGGTTGCAGTGGCAGCTATAGATACAGTAGATTCATGCAATGCATGAATCTATCTATTAGTCATAGAGGGGGTGGAAGGAGAGAGGGGGTGGCGCCTGTGCGCCCTTAATGCATGGGCCACCACTGTTATATATATTTATATATATATATATATACAGAAAAATACACACAGTGCCTTGAAAAAGTATTCATACCCTGTGAAATTTTCCACATTTTGTCATGTTACAACCAAAAATGTAAATGTATTTTATTGGGATTTTATGTGATAGACCAACACAAAGTGGCACATAATTGTGAAGTGGAAGAAAAATTACAAATGGTTTTCAATATTTGTTACAAATAAATATGTGAAAAGTGTGGGGTAAATTTGTATTCATCCCCCGGGGGGCAATCCTTTGTAGAACCTCCTTTCACTGCAATTACAGCTGCAAGTCTTTTTGGGGATGTCTCTACCAGCTTTGCACATCTAGAGAGTGAAATGTTTGCCCGTTCTTCTTTGCAAATTAGCTCAAGCTCTGTCAGTTTGGATTGAGAGCGTCTGTGAAAAGCAATTTAAAAGTCTTGCCACAGATTCTCAATTGGACTTTGACTGGGCCATTCTAATACATCAATATTTTTTGATCTAAACCATTCCATTGTAGCTCTGGCTGTATGTTTAGGGTCGTTGTCCTGCTGGAAGGTGAACCTCCGGCCCAGTCTCAAGTCTTTTGCAGACTGTAACAGGTTTTCTTCCAAGATTGTCCTGTATTTGGCTCCATCCATGTTCCCATCAACTCTGACCAGCTTCCCTGTCCCTGCTGAAGAAAAGCATCCCCACAACATGATGCTGCCACCACCATGTTTCACGGTGGGGATGGTGTGTTCAGGGTGATGTGTAGTGTTAGTTTTCCACCACACATAGCATTTTGCTTTTAGGCCATGTTCAATTTTGATCTCATCTGACCAGAGCACCTTCTTTCACATGTTTGCTGTGTCCCCCACATGCAAACGGGACTTCTTATGTCTTTCTTCTGGCCACTCTTCCATAAAGGTCAGATTTGTGGAGAGCACGACTAATAGTTGTCCTGTGGACAGATTGTCCCACCTGAGCTGTGGATCTCTGCAGCTCCTCCAGAGTTACCATGGGCCTCTTGGCTGCTTCTCTGATTAATACTCTCCTTGCCCGGCCTGTCAGTTTAGGTGAACGGCCAGGTCTTGGTAGGTTTGCAGTTGTGCCATACTCTTTCCATTTTCGGATGATGGATTGAACACTGCTCTGTGAGATGTTCAAAGCTTGGGATATTTTTTTATAACCTAACCCTGCTTTAAACTTCTCCACAACTTTATCCCTGACCTGTCTGGTGTGTTGTTTGGCCTTCATGATGCTGTTTGTTCACTAAGGTTCTATAACAAACCTATGAGGGCTTCACAGAACAGCTTAAGTTGTTACACAAGGGGGACTCTATTTACTAATTAAGTGACTTCTGAAGGCACTTGGCTCCACTAGATTTTAGCTAGGGGTATCAGAGTAAAAGGGACTGAATACAAATGCACACCACACTTTTCAGATATTTATTTGTAAAAAATGTTGAAAACTCTATTATACCATTTATAATTTTTCTTCCCCTTCACAATTATGTGCCACTTGGTCTATCATATAAAGTCCCAATACAATACATGTATGTTTTTGGCAAAATGTGGAAAATGTCAAGGGGTATGAATACTTTTTCAAGGCAATGCATATATATATATATATATATATATATATATATATATATATATATATATATATAGATAGATAGATAGATAGATAGATAGATAGATAGATAGATAGATAGCTACCGTAGATAGATAGATAGATATAGATATATGGATATATTAATCTTCCTAGTGGTTACATTTGTTACAAACATACTTTCAGCACTATGGAGAGCTCCAGCTGTCAAATTTGCCTTCTGGGTCACTAAAGGCAAAACATTTTCTTTCCATTTTGGATAGAGTAAGGGAGGGTTATAACCCCTGTCGGGAGATTTCCCTTCACTTCCTGTTCCATAGCCAGAACAGGAAGTGAGAGGAAATCCCTGGGTGTCAACAGAACTAGTGTTCACCACTGAAAGATTTCCCATCTAAGACTTCTTACGTCAACCCAAAATGTGAGATTTTCTTTTACTTTTGATGATAACAATAAACAGGACAAATAGAGGTGGTGATTCTCCCCTACAGGGGAAACAGACAGCAATAAAAACTGACAAGTGTTCTAATCCCTCTCCACTCTAAAACTTAAAATAAAAAAAAGTCTTGACTTTAGTTACACCTTAAAAACTGTTTTCTCGGCTTACTGTTGTAGGCTGTTCAGTGGCTGTCCACATTCTTCTGATGCACATTCACCCAATTATAATTTGTTGCAGTCATGTAATAAAGTAAGTACACCCCATGGCAATTGCCTTCTTTTTCACCATATCTGAACAGGCAAACATTAAATCTTGACTCAAATAGTGCATACAGATATAGGCAATACATTAGAGCCCTGGCGCCCAACCTCTGGTCCAAGGGCCGCATGCGGCCCTTTGGTATGTGATGTAGGAGATCCTCGTCCTAACCATCCAACTTGAGACATCTGACATGGTGATTACAGCAGCAGGAAAAGGAATTTATGTCACACTGGGATTGTTTTGATTGGTCAAAGGACAAGTCAGACTGTCTCATAGTGGGAGCAAAATTGTACCCTGTTCATTCAAGTCGGGACGAAGTAGGATCGATGTCACAGGGCAAAGTAGGATGACAGTCGTACAACAGTCGGGTCATACCAGTGTGAACCTGTTGTTCCATCAGAATCTGTGACCCATCAGATTAGGTAACGGAAGTGACATTCTGTCAGCCGAATACTTACTGCACATGCACAGGTTTTCCAATCTGACAGAACACCTGCAGTCATAAGATGCCAGCGGACATCTTACTACACCCAGCTATGTCTTAATTTTCACGGTCATTTGACCAATAAAGTGAGCGTATATATAAATGAACATGGTATATTCAGATTTGTCTTGCTGTTTTCATGTTAGATTTTCAAAACGTAAAGGTTTAGCACTGACTAGTGCGGGGTGTACCAACATGGCCTCCACCACCTTCCTACTGCTGGCGTCCAGCTTCTTTCAAATTTTAACATTAAAAACAGCATCACAAATGTCAATATACTAGATTTATTCATATCCACTCAGTTTATTGCTAAAATGACTGTGAAATTCAAGACTGCGGCTGCTCTGTCAGATCGGCAAACCTGCTACGCATGTGCAGTGAGTATTCAGCTGACGGAATGCCACTTACGTTACCTAATCTGATTGGTTGCTGATTCTGACCGAACACCGGCCTAAAACCTGGAAGCTGGTTGTTATGCAGCGCTGCACCAGATTCTGCATGTTCCGGTTTTAGTAAATCTCAACCATAGTATGGTGACCAGTCATCCCTGGTTTCCAGGGACATTCCCTGGACTGAAGACACTGTCCCCGCACCAATTCCGTCCCCGGTTCCGTTCCCGGATTGGATTTGAACAGGGGCCGGGCAATTTCAACGACAGTGAGCGCAGACTAGTTTAGGGGGTACATTTTTTCCATTATCTATGCCCCTTTCTGATGATCATGTGCTGGTCAGAGCAGAGGGACTATTTCTTCAGTTTCGGTTGCATACCCATTCCACTCCCGGTTGCACGTTCTTCTGCCTTTGACCAAGTCCCAGCCAGCAACCTGCCTATTTCCTTGCCTTCGCCAGCGGAGTGGTCTTCCTCTGCTCCCCACCCAGTAGTAGATGGGGACCGTAGAGTGAGACTTGAGAGGCTGTGAGGTGAGCGGATGGCAGCGACGGCGACAGGCAGAGAGCGGCATCTGAGCTCAGCTGACAGTGTCCAGCAGCAGGAACAGAGGGGAAACGAATCCGATTGTGGGGCTGCCAGTGCCTTAAAGGCTTCAACACAGGTGTGCATTGAGGAGTATCTGTGAATAGACTGCATTGCACTGTGTCTGTCTCTCTGGCATAATGGATGGTATCAGAACTCACAGGCAGCAGGCACTCTAGCATGGCTCTGGTTGGCAGTGCACTCTCACAGTGTGTCACATAATATGGCTGCTGGGTGCTGATTTGGTTAACTTATTGGTCATAAGTTAACCAAATCAGCACCCAGCAGCCATGTTCTGTGACACACTGTGACAGAGCCAGTCAGAGCCATGATAGAGTGTCTGTTGCCTGCGTGTTATCATAATGCTGATGATCTTAATCAGTTGCCGACCGCTTCATAGCAGGTTTACTGCTACAGGGCGGTCGCGCTGCGCAGGATCATGTATATATACGTGATCCTGTATTTCTGGGTATCGGAGCCGATCAAGCCGGTCCAGCGGACTCAATGTTTGCTGGTACCCACTGATCATTTTGTACACAGGTAGAACGGCAGTCTGCCTTATGTAAACAAGGCAGATCGCTGTGTTGTCAGTATGGAAGACATTGATCCTGTGTTCTTGCATAGCAGGGACAGGTATCTATGGCTTCCCTTAGAGCCCTTTCACACTGGGGCGCTTTGCAGGCCCTGCAACGCTAAAAATAGCACCTGCAAAAATGCCCTGAAAGAGCCGCTCCTGTCTCTCCAATGTGAAAGCCCCGAGGGCTTTCACACTGGAGCGATGCGCAGGCAGGACTTTAAAAAACTCCTGCTAGCAGCATCTTTGGAGCGGTGAAGGAGTGGTGTATACACCGCTCCTTCACATTGAAATCAATGGGGTAGCGTGGCTATACCGCCGGCATAGCGCTGCTGCAGCAGTGCTTTGCGGTGGTTTTAACCCTTTTGCGGGTGGTTTTTAACTCTTTCTCGGCCGCTAGTGGGGGTAAAAGCGCCCTGCTAGTGGCCGAATAGCACCGCAAAATTTACGCTAAAGTGCTGCTAAAAATAGCGGTGCTTTACCGCTGACGCACCCACCGCCCCAGTGTGAAAGGGGCCTTGGTAAAAGAACCTCCCCCACAGTGAGAAAACACTTGTTAGGCACATATTTAACCCTTTGATTGCCCTAGCAGTTAACCCCATCCCAGCCAGTGTCATTAGTACAGTGAAAGTGCATATTTTCAGCACTGATCACTGTGTATTAGTGTCACTGGTTCCCACAAAGTGTCACTTAGTTTCCGATTTGTCCGCCACAATATCACAGTCCCACTATAAGACGCTGATTGCCGCCATTACTAGTAAAAAAAAATAAAAAATATGTCCCCCAGATTTCATCTTAAAAATCTGGTCACCTTACACCATAAGCCTTCTACAATAATGTCCTGAAGACTGAACAATCAAAGATAGATTTTTATTTTTTTTGGTCACAGTAAAAGTAGTCATGCTTGCTGTAAACCAAAGACAGCATTTCAGGAGAAGAACCTTCTACCAGCATGGTGATGGAAATGTGGTTTGGGGTGGCTTTTGCTGCTTCAGGGCATGAGCGGCTCACAGTCATTGTGTCAATTATACAGTCTCCATCATATCAAAGTGTGCTTTGATAATATGCCTCCTGACCAAAGTTTAATTTATTTCAGGTACTTGTATAGCGACGTCAATTTACGCAGCGCTTTACATATACATTGTACATTCACATCAGTCTCTACCCTCAAGCAGCTTACAACCTAAGGTCCCTAACACACATTCATATAGATATACTAAGGCCATTTTAGACAGGATCTGATTAACCTACCAGCATGTCTTTAGAGTGTGGGAGGAAACCGGAGTACCCGGAGGAAACCCACGCAGGCACAGGGAGAACATGCAAACTCCAGGCAGATGGTGTTGTGGTCGGGAGATAATCCGGAAATGGGTCTTTTGACATGATAATGATTCTAAGCAAACTAGCAAATCTACAAAGGAATGGTTAAAAAAGAAATAAACAGCCCACTGGGTTGAACGAAAAGAAAAAAAATGACTTAATTCCAACACCAATACAATCGATGTGGATGGAAGAATCCTCCCCGTTGAGCCTTTGTTTTCTGACAGTAGGGAGGCTTCCCCAATGTCAGAATACAGCTGATCAGTGCTGCCGGCTTTAGCAGTCGAGAAAATCTGACAGCGTGGTTTTACAGAAGTCGATCGGTAGATTGACATCTGTACAACCGCCCTGCCCATTCATGGATCGAAATTTCAGCCAGTCCCTGCTGAACTGGTCAAATAGCGATCCATGTATGGATGACTTTAGAGGATTATGGACTGCCCCGGATGTGTATTTAGGTTTTGTGCTGCCCTTGACCTGACTAAACTCGTGACCCTCTAATTTAAATATGACCCACCCCTTCCTGTCAAGGCCACACCCCTTGCTGTTTAAGACCCGCCCTGAAATTCTCAGGTAGGGACACTAGTTCTGAGGGCCTGGGGGCAATGGATTCCCTTAATTTGCACAGATTTCCTCTCACTTCCTGTTTGACTATGGGGCAGGAAATGAAGGGAAATCTGTGCAATGGGATAGGGATGGTAAAAAATAAACTTCCCATATTTCATCCAAAATGAAAAAAAAAAAAGTATTGCCTATAGTCCTACTTTAAGCACAAATTTCTGATCATTTTATGGAGAGGACTAAGAAGATATACCCACGCCAATGGTGCAGCAGAAAACATATAGCACAGTGAGGAAGGTTTGTGGTCCAGGATGATAGGACAGTCAAAATTAGAAGCGCCACCCCCCCCCCCCTCCCACAGTTGCGGAATGCCGGCCGCCTGCATACTGGAAGCAGGGCAGCCGTTTTATGGGGGCGCTAATTTGCCTCTCAGCCCAGTCCTCTCAGCCCAGTCTGCCCCATAAGACTGACGCTACACTAACTGGGACTCTGTCTGTGCTGCCCCCCTGCAAAGTGCTGCCCTAGGCCTGGGCCTTGTCGGCCTAGGCCAGGATACAGTATTGGCCTGCCCTAGTCAAAGCCCTGATTTCTTTCCCAAAGACCTTTTGTAGAGGGATTTTGAAACAGACAGTTCATGCAAGAAAAACCCACAAATATCTTGCAATAGAAGGAATTTTGCATGTAGGATGGGACAACATTTTCGGAGACCAGTGGGAAGTTCTAAAAAAATGCCTACAAAGAGTAATTTCTGCTACATGGAGCAATACCAGCTTTTGGTGCCAAGGGTGTATCTACACATTTCCACAATACACCATTATACCTATGAATATTTTTGTTTGTATGTTTAAGCCCTTGTACACACGGTCAGAGTTTCCGACAACCAAATCCGTCGGAGTAATTCCGACGGATTAATTCCGGAAGAGGTCCGGAAGTGATGTTGCATACACACGGTTGGACTAAGTTGTCGGAAAATCCGATTGTACATAATGTGATGATGTTATTTCATTACGACAGGACTACGTTCAGGCTAGTAGCCAATAGCTTTGGTCTAGGAATTTGATCTGAGCATGCGTGGCACTTTGTCCGTCGGAGTAGGCTACACATGATCGGAGTATGTCCGATAGGAGCATTTTGTTGGAAAATTTTACCGGCAAGTTGGAAAACTTGGTCCGTCGGATATTCCGACGGAAACAGTCCGATGCAGACCACACACAGTCAGAATATCCGTCAAAACGGTCCGATAGGACACATTCCGTTGGAATCTCCGACCGTGTGTACAAGGTCTAAGATCTAACATTTGCCTGTTCAAATAGGTTGAAAAAGTCAACATTTTCCATTGGGATGTACTTACTTTTTCACACAACTGTAAATGTGAGCATGGCAAAGGCAAATGTTCAGAGCGGCAAACTATTACAAAAGATTGATTGGTGAGATATTCTTCTTGACGTAGCTGATACAGATATGTAGGAAAAGAGCCTGTGACTGTAATAATTTTAATAATGCCCACTATTATGTCATAAGTGATATTCAGAATTCCCCTCTACCCAGGATAATGACACAACGAGACAACGGGACATCCTCCTTGAAATCATTACACGCCCTTTGAGCTGGCAACAGCTATAGGTTGAAGCCAGTGACTTTGTTCAAAGAAATTTAAAGAGTCCACCCACAGCAGAAACAATGGTTCCAACACTTGGCTCCAGGATTTAGCCTGGATTTGTGGGACGCCATGATTTCAATGAAGTCTCGGGACGGTCCCGTCCATTCTGGGATGGTTGAGAGGTATGTAGTTATTGGGTATGCCTAAGAAATATGTACCCCCTTTTCTGCTTTAATGACCTGCCATGGGCATCACAATGGAAAGGCACATTCTGTGCTGGACTTTTTCTTAGCTTAAATACAATAGGAATGAGACTCCATAGTGTGCAAGAACATGGTTCAGAGACTGTGCATGTGGAAATCCCCAAGCAAAACTATGTAGCCAACAGGTGAATCAACACGTCAGTGTCCATACATCCCTGTCTGTGCTCCCATCAGGGAGATTCATACTCTCTATTTGGCCTGGTGATCGTTATCACCGAAAGAGAAAGAAAATGCCACATTTTGGGTTGTCGCCAGAACAGGAATAGAGGGGAAATCTACCGATGGTGACACTCGTGACGGCAGGGTATTTCCTCACTTTGGAGGGATTTCCTCTCACTTCCTGTTGTGGCTTTGGGACAGGAAATGAAGGGAAATCTCCTCAAAGGGACACAGATGCTACAAATAATCTGAGAGGGGTTTTCCCACCCAATAGGAAAAAAACTTCCTTCAGTTCCACTTTAAAATATCCCCCAAGAAAACAAAAATACATTATTGAAACAAATATGTATCTGAGTTGCCTTTTTGTGCAACCAGCTCTGAGCTTTATGTAGCTCACCCACAGAGCACAGCTGTGTTGGTGACCTCACTTTGACCACTGTAGTTAAAGAGGGATTCCACTCAAAAAAAAAATATTAAAAGCCAGCAGCTATAAATACTACAGCTGCTGACTTTTAATAAATGGACACTCACCTGTCCCGGGTTCCAGCGATGCCGGCAGCCGAGGCCGATCGATTGCTCGGCTCTCGGCTGCTGCCGCCACCATTCTAGGTGAGGGAATCAGGAAGTGAAGTGAATCAGCTTCACTTCCCGGTTCCCTACTGCGCATGCGCGAGTCGTGCAGCGCAATAGGAAATCTCCGCGCTGTCACTGGGACCCGTGTGTGTCCCAGCAGACAGCGCCGCAGGGCAGGAAATGGCGTAGACTCCCACGGGAGTCTATGCCCGGAAGTGGGTGTAAATACCTGTCTTTGACAGGTATCTCCACCCCCCCTCCCCCCTGAAAGGTGCCAATTGTGACAACGGAGGGGGGGAGGGATCCGATCAGCAGAGGTTCCACTTTAGGGTGGAACCCCGCTTTAAGCATTACATTTTGGTCACCTCCCTGCACCTAGTCTGTGATTGGACAGTGTTGGAGTAGCAGCAGACTGTTAAAGTGGATGTAAAGGCAGACTTTTTTTTATATCTTAATGCATTCTATACATTAAAGTGATTGTTATTTAAAAAAAGAAAAAAAGAAAAAAAAGCCTTTACCAATATATACATACAGTAGATCAACTGTGCAGCTAGTTTTGCACAGAGTGGCCCCCCGAACATCCTCTTCTGGGTTCCCCGGGCGGCTCTCACGGCTCCTCCCCATATAAGATAATCCCCTAGGAGAAGCACTCTCCCGGGGGGGCGGTCGAGTCCAGCATTTGCATCCACAGACACAAATGCAGGACTCGGCCCCCCCCCCCCCCCGAGTCATTGGATTTGATTGACAGAAGCGGGAGTCAATGGATGCACTGCTATCAATCCATCCAATCAAGAGACGAGACCCCATGGAGAGAGGGCAGTGCGTCTCCGCTAAAGACACAAAGGGGCTCAGGTAAGTAAAATGGGGGGGGGGGGGGGGGCTGGGGGGCCGCTGACTGCCAGAAGTTTTTTTTTTACCATAGGATGCATTAAGGTGAAAAAACATGAGGGTTTACAACCCCTTTAACCACTTGCCGACCGCCGCACGACGATATACGTCGGCAGAATGGCACGGGCAGGCATATGGGCGTATATATAAGTCCCTGCCTGCCCGCGGGTGGGGGGCCCGATCGGGCCCCCCCCCCCGGTGCCTGCGGCGGTCGGTATTCGTTCGGGAGCGATCCGGGATGAGGGGGCGGCCATTCATTCATGGCCACCCCCTCGCGATCGCTCCCGACTAATGGAAATGCTCCGTGACATCACTTCCTCTCCTGTAATGTAAACACAGGCAGAGGAAGTGATGTAATCTCTCCTCCGTGTCGGTATTTTTCGTTCCGGCACCGAGGAGAGAGGATCGGTGAGTTGCACCAACACGACACTACACAGTAGAACATGCCAGGCACACTCACACCCCCCCTTCACCCCCCGATCACCCCCCAATTACCCCTGCCCCCCCAGTCACAGTGACACCAATTGCATTTTTTTTTTTTTGCATTGGTGTCATTTGTGACTGTAATAACTGTTAGGGCAGTTAGGGTTAGCCCCCTTTAGTTCTAATGTACCCCCCTAACTCCCCCAATAAAGGTTTAACCCCGTGATCACCCCCGGTCGCCAGTGTCACTAAGGCTGGGTTCACATTGCAGCGGTTTATGAGAACGGATGTGATTCGCACCGCACTGCAGTGCAAATCACATCCGATCTCTGTGCGATTCGAGTTCAGCCATACAGATAGTATGGCTGAATTCGTGTCGCACCCGCCGCACCCGCCGCAAACTCGCACGGGACCCTTTTTTTGGCACGGGCAGGCATATGGGCGTATATATAAGTCCCTGCCTGCCCGCGGGTGGGGGGCCCGATCGGGCCCCCCCCCCGGTGCCTGCGGCGGTCGGCATTCCTTCGAGAGCGATCCGGGATGAGGGGGCGGCCATTCATTCATGGCCACCCCCTCGTGATCGCTCTCGACTAATGGAAATCCTCCGTGACATCACTTCCTCTCCTGTAATGTAAACACAGGAGAGGAAGTGATGTATTCTCTCCTCTGTGTCGGTATTTTTCGTTCCGGCACCGAGGAGAGAGGATCGGTGAGTTGCACCAACACACCACACATACAGTAGAACATGCCAGGCACACTCACACCCCCCCTTTACCCCCCGATCACCCCCCCAATTACCCCTGCCCCCCCAGTCACAGTGACACCAATTGCTTTTTTTTTTTTTTTTGCATTGGTGTCATTTGTGACTGTAATAACTGTTAGGGCAGTTAGGGTTAGCCCCCTTTAGTTCTAAGGTACCCCCCTAACCCCCCCAATAAAGGTTTAACCCCGTGATCACCCCCGGTCGCCAGTGTCACTAAGGCTGGGTTCACATTGCAGCGGTTTGAGAATGGATGTGATTTGCACCGCACTGCAGTGCAAATCACATCCGATCTCTGTGCGATTCGAGTTCAGCCATACAGATAGTATGGCTGAATTCGTGTCGCACCCGCCGCACCCGCCGCAAACTCGCACGGGACCCTTTTTTTGGTCCGCAGCAGAATCGGATCGCATGGGTGTTCACACCATGCGATCCGAGTTTGCAGATCGCACTGCGATATGCGAACTGATCTGGGGGTGTCATTAACATTTCACTGACACTCCCAGCAGTTCGCATAGGGCAGTGTGAACTGCCGCCGGGAGGCATGCGATGCAGGAACCCGCCGCGGATTCGTGGCGTTCCCGCATCGCTCCAGTGTGAACCCAGCCTAATAAGCGATTGTTTTTCTGATCGCTGTATTAGTGTCACAGGTGACGCTAGTTAGGCAGGTAGGTATTTAGGTTCGCCGCAGCTTTTTATAGCGCCAGGGACCCCCATATACTACCGCATAAAGCCCCCTGATTGCCCCCTAGTTAACCCTTTCACCAGTGATCACCATATAACTGTTACAGGTGACGCTGGTTGGTTAGTTATTTTTTTTATAGTTTCAGGGCACCCGCCATTTATTACCTAGTCTCACTAGTGTACCCCTAAATTTAGGGGTGTCTACTTTCCAAAATGGGGTCATTTGGGGGGGGTTGTGCCATCTTGGCATTTTATGGCCTTCAAAACTGTAACGCCCTTAGAAATCCTGAAGGCGGTGCTTGGTTTTCGGGGCCCCGTACGCGGCTAGGCTCCCAAAAAGTCCCACATATGTGGTATTCCCGTACTCAGGAGAAGCAGCAGAATTTATTTTGGGGTGTCATTTCACATATGCCCATGGCATGCGTGAGCAATATATCATTTAGTGACAACTTTGTGAAAAAAAAAAAAAAAAAAAAAGTTTGTAATTTTCCCGCAACTTGTGGCAAAATATAAAATATTCCATGGACTCAACATGCCTCTCAGCAAATAGCTTGGGGTGTCTACTTTCTAAAATGGGGTCATTTGTGGGGGTTTTGTGCCATCTTGGCATTTTATGGCCTTCAAAACTGTAATAGGTAGTGAGGAGTGAAGTCAAATATTTACGCCCTTAGAAAACCTGAAGGCGGTTCTTGGTTTTCGGGGCCCCGTACGTGGCTAGGCTCCCAAAAAGTCCCACATATGTGGTATCCCCGTACTCAGGAGAAGCAGCAGAATTTATTTTGGGGTGTCATTTCACATATGCCCATAGCATGTGTGAGCAATATATCATTTAGTGACAACTTTGTGTAAAAAAAAAAATATTTTTTTGTCATTATTCAATCGATTGAGGCAAAAAAAAAAAAATATTCGATGGGCTCAACATGCCACTTATCAATTTCCTTAGGGGGTCTACTTTCCAAAATGGGGTCATTTGGGGGGGTTTTGTACTGCCCTGCCATTTTAGCACCTCAAGAACTGAGATAGGCAGTCGTAAACTAAAAGCTGCGTAAATTCCAGAAAACGTACCTTAGTTTGTAGATGTGACAACTTTTGCGCAAACCAATAAATATACAGTTATTGACTTTTTTTTTACCAAAGACATGTGGCTGAATACATTTTGGCCTAAATGTATGACTAAAATTGAATTTATTGGGTTTTTCTAATAACAAAAAGTAGAAAATATCATTTTTTTTCAAAATTTGCGGTCTTTTTCCATTTATATCGCAAAAAATAAAAATCGCAGAGGCAATCAAATACCATCAAAAGAAAGCTCTATTTGTGGGAAGAAAAGGACGCAAATTTTGTTTGGGTACAACATTGCATGACCGCGCAATTACCAGTTAAAGCAGCGCAGTGCCAAATTGTAAAAAGACCTCTGGTCATTTACCAGCAAAATGGTCCGGTCTGAAAGTGGTTAAGATAATAGCCTTCTGTGTGTAGCAGCCCTCCTCAGCCCCCCTAGCGATGTGCGCGAGTGCCTCAGCCATCCAGGACTCTCTCTCCTCATTGGTTGAGACAAAGCAGCGGGGCCATTGGCGCCTGCAGCTGTCAAAGTCAGTTAGCCAATCAGGAGAGAGAGGGAGCAGGTCCGAACCACGGCTCCATGTCTGAATGGACACACAGAGCTGTGGCTTGGCATAGCAAGCTGCTTGCTGTGGGGGCACTCAACAGAAGGGAGGGGCCAGGAGCACCGAAGAGGGACCCGAGAAGAGGAGGATCTGGGCTGCTCTGTGCAAAAGTATAACATGCATGATATTTTTAATGGAAAAAAAACGAGACTTTAGTATCACTTTAAGCTAATCTCTGAGCTCACTCTGCTCTCTCCTCCTGTCAGCATGTCCCTTGCCAGCACATCTGACCTGAGTTTTAAAGCTTCCATTACTACTGAGCAGAGCAGTTGGTAAGAAGATTCTAATAAATAACTGCAAGCTTTTTATACCCATCCAGACTACAGTATTAAGATTGAAAATACGTAAATAAATAAATAAATCAACATTTTCTTAAATAAATTTGAATTAAAGCTGTACTCCGGGATAAGCAAATATTGCCTAAATACAATGGTCATGTGTATTCTTCCTTGAATCTTGGCGTGCTTTGTGTATTTCTCCCAGATTTGTGCACTAATCAAGTGTGAGACCTTTCTGTAATAAAGGTCGCTCACTGCTGTTCTCTCTACCTGTGCAGGGTGACTGGTCTTACCCACCCCTTCCTGCAGTTGTCTGTAGTAAGTGGAGCCTGCTGGCCCCTCCCACAGTGCTGCTCTCTCTCTCTCCTTGTGCAGGTGTTTTGTCACATTCAGCGACCCATCACATTTTGCATTTCTGCAGGTAGCCTGTAGGGGGGTGGAGCCTGCTGGCCCCTCCCACAGCGCTGCTCTCTCTCTCCTTGTGCAGGTGTTTTGTCACATTCGGCGACCCATCACATTTTGCATTTCTGCAGGTAGCTGTAGGGGGGTGGAGCCTGCTGGCCCCTCACATAGCGCTGCTCTCTCTCTCTCTCCTTGTGCAGGTGTTTCGTCACATTCGGCGATAGGGTTGCCACCTGTCCAGGATTCACCCAGACAGTTCAGGTTTTGAATCATCTGTCCGGGTTTCAGTCCATCTGAAACCCGGACACATTATTCAGACCAGGCTGTGGCTCCCCAAGTAACCCAGATAGTCATACATAAATCTGTTGCCGCTGCGGGCAGCTGTTTGAGATCAGGTTCGGTATCACTGCAGGGTGGGTTGATGATGTCAGCAAGAGCAATTTGGCCTCACCCACTGGTGCCCTCTGTGCGCTACATTTCTACTCTCCTTGGGGCACCCAAATATATCTCAGGCCTTTTATAATCCTATAGTGTTTAATGAAAAAAGAAAAAAATATTGCCCTGTGCCGCAAGTGTTCGGGTTTGGCTTGAAGAAAAGGTGGCAACCCTATTCGGCGACCCATCCCATTTTGCATTTCTGCAGGTAGCCTGTAGGGGGGTGGGGCCTGCTGGGCTCCACCCACAGCCCTGCTCTCTGCACAGGCTATGTACAGCCCATTCATGACATCACTGCTACTTTTACAAGGCAATAACTAGGTTTTCAAAGGCATTCAGTGATGTTTTCTCTATTTTGGCTATTAAAGACTATATTTACCGTGGCTGGAGTTTAGCTTTAATACATTTAGTTGCCATCTTAAAGCGGTAGTAAACTGCTGGGTGATTTTTTTTATTTTTTTCCTGACCTAAAAGGTAATGTCATAATGTGCTAGCATGCTTCGCATACTAACACATTATGTGAAACTTACCAGAAAACAAAGCCCTTCCATCTTCCCCCGGTCTTAATTCTGGGTCCGTAGACTCCGTCTGTGTGACTAGCCGGAGCCATGATGGTGAAGATATTTGCCAGCATACAATGGAATGACACAAATAGCGTCCAAACGGGTGATTTATTGCATGTAGTACTTCATATTCCCATCGCACTCGTTCCTGGAGGCGCTCTCGGATTTGGGTGCTGCAGCAACAACCAGCTGGATACTGGTTCAAGTCACAGTGAAGATATTTGCCAGCACACCATGGAACGACACAAATAGCGTCCAATCGGGTGATTTATTGCATGATCACAACACAAGGATAGTGCAACGTTTCAGAGCCGCGCAGGACCCCTTCGTCAGGCATGTGATGACGTCAGCCGCGATGACGTCACTCCCACGCATGTTTACTGGGGGCGCCGTTTACTGCACAGAACTCTGAAGGGATGGCTCAGGTGGACGTTCCTTCAGAACGCACGCGCCAGTGATGTCTTCGGCTGCATATACGGCGCACGGTTAGGAGATGTTTATAGTACCTATCGGTAAGCCTTGCTATAGGCTTACCTATGGGTTAAAGTCAGAGATGGGAGTTTACTCCCACTTTAATTCTATATCTCACTGTCCGGTTCCACTCATAAGCCCACGTACACACGGTCAGAGATTTTGCCAACCAAATCCGTCGGATTTTGCCCGTCGGATTTAGTCCGATGTATTGTGTCCGAAACTGTTGCATACACACGTTCGGGCCAAGTTGGCGAAAAATCCGATCTTTCAGAACGTGATGACGTAATTTCGTTACGATGGGACTACAATCAGGCTAGTAACCCATAGCTTTGATGTAGGAATTTGATCTGAGCATGCGTGGCACTTGGTCCGATGAAAATGCTCTACACATGATTGGATTAGGTCCGTCCGGCCCAGTTGGTCGGGAAATATTTCCAACATGTTGGAAAATTGGGTCGGACGGAGATTCGGACGGAATCAGTCCGATGCATACCACACACAGTCGGATTATCTGACGACGCGGTCCGATAAGACTCATTTCGACAGATTCTCCGACCGTGTGTACAAGGGCTAAGTGTGGTCCTATTCTTATTACTATATGTCAGCCTTGAAAGCAAGATGGTGTTCCGGTGAAGAACAGAGATGGAAGCTCAGAAGATACCATGTAAATGTTACATTTATACCTATAATGTACGAGGGTCTATCAGATTTTTAGTAAACGCCTATTCCACCCAAATCGGGATATGTTCAAATTCAATCACTAAAATGTCAGCTTTAACCCCTTCCTGCCCAGCACCTTCATCCATCCTCAACTGGGCTACTACGCCTGATGGCCCGGAAGGTGTGCCTGATCATGTGACGACTGGCTGTCACAGTGGTCACATGATCTGGAGCTGGTCTCATCAGCTTCTGGACCATTACTAGACCCCGGGGGGGTCACTGTGCTGGCTACATATGCGTTACGTGGGCGGCAACAGGTTAACATATTGATGCAATTTAAACAAAAGTCACGCTAAATACGCATCTTATAATGAAACAATTCCTGGGTCGGGTGTAGATAAGGCAGCACAGAAAGCACCTTTTTCGAAACGTTCTTACCTGAACAGACGTGGTGGTCAAACAACGACATGCAGTCCATGGTGCCGGGATAGAGGACTGTCCTTGACACTTTCAAGTCGCTCGACCTTAGATGCCAGGTGACTCCTTCACACACTACCCCCCCAGCCGGCGTTGCGTTCCTCTCTGGCGCTCTTCAATCACATTGCAACGATTGGCGGTGATTCTGTGTCCTACAACCATACCCTTCTTCAATCAGCTCTTCTGTTGTCTCCCTTTTCGACGTCCTCGGTGTTTTGGTTTCATCTCATCTTCAGCATCTTCATTTCCCCTCTTCTAACAACGGATGACATTTCCTGGATTAATCCTACAGCTGAGCAGAAGAATAAAATGAGGCTAGGTATACAAGTGTGGTCTCCCAGCCCCCCCCTAGACTCTCCTTCCACCAACACTGCTCATGCAACGACTGTAGTATACCATCCCCCCACTATTCACAAGCTCACAGCCGGGCCAGTTTGGGATGAATGGACTAAAGATCCTATTGGCTGGCATTATTCCTGCTCTGTGATTGGCCGCACCACCATAACATTATAGTAACATGATGCCGAATTGCTGCAGGGACAGGTTGGTGCTTCATCTGTGAACGTGCCATTTGCACGTTTATCAATTTTATGCGATTGATCGCGTGTGATGAATCAATAAATGTAATATATGCAAATGTCAGTGTAGATATATATATATATATATATATATATATATATATACGATTCAGAGCCCATTCAGACCTTGGCGCCCTTGTACGTTGCAATAATGCACATGCATTATTGAGTGTATTTTTTTTTTATAACATACATTGCATTAAATCAGGCCATTCAAAAGAATGATCTTGTAACACACAAAGGGGGGACATTTACTAAAACTGGTGCACACAGAATCTGGTGCAGCTCTGCATAGAAACCAATCAGCTTCCAGGTTTTATCCCTTTCATGAGTAAGCCTATTTTTGACATTTGGTGTTTACAAGTTAAAATCCATATTTTTTGCTAAAAAATTACTTAGAATCCCAAAATATTATATATATATATATATATATATATATATATATATATATATATATATATATATATATATATATATATAGTAATAGATAGTTATCCTCGTGCCAAAATGGTTCAAAGAATTGGTTATAAAACTATGGTTGCAGCAAAAACACCAATAGGAGCATAAAACCCTCCCCTAAATAGGTAATATATAGTGTATAAGTGGTGTTGCGCTCCACAAAACTAAAATAAATAAATCAATGCTGGTAAACTAAATCTATGTAAAGCTATTGGAACCGTGTTCCTTTAAATCTACGCACTCTAAAAAAATATAAAATATAAATAACTCAAACTAAAGTGCATACAGTAATAATCCTAATGAGATAAAGTATATAAATATATGTAAATAAAATCAATAATTGCAAAGCTCCCAACTATAAAGTGCATATAGTGAGTGCGATTACACTAAATAACATCAAAATATCTCAAAAAATAAATATAAATATATAGAAAATATTTGAATCAAACTTCCAAATATAAAGTGCATATAGTGAGTGTGATTGCACTAAATCGCATCAAAAAGTCCATACAGTGCAACAAGTGTGAGTGTGATTGCACTAAATCGCATCAAAAAGTCCATACAGTGCAACAAGTGTGAGTGTGATTGCACTAAATCGCATCAAAAAGTCCATACAGTGCAACAAGTGAAAAATGGTTTTTGAACCAGTTGAAGAAAGTCCAGAAAAAGGAAAAAAATTAATTAATAAAATATTTCTTATATTGAAAATACATGCAATACGTGAGTTCACACTGTGCAGCAACAAAAAATGGACTTGTGAAAAAATAAAACATCAATAAGTGATTCCACCGGTGATCTTTGTGTATCTTCAAAGCCAGGTGCTTCCACACTGAGTGCAATGGCTACCTTACCTCCCTGCTGTAAGGTAAACAGCAAAACAATCTCCCACTTCCAGCAAATAGTGATGCTATCAATTAGTATAGGAACTGCAGATCATCTCTCTTAGGTTCTCAGCCATACACCACAGACCAATTCCATATAGGGGACAGAAAAGGGGGACTCCAATAGTGAAGTATGTAAACACAAGCTTTAATATATAAAGGACTTGGTCCTAGGTACTCACATTTAAATAAAACAATCACAGGCTACGCGTATCGTCACTAGTCATGTGACTTCATCAGGGATCCCTGATGAAGTCACATGACTAGTGACGATACGCGTAGGATTGGATGAGGAGGATACCGGAAGTGACGTCCGGGGTACGAGCGCTGAGTCCGTTCGTTTTTACGCTGTACATCTATTGCCTGTGATTGTTTTATTATTATTTATTATTATTATTATTATATTATTTATTATTATTATTATATATATATGTATTTTTTTTTTTTTTAGCAGAGAATCTAGAGAATAAAATGGCGATTGTTGCAATATTTTATGTCACTGGGTATTTGTGCAGTAGTGTTTTAAACGCAACTTTTTTGGAAAAGGGACACTTTCATGAATTAAAAAAAAATGAAACAGTATAGTTAGCCCAATTTTTTTGTATAATGTGAAAGATGATTTTACGGTGAGTAAATAGATACCAAACATGTCACGCTTTATAATTGCACACACACTCGTGGAATGGCGACAAACTACGGTACCTAAAAATCTCCATAGGCGACGCTTTCAATTTTTTTTTTACGGTTACCAGGTTAGCGTTACAGAGGAGGTCTAGTGCTAGAATTATTGCTCTTGCTCTGACGATCGCGGCGATACCTCACATGTGTGATTTTAAGATCGTTTACATATGCAGCCGCGACTTCCGTATGCGTTTTCTTTGCTGCGCAAGCTCGCGGCGACGGGGGTGCTTTAAAAAAAAATCTTATTTATGTTAAAATTAATAGATTGTTTTTTAAAAAAAAATTACAAATTTTGATCCCTTTTATTGCTGTCACACGGAATGTAAACATCCCTTGTGACAGTAATAGGTGGTGACAGGTACTCTTTATGGAGGGATCGGGGGGTCTAAAAGACCTCCAATGCCTCCTTTACACTTCAAAGTATTCAGATCGCCTTCTTTGGGGACTCTGAATACTGTATATTTTTTTAAAACCGGCGCCATTGGCAGCCGAGTAAACGGGAAGTGACGTCATGACGTCGCTTCCGTGTTTACAATTAGGAGACTGGAATGATGCCAGTCTGTCCCTAGCCGCCAGAAGCGGCGGATTGTTGGGAGCCCCGGTAAGAGCAGCAGGAGGGGCGGACGTCCGGGATAACAGCCGAGCGGCTTTTAACCGCATCGGTTGTTATCGCTGGAAAGCCGATCGCCCGCTCTAAAAAACAGTACCGGGATGATGCCTGCAACTGCAGGCATCATCCCGGTGTAACCCCCGAAAGCCGAGCACGCACATCTGCGTACGCTCGGCGGCAAGGGGTTATTGTCTAAGTTTAGGCCTCATGCACACTGGACGTTTTTTTATGTTTTTACAGCAGCTGTTTTTGGCTGTAGACGTTTTTTTCTACAGTCATTAAACTCTCCATCATGTTATGCTACCGTGTTTCCCCGAAAGTAAGACAGTGTCTTACTTTCTTTTTATCCCCAAAAGCCCCACTATGTCTTACTTTCGGGGTATGTCTTATATTGGAAAAAAATTGTCGAATTTTTTGTTTTAACCATAAAATTAACATCCTATGCCTGGCACCCCCCCCCCCCCCCACCTTAAAATGTAAAAACACCTCACTACAAGTCCCAGCAAGCAAGGCTGCACTGCATTACAGAGGACTACAATTCCCAGAATGCAAGGCTGCACTATGGAGGACTACAAGTCCAAGCATACAAAGCTGCTATGCTCAGCAGAGGAGAACTGTAAGCCCACACAGCCCGGTATGTTGGGACTTGTAGTCCTCCTCAGATGCATCTTGCGGTTACATACCGGTAATACCGTAAGAGTTGCAGAGAATCTCTTCACACCCCCCCTCCCCCTCCCCCTCCTTGGTCTCTCTCTGTATCAGCACTGACCTGTACCGGGAGGACACAGAGCCAGTGACACCTGTCGTCAGTGATCCGGGACCTGGCGCAATAATCCCCTTCTCTGTGGTTGCGTCGCGCCGTTCTGATCAGTCTCGGGCAGCAGCTGTCACTCACAGCCGAGCAGAGTGAAGCCACCTCCCCATCCTCTTGTATGGCTACACAGTGCTGTGTATGGAGGAGGAGGAGGAGGGGGAGGCGGCTTCAGTGAAGCCGCCTCCCCCTCCTTCTCCTTTATGGACAGCACTGTGTAGCCATACAAGAGGAGGGGGAGGCGGCTTCACTCTGCTCGGCTGTGAGTAACAGCTGCTGCCCGAGACTGATCAGAACGGCGCTGTCTCTTCAGTCGGAGGGGGAGGGCGCTGGCCTGGCACCCCCCCCAGGGTGTGGCACCCTGTGCGGCCTGCACCCCCCGTCCCACTCTTAGTACGCCACTGGAGGCAGCAATACCCCCGTGTTTCCCCGAAAGTAAGACATACGTCTTACTTTCGGGGTACGGCTTATATTAGCCGACCCCTCTGAAACTCCCGATACGTCTTACAATCGGGGGTGTCTTACTTTCGGGGAAACACGGTATGTGTCCATGCACACATAGGCTGTTATCACCAGTTTTGGGTAGTGGCATTTTTGAGCAATAAAAAAATAAATAAAAAATGGTGAATTCTGAGGCCGCGTACACACGGGCGGACTGTTCGTCCAACTTTGTCCGCTGAACAGTGTTTGGGCGGACAGTCCGCTCGTGTGTGGGCTTTCAGCGGACAGTTTCAGCGGACAGTTGGACGGACAAGGTTTTTCGGAAATTCCGTAAAACTGTCCGCTGAAACCTTGTTTCAGCGAACAGTCCGCTCGTGTGTAGGCTTGTTCGTCAAACAAAGTTGCGCGCATGCTCAGAAAGGATTTACACGCCGAAAGCTATAATGCAGTGTATAGGACGTTGTGTTTTTCGTCCCGTCGTACGTGCCGTTCACGTCATCGCGCACGGTTTCAGCAAACTGTTCGTCCGTCGTGTGTGGCCATGTCCGTCCATGCTAAGTTTGAGCGGACTGTTTGCCGAAACTGTTGGACGGACAAAGTTGGGCGAACAGTCCGCGCGTGTGTACGCGGCCTTAGAGACGTTTTTCAGCTGTAAAAACTCTCTAACGGCGATAAACGTCGATAAACGCTGAAAAACGTCGCTCACCAGCATTTTTTAAAGTTTTTGATCCATTGAAAAAAAAAGAAATAATACAAATAATAATAATAAAAAAAAAATGCTAAAGCGCTAAAGCGGAAAAATGCTAATAAACACTAAAAACCGCTATTGCAAAAACGTTGAAAAAAGTTGAAAAATTCACTGCAAAGCTACTGACATGTTTATAACGTTATTTTAATGGGGGCGGGGGGGACTTTATATGAAATGCACCACTCAGGGTAGGCTGAGATATTAGTTATGGTACATGTAATGTTCTGTAGTGGCAAAAATGGGCATAGGGCAGTATTTAATAAAATAAATTTAATTAAATAGATAATATGGTACATAATAGATAAAACATGATACATGCAATATATTAATTAGATCAATGGTACAAAAATATAAATTAAAATAAAACATAATTAGTACATTGTCTCATGATCAACAGATATCATACAATATTTCATAGCCCACGTACACACGGTCGGAGATTTTGGCAACTAAATCCGTCGGATTTTGCCCGTCGGACTTAGTCCGACGGATTGTGTCTTAAACTGTTGCATACACACGGTCGGGCCAAGTTGGCAAAAAATCCGATCTTTCAGAACGTGATGACGTAATTTCGTTACGATGGGACTACATTCAGGCTAGTAGCCAATAGCTTCTGATGTAGGAATTTGATCTGAGCATGCGTGGCACTTGGTCCGATGAAAATGCTCTACACATGATCGGATTAGGTCCGTCCGGCCCAGTTGGTCGGGAAATATTTCCAACATGTTGGAAAATTGGGTCGGACGGAGATTCGGACGGAATCAGTCCGATGCATACCACACACAGTCAGATTATCTGACGACACGGTCCGATAAGACTCATTTCGACAGATTCTCCGACCGTGTGTACAAGGGCTAAGTCAGAATTAATACCATGATAGAAAAATATCTCATATAACAAAGATAACTGTCAGCAATATGCCCATAATAGACACACACATAATAAACATAATATAATAAAAAATAAATAAAAAATATCTCAGCCTTTTAATAGAACCCATGGTATAATATATGGATAATGTGACATAGCAGCAAATATAACAGCTCAACGCGTTTCGTGGATTTTTATCCACTCATCAGGAGCAGCTGATTGGGAATATCTGTAATGGGTTATATACAGGTAATTAGTAAAAAAACAATTCATATAGGGAGAGAGGGAACAACGTCTGTATTCCTAACACTCTTACCTAAAGATTGTATGATATACTGGTAGAATCAGATACATAATGAGAAACAAATGAATTTTTTGATCAGGTATATCGGGGGGTAGTAGACCAGACGTCCACCCCGGGAGCTGAGGTTCCGACGAAAAAACGGCAGCAGGATAAGCCAACGGGAGAAAAAGAATAGGAGAAGTGCCCGACCGAGATGTCCCTTCCAGCAATGTGATATACGATGTTGTGTCATAAAGGTGTACTGTACCAAGGATATATATATATATAAGTATAGTATAGCATAGTGTAAGCACTTGAGTATTATAAGTGAGGACTGAAAGAGGGTGAAATAAAACGTAGGAACGAGAAAAGAAAAAGAAAAAGAAAGAAAAATGGAATTACATAGGTGGTAAGGTGCATGTGGAATGTGAAATAAAAATGAGAAAGAAAGAGAAGAAAAGTGAAAAACTTGTTTTTCACTTACTTGTTTTAACTTACTAGGGATGGAGACCTAGGTACATTAGGTTCAAGGTCTCATACAAAGTCCCAACAAATTCGCTTTTTTTCAACGTTATTTTAATGTCCAGCGTGCGTGAGGCCTAATTGAACAAGCTGAAGTTACAAGCTGATTGGTTACTATGCACTGCTGCAGCAGATTCTGTGTGTACCATTTTTAGTAAAGATCCCCCACAGATGTCCAAAAAAAAGGGGCATGCACCATTTTCAGGAAAGCAGAGCAACAAAACGTACAGCAGTGAGTTAGCGGGTATTGTGGTGCCATGCAACGCATGTGCGTCGGAGCTGCATTGCCTTTAACCACTTAAGGACCAGAAGGATTTACCCCCTTAATGATCAGGTCATTTTGTGCAATACGGCACTGCGTCGTTTTAACTGACAATTTTTTCCCCACAAATAGAGCTTTCTTTTGGTGGTATTTGATTACCTCAGCGGTTTTTATTTTTTGCGCTAGAAACAAAAAAAGTGTAAATTTGGAAAAAGAAATATATATATATTTTTTTTACTTTTTGTTATAATAAATATCCAAAAACAAAAAAATAATTTCAATTTCTTCCTCAGTTTAGGCCAATATATATGCTTCTACATATTTTAAGATTACATTTTTATTTATTTTTTAAATCGCAATAAGCGTATATTGATTTGTTTGGGCAAAAGTTATACCTTCTATAAAATAGGTGATAGATTTATGGCATTTTTTATTGTTAATTTTTTTTTTTTACTTGTAATGGTGGTGATCAGCGGAATCTGCAACATTGCGGCGGGCAGATTGGACACTTTTTTGGGACAATTGACATTTATATAGCAATCAGAGCTAAAAAATAGCCACCGATTACTGTATAAATTTCACTGCCAGGGAAGGGGTTAACACTAGGGGGCAATCAAGGGGTTAAATGTGTTCCCTAGGAGATGTTTCTAACTGTGGGGAGAATGTACTAACAGGGAGTAGAAAGAGATTGCTGTTCCTGATAACTAGGAACAGCCGATCTCTCTCTACTTCTCTGACAGAACGGGGATCTGTCTGTTTACAGAACTCCTACTTCTCTGACAGAACCCGATTCTGGCTCTCTGAGGAGTGATCGCGGGTCGCTGACGGACATTGCAGTGGATGGCCACGCGCATCGGCTCCGGCAGCGTGTGCATACCCCCAAAAGCTCTTAAAGTGGCTGACGTACACCTACGGCGATTCGTGTAGCCGTGCCAACCTGCCGCAGTATAATGATGGTGGCTGGTCGGCAAGCGGTTAAAGGGGATGACACCACAACACAAAAATTCACCTTAACGTGTGTTCGTGAGCCTTGCATTACTGTGCATGTTACAGCATGTGATTTAAAGTGGTTGTAAAGGCACAGGGTTTTTCACCTTCATGCATTCTATGCATGAAGGTAAAAAGCCTTCTGTGTGCAGCAGCCCCCCCCCCCCCCCCCAATACTTAGCTGAACCCTCTCATTCCAGGGATGTCCACGAAAGTCTTGCCTCTCCAGGAACTCATGATTGGCTTTTGGCAGCATCACAGTCATTGAGCCAATCAGGAGACAGAGGGGGCAGGGCCAAGCCACATTTCTGCGTGCGAATGGAGCTGCTTGCTGTGGGGGCACCCGGGAGGAGGGAGGAGCCAGGAGCGCTGTTGTGGAACCCCAGAAGAGGAGGATCTAGGCTGCTCTGTACAAAACTACTGCATGTCGCTGATAAGTATAACTTGTTTATTATATTTAAGGAAAAAAAAAAAAAACAAGGCTTTAATATCGCTTTAAAGGATAAGTTCACCTTTCCAAAAAAATAAAAAAATGCACATATTTTTGCAGAAAACAAAGTGTATTTATAAAAAATTTTCCTGCAGAAGTCTGTAAAAAATTGCACATGTGATCAATGGATCAGTGGTGCAATGTCAGGCTTCTGCAGACAAGCCCTGCAGCTTATTGCCTGTACCTTCATACAGGCTGGCTATATGAAAGCTGCAGGGCTTGTGAATGAACTACGGGAGCACTCAACAGCATCATCACAGTTCATTCAGAACTATAAGCCGTCAGCCGGCGGTGGTTGACAGTACTTGTAGTTCATTCATTCACAATGTCCTGTGAATGAATGACATGGCTGTGTGTGGGCGCAGGAAGATTCCCCGCCCGCTGTCACACTGGGAGGGGAGCGGGGGAAATGGCGGCAGGAGCTGGAACATGTCACATATTCCATTCCAGAAAAGAAACAACGCTTATATGGATTCCCAGTAAGGAGGTGAGGTCTGGGTGCCTGGGCTCAGAGTGTCTCCCACTCACTCACACCAAAGCAATAACAAAGGTGAACAGTCCAACACATCCAAATGCGATAGTCTTTATTTGATACAGAATAAAAGAGCTCACGTGTTTCGGCCAAATGCCTTAGTCATAGCCAATATACGGTTGGAAAATGTAACATGTTTCAAAAGGTGAACTAAGCCTTTAAAGTAGAACTAAAGGCAAAACCTTATTTTTTTCCATTTTGGAGTATTGTGCCTTGTACACACGTCGGACATTCCGACCACAAAATCCGTCTGATTTTTTCCGACGGATTTTGTCCGAAACTGTACGAAAGTTGTTGGAAAATCTGATTGTTTGGAACGTGGTGACGTTTGTTGCGTATGACGGGACTACGTAGAGGCTAGTAGCCAATCGCTTTGGTCTCGTAATTTGATCTGAGAATGCGTGGCACTTTGTCCGTCTGAATTCTTTACAAACCATGGGAAAAAGTCCGATCAGATTTTTGTGGCCCTTTGCTTGCCCCAATCCGGCCCTTGGGGCACTATTCCATCCACAACTGACATAAATGAGGGGGCACCATTCCTCCCACTGATAAC
Source organism: Lithobates pipiens (assembly GCF_037356315.1). NCBI lineage: Eukaryota > Metazoa > Chordata > Amphibia > Anura > Ranidae > Lithobates > Lithobates pipiens. Next base: position 600,224,910 of record NW_027507758.1, read on the forward strand.
AATGATGAGGCACTATTCCTCCCACTGACACCAATGATGGACACTATTCCTCCCACTGATACTAATGATGGGGCACTATTCCTCCCACTGACACCAATGATGGACACTATTACTCCCACTGACACCAATGATGGACACTATTCCTCCCACTGATACTAATGATGGGGCACTATTCCTCCCACTGACACCAATGATGGACACTATTCCTCTCACTAATACCAATGATGGGGCACTATTCCTCCCACTGATACCAATGATGGACACTATTCCTCTCACTAATACCAATGATGGGGCACTATTCCTCCCACTGTTACCAATGATGGGGCACTATTCCTCCCACTGATACCAATGATGGGGCACCATTCCTCCCACTGACACCAATGATGGACATTATTCCTCTCACTGATACCAATGATGGGGCATTATTCCTCCCACTGATACCAATGATGGACACTATTCTTCCCACTGATACCAATGATGGGGCACTATTCCTCCCACTGATACCAATGATGGGGCACTATTCCTCCCACTGATACCAATGATGGGGCACCATTCCTCCCACTGACACCAATGATGGACATTATTCCTCTCACTGATACCAATGATGGGGCATTATTCCTCCCACTGATACCAATGATGGACACTATTCTTCCCACTGATACCAATGATGGGGCACTATTCCTCCCACTGATACCAATGATGGGGCACTATTCCTCCCACTGATACCAATGATGGGGCACTATACCTCCCACTGACACCAATGATAAGGCACTATTCCTCCCACTGACACCAATGATGGGGCACCATTCCTCCCACTGAAACCAATGTTGGCGCACTATTCCTCCCACTGATACCAATGATGGGGCACCATTCCTCCCACTGACACCAATGAGGGGGCACCATTTGTCCCATTGACCCCAGTGGTGGGGCACCATTCCTCCAACAGACGATAATGATGAGGTGCTAGTCCTCCCACTGATATTAACAAGGAGGCACTATTGACACTGATACCACAATGGGGCACTTTTGTCCCCTGATGCCAATAATAAGGCACTATTTGTAGATGGGTATAGGTTTGGTGGCGCTGCCCATCACCCGAAGAGTAATCGTCCACAGTGAGTCACTCTCCCCGGATGAATGTGCAAGCGGGGAGGGTGTTTTTTAACTTACGTCACCTGAAAAGTGAACCACTATTTGGGTCACTTATCCCAGGTGGACAGTGGGGTAAAGAGTATTATCTGTGTTCTCTTTAACAGAGGGTATTTGTATTTTAATTTATGCTTCTATTTCAGTGATATTTTTTTATCCCTGTGATTTACTTTGCGCTATAGAATTGAAAGTGCACGTGCAAGATTATAATATATTTCTTATCAGGTCTGCATGTTCCTTCCAATTAGATTAGGAAATCTACCACATGAAGATCCTGACCATGTGTGACTTAATAGTTCCTTATAAGCTATATAAATGCAATCTTTAGAAAGTGATGAAAGAAACTTAAAAATACAGTCAAAATAAGTGCAATGAAAAAGACATAATAAAAGTGCAGTAAAAAATTTCTAAAAAAAAAAAAAAATAAACAACAGAATCTGGTACACTTAAATTAATATTTCTATTTTGAAGTCCAAAAAATGTCAGAATTTCCAGTGACTTTTGTGCTTTAACCATTGTGGTCCCTGCCTGTTTTTTCACCACGAGTGTACCATAAAACAAAAGACTTCCGTGCTCCCCTTCAGTCCCCCACTCGCCAGAACCCTGCACCCCTGCCGGGGTAGATAGCATGTAGTCAGTGTCTAGGGCATTTCATGGGGTGGTCACCTCCTCCTGAGCTCAATAGATGCTGGGGTATTTGGGCACCTTAGCCCCTCCAGGGTCTCTCCACCCTGAAAACACCTCTGCAGCATCCTATAGGTTATCCTTAAGCTAGATAGCTGGAGCAGGCAAGTGATTGATGTTGATGGCGTCCATTAACAAACATCAGCAAAATGTCCTTGCACACAGAATGCAGTGCCCTTGCTGTGGGCACACAACATGCTGGTGTATTATCAAAATAGAAAGAAGTAAAAAAAAAAAAAAAATGTGTACCAGATTCAGTTTTTTTTTTTTTTTTCTTTTTCACTGCACTTATTTTAACTGTATTTTTAAGTTTAAAGGGGTTGTAAAGGTTTGTTTTTTATTTTCTACATAGGTTCCTCTAAGCTAGTGCATTGTTGGTTTACTTACCTTTTCCTTCGATTTCCCTTCTAAATGTTTTTTTTCTTTGTCTGAATATCTCACTTCCAGTTTCTCCTCAGTAAACTTCTCACCATCATCCGAGCGGTGGTTAGTCAGCCAGAACAGCTTACTGAACGGCTTACTGAGGAGGAACAGGAAGTGAGAAATTCAGAGAAAGAAAACAAAGAAAAAAAACATTTATAAGGGAAATCGAAGGAAAAGGTAAGTGAACCAACAAAGCACTAGCTTATAGGAACCTATTTAGAAAATAAAAAAAGAACCTTTACAACCCCTTTAACTTTTCATCACTTTCTAAAGGTTGCATTTATATAGTTTATAAGGAACTATTTATTCACGCATGATCAGGGTCTTCATGTGGTAGATTTCCTAATCTAATTGGAAGGAACATGCAGACCTGCTGAGAAATATATTATAATCTTGCACGCGCACTTTCAATTCTATAGTGCAAAGTAATCACAGGGATAAAAAATATCACTGAAATAGGAGCATAAATTAATATACAAATACCCTCTGTTAACTACTTCAATACCGGGCACTTACACCCCCTTCCTGCCCAAGCCAGTTTTCAGTGCTGACGCTTTTTAAATGGCAATTGTGCGTTCATGCTACACCATACCAAAACAGAATTTGTATAATTTTGTTCCCACAAATAGGTCTTTATTTTGATGGTATTTGATCATCTCTGAGTTTTTTATGTTTTGCCAAACAAATAAAAATATACCTAAAAAAAATAAAAAAAAGGTTTTCTTTTTTGTAAATAAGTAAGTTTTCTCCTTCACTGATGGGCACTGATAAGGCGGTACTGATAGGCACTGTAAAGGCGGCACTGATGAGGTGGCACTGATGGGCACTTATAGGTGGTACTGATGGGCACTGGTAGGCAGCACTGATGGGTGGCATTGATATGCAGCACTGATGGGCATTGATAGGCGGCACTGATGGGCACTGAAAGGCTGCACTGATGGGTACTGCACTGATAGGCGGCACTGCTGGTCTGTCAGACGCGAGTGAGGAAAAGCAGATCAAAGGCTCTTTCTGTTTGCATCGTGATCAGCCGTGATTGGACATGGCTAATCACGTGGTAAAGAGCCTCTGTCAGAGATCGGTGTAGCGGTGTGTCAGACTGACACACCGCACCACCGATCGCTGTGATGTGCACCCCCCATGGGCGCACAGCGGCTGTTATCCTGAAGGACGTCATATGACGCCCAGTCAGGATATTGGTCGTTCTGGAGGGCTGTCATACGATGTCCACCCAGAACAAGAACCGTACTGCCCAGCCGTCATTTGATGGCCGGTGGGCGGGAATCGGTTAAAGAGAACATGGATAATACTCTTTACCCCACTGTCCACTTGGGATAAGCGACCCAAATAGTGGTTCACGTTTCAGGTGACGGAAGTGAAAAAACACCCTCCCTGCTTGCACATTCACCCGGAAAAAGTGACTCACTGTGGAGGATCACTCTCCGGGTGACGGGCAGCGCCATCAAACTTATACCTATCTACAAATTCTTTTTAAGGGGGTTTCAGTTGGGACTACCTCATGGGAGGCAGCAGCTCAGCCCATACCTAAGCGTGGAGTACAACTAAATATATAATGAGGCACTATTACTCCCACTAAAACCAATGATGGGGTGCTATTCCTCCCACTAAAACCAATAATGGGCCACAATTTACTTCCACTGATGCTGGGGCATTTTCTACTCCCACTGGCCACAGCTCGGGCCCCCAAAAGTCTGAAGGACAGTAAACTGGCCCTCTTTTAAGAACGTTAGAAGACTCCTTGCTATAGAGGGATATGCTTTGTTCTTATTTCATGTCTGAGGTTTACAACCACTTTAAGGGAGAATGTGGACATCACAGCACTGGAAGGGGGCACTTCACAGGGTGCTGTCCATGCTTACAAATTATGACAAAAGCTCCCGCGGGCCCTAGAAGGTTTAATTCCACATTAAAAGAGAAATTAAAATGGCAGGAGACATAGTTACTGTTTAATATAGACTTTGTCTCTTCTGCCACAAGTCAAACCCCTCTCTCCTAGCAATTTTATCACTAGTGCACAATGCCTACGACATGCTCCTATCCGATTCCTGGCATTCATAAGATGCTGGGACAATGTAACATTTACATCATTAGTCGACCAACCAAGGGCCAAAGAAGTGCAACAAAAATCTCGAAAGAATTATGGAAACCTTTATTTGCAACCAGCACAATTAAGGGGGGACATGTGTTATCCCTTAAGCACTTTCTTTCAATCTTATTCTATTCTTCTTGGCAAAGAGACCCTTACCAGCCCATCCTACATTCAAATATGGAGACACAAACTAAATTCCTTGCATACTCCAGAACAGATTTCCATATGTTTGCCAACAAGGTATCCCTCACCAATACAAACCAAGAAATGAAGTATAAATGTTTAACCCAATGGTACCAAACACCAATAACCCTTCATAAATTCTTTCTCATGCTCTCTACACTTTAAGCTGGAGATGCCACAAAGACAGAGGGACAATAGAGTTGACTGACTAAAACTTTAGAGTGCAAAATCCAGTGCAGCTCTGGATAGAAACCAGTTTCCTGGTCTTACGCCGTGTACACACGGTCAGACTTTCCGGCAGAAAAAGTCAGATGGAATCATTTCATTGGATATTCCTATCCTGTGTGGGCTTCAGCTGACTTTTTTTTTATTCTGATGGACCTAGAAATAGAACATGTTTTAAATCTTTCCCATGGAATCAATTCCTATCGGGAAAACCGTTTGTCTGTATGCTGTTCCAACAGATAAAAATTATGCAATGGCAGCTATTGGCTACTGGCTATTTAAATTCCCTTTTCTAGTCCCGTCGTACGTGTTATACGTCACCACGTTCTAAACGATCGGACTTTGGTGTGATCATGTGTAGGCAAGTCCGTTTCAGCGGAACTCCATCGGAAAAACCGCTGGAGTTTATTCTGATGGAAAAACCGACTGTGTGTACGTGGCATTAATGTAAAAGCTAAATTGAACAAGCTGAATCTAGAAGCTGATTGACTACCATGCACAGTCGCACCAGATTTTGTACTCTCCAGTTTTAGCAAATCAACACCAATGTTTTTTGGTTCTATCCTGAACTCACACCCTACTGGTCCACAGTTACTCAAATCATTCCCAGATTAATAGAACTTTCCCTTCACTTCAGGGCACCCGTCTAATGCCGCGTACATACGAAAGGACTTTCCGGCAGACTAGGTTCTTCGCGACGGACATTCGGAGGAGTTTCGACGGACATTCTGAACGAACGGACTTGGCCACACACGAACGGACTAAGTCCGTTTGAAAGTCAGTTCATTTTGAACGTGATGACGTAAGACGAGCCTAAAAAAGGAAGTTCAATAGCCAATAGCTTCCCTTGCGTCATATTTGGTCCGTCGGACCAGCATACAGACAAGGGGTTTTCCCGATAGGAACTGAGTCCATCGGACAGATTTGAAACATGTTCTATTTCTAGGTCCATCGATTTTTTTAAACTAAAAATGATCGGATTAGCCCACACATGATCGGATTGTTCGACAAACTTATTCCGTCGAACCTAGTCTGCCAGAAAGTCTGGTCGTGTACTCATCTCGATTCCGTGTTTAAGAAAGTCTACAAGCAATCTCTTCTTCTCATACATTTAACTAACGCTACAAAGGCATGCATATCACCCTTTCAGAAGAGTTTGTCACCCCCAATGATTGCCCAGTGGTTCCTGAGAATAGATGAAATCATGACAAATCATAACAATGGAAATCTTTACAGGCACAGATGGAATATTCAGGAAAAAAAAAACTGGTCCTACTGGACTGAATATACAGGTTCTTCCAAAGATAAAGTTCACCTGTCTACTATCACATGTACCCCACAAAACAATCTTCATGATGTGACTAAACCCCATCAAGTTGGTTAACCACTTCAGCACTGTGTCGCTTTAACTGACAATTGCGCGGTCGTGCGACGTGGCTCCCAAACAAAATCGGCGTCCTTTTTTTCCCACAAATAGAGCTTTCTTTTGGTGGTATTTGATCACCTCTGTGGTTTTTATTTTCTGCGCTATAAACAAAAAAAAGCGACAATTTAAAAAAAAAAAAAAACACATTATATTTTACATTTTGCTATAATAAATATCCCCCCAAAAATATATAAAAAAACTTTTTTTTTCCTCAGTTTAGGCCGATACGTATTCTTCTACATATATTTGGTAAAAAAAAACAAAAACAAATTGCAATAAGTGTTTATTGATTGGTTTGCGCAAAAAAGTTATAGTGTTTACAAAATAAGGGATACTTTTATGGTATTTTTATTAATAATTTGTTTTTACTAGTAATGTAAATTATGGAGCCTATTAAATACAAGGGCAGAACATGCAAATACATAGTTGTTAATAGCACATGTAAAATCACAGAAGAAAGCTGACAGAGAGTGTAAATGCAGCAACAGGGACCATTCACATTTTTAACAGGCATGCAGAGGTGTGCCAGTGATTTTAATGGTGCTGGCACACCAACAGGACCTTGCTCACCTTGGCTTTGCTGGGGGACAGAAATACATACTTGCTACTTCCAGTATGTTGGAGCATGTAACGCACTCCTGTTCCTCCCGTGTTATAAGGCACTCAGGCAACAAGAAGTAAGGAAGAAATGGCTGCATATAGATGAAAGTCCAATTGACGTTTATAGATGACATAAAGACACCAATACGCAGTCTTGTAGAGACTCAGGCAATGAGTACTGTCACAAGGGGATGGGTGGAGAATTACCATCCTGTGTAAGCTCCAAGGTGTGACTGAACAGGCTTCCTCTCCTCACTGTCAGAGAAGTAAAGGAGCGAAGAGAAGGAAAGTAAAAGTTGCCCTTGGGTATTAAAGTGCCCTATAGTCACACAGAACATATTTACTTTCAGGTAAATTATTGTAAAACTGGCCATACAAGTTACAATCTTGTAGTCAAGTGTAGTTTGGCCTCCCTTTATAGGTGGCGTTGTTCAGCAGCCACCATGCAGAGAGAACAAAGGGCAAGGGGCGCTTCTGGGGCCTCCAAAGGTATCTTTAGAAGAGCTGCTGTCCAATTGGATGCTACTACCCCGGTTGACCTCATCTTTGGTGTGGGCAGTGCTAATAAATAGCACTGTCCCCCTTTGGTTGGCACGGATTTGCAAAGTGGCTAGGTCAGGGACAGTGTCTAGAGTAGGGAGAGGTTCCAGTGGAGGAGGAACAGAGTAGGGACTGTCGTTTCTGTCTTGGGCAGGAGTCCTTCCTTATCCAGGTGCCTCATTGCCGGTCTGCCTTCCAGCCACCTCCTCTGTCAGATGCTGTTGGCTATCAGCCATGTGTATGGGTATCCTCTGCACAGTTCTGTGCAAGTGTTGCCGAGCCGGTGTGGCCATGTATGCAGATTAGTACTACCTCCTAGGAATTCTCACATAATATACTTTTCTGCACTACTTGGTCTCTGTGTGCATTCTCTCTCTGGGTACCAAACGCTTTGCCCTGCCTACAATCTGGTTGTGCAAGCTCAGAACATTTCCTATTAATCCATTCAATATGTATCCATTCAAGCAGGCCCCCAGTATTAGATGGTCATTGGTAGATATTACTTATATTGCACAATTAGAATGTAACATGGTGTATGGTGTAATCTTATCAGAATTTCACACTTGCAGGTCCACCAGCAAACCCCCCACAGCTGCTCACCAGTTCTCTCATCTCGGATAAACTCAACCAGATCTCTTCTGTATTTTAGCTGACTTTACACCACTTGCTTCTCTGAGGTACCTTATAGCATCTGGAGATCATTGAAAAATTAGTTTGCCAGTGCAAGTGAGGACCCTGGAACACAACTTTTTGGACATGGCATCTTCCTGCCCACAATGCAGCAATTTGAGCATGAGCAGCCACTTGCTGGGTTCCACCTCTGTGACATGGGTGCCCATGTCATGCCATTCAGTGTGTAAATGTTGAAATTATTAAACATGGTCCACAACTGCTGGCGACTTTGCAAGGCGGAAGGTGAGGATATGAACAGCATGGAAGCGGTAATAAAAAAAGGTATCAGAGGGTACCTAACACAAAGTGGGTACTCTACCGGTTCAGGTAATTAGTTCAGATATTCCACATCTTCCTAGAACTGACCATCTAATATATGGTGCCTTAGCCAATGCTGATTGTCATCGTAGGCACATAAGCTCATTCTGAAAAATGTCCACTTTTCACTTAATGAATAAAATAATTTATCATTACAGGTATTTACATGGCACTGACAATTTACTGTACATACTGCACACTCACATCAGTCCCTGCCCTCAAGGAGTTTACAGTCTAAGGCCCCTATATATATAAACACTGTGACAGGACGAGACCCTGTCACTGTGAAAATGGAGGAGAATATGACACAGAATTTGCATTAAGGGATAATGTGGGGTTCTGGACTATCGCTTTTGCGTGGAGAAAACTGTGTTTTGGTTTTTCTCCGGGTTCTGTAGTTCTGGATCGGAACTTTCCATCTTGTGTCCAGATTTTACCAGGTGTTCGCAGACTGTCCGAGTACACAGGTGTGTACAAGCTATATACTCAAGCCTGAGGATAGCTCAGAGCTTCCAGTTTGGAGACAGCTTTCCATCAGAATAAACTCTGACAGTTTTTCCGATGGACGTCCGCTGAAACGGTCTTGCCTTCACAAGATCACACAAGTCTGACAGTCTTGAAAGCGGTGAGTACAACACATGCGACGATATATAGCTGCCCTTGCTGCGTTTTTGGTCCATCGGAACAGCATACAGACGAACGGTTTTCCCGATAGGAATTGATTCAGTCGGAAAGATTTAAAACATGTTCTATTTCTAGGTCCGTTAGAATTTTCTAAAAAAAAAGTCAGATGAGCCCACACACGATCGGAATATCTGATGAAATTATTCCATCCGACTTTTTCTGCCGGAAAGTCCGACCGTGTGTACATGGCATTACTCAGGAGTCAGAGGGGCCCCAGCCAGTAGCCAGATGGTCTTGTTCCAGGAGTCAGATGGCCTCCTATTGGGGTGTCAGGAAAACCCCTATTCAGAGCCAGAATTGGACTGTGCAGCAGGGCACTGTGACTAAAGGCTAAGAGAGCTAAGTGAACCAGTAAAGCTGGATAACACAGTCAGAGGGACTGGTAAAAAAAAACAGTGGTGCTGCCAATAAGGGAGTCGTGGCTTGATATTTTCACTTGTTCATATTGATGTGGAAGAACACCTGCGTAGGGAACTGGTGTCTATGTGAATTTTCCATTTGTTCAATAAAAGTGGACGGCTGCATGCCCTAAAATACAGTTTGGACTGGTGCAACTCATTGAAAAAGCATCTGCCACATGAGTATAATCACCCCAATATCACAACACATACTAGAGCCAATTAATCAGCATGTCTTTGGAGTGATCAGAAATCCTGGAAGAAACTCACGCAAGCACAGAGGAAAGTATGCAAACTCTGTGAAGGTATAGTCCTGGCTGGTATTCTGGCAGAGCATCCTAATGCAGGAGTGATAACCACTAAGACACTTCAAACATAAACGTAGATCACATAAGAACACAACACTACACTCCCAATCGCAAACCTCCGATCAACCAACCAAAACCTCCTCCTCATCCCCAAGTCCCGGTAAAAATCAAAGGGAGAACGAAGATTCGCAATCCAAGGACCACGGCTATGGAACGCTCTACCCATGAACATCCGCTCGGAAGGAAATCATCGGGCCTTCAGGAAAAAACTCAAGACCCACCTCTTTTAAGGATTCAACGCAGGTCGGATCAAGCACCTTGAGGCGATTCAGTTCGCATTTGCAGCGCTGTACAAGTCATTCATTCATTCATTTATTCATTCATAAGGAAATCACAATGTTTCAGATCATCTCAGGCCCACTTCACCCGGCTAATGTAATGAATTGCCGATGTTTTTTTCATCATCCAATAAACAGGTCCTGTGAGGCTAGGTGTCAGAGAGACAATCTTTTAATTGCCCAAAGTGTGCCAACCTACATAGCATGTAGCCACTGTGCATGTGTAGTAATTTAGAGTGTGCCCAACGCTCCAGTTTTTTTGCCTCAATACATATGTAACAGTAGAGACAGGGGGGTTGATTTACTAAAAGCAAATCCAATCATGTACAAGCAAAAATGCTGTTTTTTTATTTTCCTTGCATGCCCCCCTCAGATCTACAGCCACTGCTCTTCCAAGTGCACTATCAGTGCACTTGTAGTGCAAAGTGGATTTGCCTTTAGTAAATAAACCCGAGTCTTGGAGGTCTGCTCTGAGGTTGCAGTTGGGGAAGGAGAATAGACCAGGATCTTACATGGCAACCAAAGGTGAATGAATCATGGCTCCAGTTTGCAGCTGGGGGAAAGAAAACAGAACAAAAGCTTATGTGAAATTTGAAAGATAGGTCCTGTCTGAGGTTGAAACTTGGGGGTGTGGGGGGGGGGAGACAGACCAGGATCTTGCATGAAGTTGACAAGCGAAGGTGAGTGAAAGATGGGTCCGGTTTAAGGTTGCAGGTGGGGGAGAAGAATAGTCTGGGAGCTTATGTGAAGTTGGATGAAGAATAGTGTAGTCTGAGGTTTGATACTGAAAGACTATGGAGCAGAAGGGTCTGCTCTAAGTCTTATGATTGGAACTACATGGAAAAGGATTTCATAGTTCCCTTTGCCAGAAAGGAGAGGTCTGGTTTGAGGCCATTAATGTAAAGAATGTGAAGGACAGTCCTTGGCTGAGGTTTGTTGTAGCAAGAGAGTGGATGAGGAGTCTGATCATGGGTCTTTTAATGGATAGGTAATTAGATAAAGCGATTTGAGGTGTGTAATGGAATGTAGGAGGGTCTGATCTAAAGTCAGTAAATGAATGAAGGAGGTCTGATCAGAGGTATGGAATGGGATATAAGAACGTCTGGTCTGAGTTCTTCAATCAGATGAAGGAGAGTATGATCTGAGGTCTGTAATTGGATGAAGGAGGGTTTTGCTGAGGTCTGTAATTGGATAAACAAGGGTCAGATCTGAAGTTTGTAATTGGATGAAGGAGGGTCTGATCTGAATTATGTCATTGGATGAAGAAGGGTCTGAGCTTAGGTATGTAATTGGATGGAGGGTCTGAGCTGAGGTATGTAATTGGATGAAGAAGGGTCTGAGCTGAGGTATGTAATTGGATGGAGGGTCTGAGCTGAGGTATGTAATTGGATGAAGAAGGGTCTGAGCTGAGGTATGTAATTGGATGAAGGAGGGTCTGAGCTGAGGTATGTAATTGGATGAAGAAGGGTCTGAGCTGAGGTATGTAATTGGATGGAGGGTCTGAGCTGAGGTATGTAATTGGATGAAGAAGGGCCTGAGCAGAGGTATGTAATTGGATGAAGAAGGGTCTGAGCTGAGGTATGTAATTGGATGAAGAAGGGCCTGAGCAGAGGTATGTAATTGGATGAAGAAGGGTCTGAGCTGAGTTATGTAATTGGATGAAGAAGGGTCGGAGCAGAGGTATGTAATTGGATGAAGAAGGGTCTGAGCTGAGGTGTGTAATTGGATGAAGAAGGGCCTGAGCAGAGGTATGTAATTGGATGAAGAAGGGTCTGAGCTGAGGTATGTAATTGGATGAAGAAGGGTCTGAGCAGAGGTATGTAATTGGATGAAGAAGGGTCTGAGCTGAGGTATGTAATTGGATGAAGAAGGGTCTGAGCTGAGGTATGTAACTGGATGAAGAAGGGTCTGAGCTGAGGTATGTAATTGGATGAAGAAGGGTCTGAGCAGAGGTATGTAATTGGATGAAGAAGGGTCTGAGCTGAGGTATGTAATTGGATGAAGAAGGGTCTGAGCTGAGGTATGTAATTGGATTAAGAAAGGTCTGAGCTGAGGTATGTAATTGGATAAAGAAGGGCCTGAGCAGAGGTATGTAATTGGATTAAGAAAGGTCTGAGCTGAGGTATGTAATTGGATGGAGGGTCTGAGCTGAGGTATGTAATTGGATGAAGAAGGGTCTGAGCTGAGGTATGTGATTGGATGAAGGAGGGTCTGAGCTGAGGTATGTGATTGGATGAAGAGGGGTCTGAGCTGAGGTATGTAATTGGATGAAGAAGGGTCTGAGCTGAGGTATGTAATTGGATGGAGGGTCTGAGCTGAGGTATGTAATTAGATGGAGGGTCTGAGCTGAGGTATGTAATTGGATGGAGGGTCTGAGCTGAGGTATGTAATTGGATGAAGAAGGGTCTGAGCTGAGGTATGTAATTGGATTAAGAAAGGTCTGAGCTGAGGTATGTAATTGGATGAAGAAGGGTCTGAGCAGAGGTATGTAATTGGATTAAGAAAGGTCTGAGCTGAGGTATGTAATTGGATGGAGGGTCTGAGCTGAGGTATGTAATTGGATGAAGAAGGGTCTGAGCTGAGGTATGTAATTGGATGAAGAAGGGTCTGAGCAGAGGTATGTGATTGGATGAAGAAGGGTCTGAGCAGAGGTATGTAATTGGATGAAGAAGGGTCTGAGCAGAGGTATGTGATTGGATGAAGAAGGGTCTGAGCAGAGGTATGTAATTGGATGAAGAAGGGTCTGAGCTGAGGTATGTAATTGGATGGAGGGTCTGAGCTGAGGTATGTAATTGGATGAAGAAGGGTCTGAGCTGAGGTATGTAATTGGATTAAGAAAGGTCTGAGCAGAGGTATGTAATTGGATGAAGAAGGGTCTGAGCAGAGGTATGTAATTGGATGAAGAAGGGTCTGAGCTGAGGTATGTGATTGGATGAAGAAGGGTCTGAGCAGAGGTATGTGATTGGATGAAGAAGGGTCTGAGCAGAGGTATGTAATTGGATGAAGAAGGGTCTGAGCTGAGGTATGTAATTGGATTAAGAAAGGTCTGAGCTGAGGTATGTAATTGGATGGAGGGTCTGAGCAGAGGTATGTAGTTGGATGAAGAAGGGTCTGAGCTGAGGTGTGTAATTGGATGAAGAAGGGTCTGAGCTGAGGTATGTGATTGGATGAAGAAGGGTCTGAGCTGAGGTATGTAACTGGATGAAGAAGGGTCTGAGCTGAGGTGTGTAATTGGATGAAGAAGGGTCTGAGCTGAGGTGTGTAATTGGATGAAGAAGGGTCTGAGCAGAGGTATGTAATTGGATGAAGAAGGGTCTGAGCTGAGGTATGTAATTGGATGAAGAAGGGTCTGAGCTGAGGTATGTAATTGGATGAAGAAGGGTCTGAGCTGAGGTATGTAACTGGATGAAGAAGGGTCTGAGCTGAGGTGTGTAATTGGATGAAGAAGGGTCTGAGCTGAGGTGTGTAATTGGATGAAGAAGGGTCTGAGCTGAGGTGTGTAATTGGATGAAGAAGGGTCTGAGCAGAGGTATGTAATTGGATGAAGAAGGGTCTGAGCTGAGGTATGTAATTGGATGAAGAAGGGTCTGAGCTGAGGTATGTAATTGGATGAAGAAGGGTCTGAGCTGAGGTATGTAACTGGATGAAGAAGGGTCTGAGCTGAGGTGTGTAATTGGATGAAGAAGGGTCTGAGCTGAGGTGTGTAATTGGATGAAGAAGGGTCTGAGCAGAGGTATGTAATTGGATGAAGAAGGGTCTGAGCAGAGGTATGTAATTGGATGAAGGAGGGTCTGAGCTGAGGTATGTGGTTGGATGAAGGAGGGTCTGAGCTGAGGTATGTAATTGGATGAAGGAGGGTCTGATCTGAGATGTGTAATTGGATGGATGAGGGTCTGATCTGAGGTTTGTAATTAGATGAAAGAGGGTCTGATCTGAGGCTTGTAATTGGATGAAGGAGGCTCTGATCTGAGATCTGTAATTGGATAAAAAAGGGTCGGATCTGATGTATGTAGCTGGTTAAAAGCGGGTCTGATCTGATGTGTGTAATTGGATGAAGGAGGGTCTGATCTAAGGTATGTATTTGGATAAAAGAGGGTCTTATCTGAGTTCTTCACTCGCACGAATGGGAGTGTAGGGGTTATTTACTAAAAGAGGAAAGTGCAAAATCTGGTGCAACTCTGGACAGAAACCAATCAGCTTCAAGGTTTTATTGCCAAAGCTTAATTGAACAAGCTGTAGTTAGAAGTTGATTGGCTACCATGCACTGTTGCACCAGATTATGAGTGCACCTGCTTTAGTATATCTCCCCCTATGATCTGAGGTCTGTAATTGAAGGAGGATCTGAGCTGAGGTCTGTAATTGGAAAATGACAGAGGAAGGGTACAATCTGAGGTCCAAAATCAGAAGATGGCTGTGAAATCAGAACTGTGGGCAGGTATGTAAAAATTCTTTTTAGTTACTGCATCAACTGTATTAAAAAATATGGTACATGAATCTGACCTAATATTAGCTTACCAATTTTATCCTCTGTACAACAGCAATCAGACTGGAAGAGGGAGGGTCAGCACGCTCTTAGCCATTTAAAGATGTATTGCATTGCACAATGCAGCCAAATGCTATTAACATGCATACAAGCAGGGTAGAGCCCAGAGACGCCTTCATTAGTTTGCTGCCACCCTTTCACTGTCCAATCAGAAGGTTGTGGGCAGGTTTCTGATCAAACTGTATTGCTTAACCGCAGTAGAGAAAAGTGAGGTGAGCAGTCTCACTGTGCAGTGTGACAAGGACGCATTACAAATATATTAGCAAGGAAAACTACTCACATGTATGTATTTCAGCTCTGTATTTAAAGTTTAGCTTTTAAGGTTGCAAAGTCAGTTACATGCCAGAATAGCGGACACCACGACAGCTCCGCAAATGAGCAAACATGCTGCTAAAGTTGAAATTGCAAATCAGCCAAAACCTGTTGTAGTCATTCCCATCTGCTCACTACATGGCTCCTGAGATGTTTACCAGACTCCAGGTTACACAGTGCAGCCCCGTCTCTATTTATTACACGCTTTTTTTTTTTTTTGTGTCGCTGTCAATCCTGGCAGTTTTCTCTAAGAGGCAATTACTTACCTGGGGCTCCTGTAATCCAAAAACAATTACCACCTTATTCCCTATTCCTAAAAAAAAAGATTGTTTGAAAATGAAATATAATAAAGGGATTATCATAATCAAACAACAATGTTGCCATTACGCAATTGTTAAATTGTTTGTACGTGCCGATACACCCACACCTTCAGATATAAATAGCGGAGATTCAGGGGAAAACACAAGGGAATCACGATTTATAAACTGCCGGAAACCAACGAATATCTACACTAATGTTGGTGTGAAAACCGGTAGAGCAATGGAAAAGTGGGACCACCTGGAAAATGAAGTCTGACCTCCGGCCTTCCCCTTCAGTCTTGTACAGTTGTACAGACTCCTCTCCTGCATTGAAACTGCGTACTCTGATTTCACCGCACACTGTGAGCTTCGGAGAAATCGGAAGCAAGTCACATAGAGCCTGCCTTGTTTTCTGCCAAAAGGACATTCAGCATCATCTAGCTCTTTTCTTTCCAGCTTGACTGCCCCCCTGGCCATTAGATTTCAGTTATTTCGATTATGGAGGCTCAGCATCACATGTGGGCATTACGCACGGGGTCTCCAAACTATGACACTCCAGTTGTTCAGGAACTACAATTCCCATCATGCCTAGTCATGTCTGTGAATGTCAGCGTTTTACAATGCTTCATGGGATGTGTAGTTCCACAACAGCTGGAGGGCCGTAGTTTGAAAATCCCTGACCTCTTAGAGCAAACTGCATGCAAACTCCCACTCCTCCAGACTGACATCCACCCATCATGGCATTTTGGTATCTCTTCCCCTCTCCCTGTTGTCTCGGCTCTTGATTGGATAGATTGATAGCAATGCAGCCATTGGCTCCCGCTGCTGTCAATCAAATCCAATGAGGCGGGAGGTGGGGCGGGGTCCTACATTCGGCGTCTATGGCTGAACTCAGGAGCGTGCCCGCAAGGTAACCCCCTGGGAGAGAGCTTCTCCTAGGGCAGTGATGGTGAACCTTGGCACCCCAGATGTTTTGGAACTACATTTCCCATGATGCTCAACTACACTGCAGAGTGCACGAGCATCATGGGAAATGAAGTTCCAAAACATCTGGGGTGCCAAGGTTCGCCATCACTGACCTAGGGGGTTATATGATGTGGGGAGGAGCTACCAGCACCGCCGGGGGACTCCAGAAGTCGAGGATCAGGGCCACTCTGTGCAAAACGAGCTACAGAGTGAAGGTAAGTATGACGTGTTTGTTATTTAAAAAATAAATAAAAACAAAGCCTTAAGCCGCGTACACACGAGAGGACTGTCCGTCCAACTTAGTCCGCCGAAACACATTTCAGCGGACAGTCCGCTCGTGTGTGGGCTTCAGCGGACTTTTTCAGCGTGCAGTCTGGCGGACTAAGTATTTCGGAATTTCCGTAATACTGTCCGTCCAACTTTGGTTTCAGCGGACAGTCCGCTCGTGAGTAGGCTAGTTGGACGGACTAAGAATGGCGCATGCTCAGAAAGGATTTACACGGCGAAAGGTTGCATTGCTGTGTATTGGACTTCCGATTTCTAGTCCCGTCGTACGTGCTGTACACGTCATCGCGCAAGCTTTCAACGGACTGTTTGTTCATCGTGTGTGGTCAAGTCCGTTCATTCGAAAGTAGGACGGACTGTCTGTCGGATTGTCTGACGGACTTAGTTGGCCAGACAGTCCGCCCGTGTGTACGCGGCCTTACAATCACTTTAAGAAGAGCACTGAGGCAGGGTGCTGTGATGATTTCAGGAAGCTGTGTACATCACCGTGTTAGCCCCGCTGGCTGGGGATGAATATTTTGTACCATTAGCGGTAACCCCGAGCCAGACTCGGGACTGCATCGCAGGATCCAGGAAGAGGTTACTTACTTTGTCCCCTGGATCCAGTGATGTCTCCCCGCAGTGCGAGCGATCCGTCCTCCGCTCGATGTATCACATCGCCGGGCTCCGTTCCCTGCGGCACCAAATTCAAAAAGTAAAACACACACATTACATACAGTATAATGTAATCTTACAGATTACATTGCTGTATGTAACTATTTCACATCCCCTTTGTCCCTAGTGGTCTGCCCAGTGTCCTGCATGCAGTTTTATAATATAAAAACTGTTCTTTATGCCTGAAAATTGGAGATTGTCCATAGCAACCAAAACTGTCCCTTTACATCAAAAGTGTTTTTAGACCAGCTAGAAAACAGCGATAATAAATTAGAATCACTCGCAGAATTGAGTGATAGCGATTTGTGGGGAGATCCGTCATCAAATACTGAAAAGTAATGACAGTGACAATTCTGCAACTGAGCAAATTTCAGTGTTTTTGATTTGATTACGTTATTGAATATTTTTTTTATTATTGTTATATTATTATTTGGTATAATTATTTATAGTTATTTATTATATTATAATTAATGATTTCATTTTTCAAACTTTATCATACCCGGGATGTCTGCTAGACTCTGGTTTGGACAGATTTAAGTGAGTTATTCCTAATGCCGCATACACACGGGCAGACTGTATGGCGTACTTAGTCCGTCGAAACACATTTCAGCGGACAGTCCGCTCGTGTGTGGGCTTCAGCGGACTTTTTCAGCGTGCAGTCTGGCGTACTAAGTATTTCGGATTTTTCGAAATTCTGTCCGTCGTACTTTGGTTTCAGCGGACAATCCGCTCGTCAGTAGGCTAGTTAGACGGACTAAGAATGGCGCATGCTCAGAAAGGATTTACACGGCGGAAGGGTGCTTTGCTGTGTCTTGGACTTCCTATTTCTAGTCCCGTCGTACGTGCTGTACACGCCATCGCGCAAGCTTTCGACGGACTGTTTGTGCATCCGTGTGTGGTCAAGTCCGTTCAGTCAAAAGTATGACGGACTGTCCGTCGGATTGTATGACGGACTAAGTACGCCATACAGTCCGCTCGTGTGTACGCGGCATAAGAATTACAGGACTACAATATAAAACGCCAAATTTCCATGCAAAATAATTGTAACGCTTTCAGCACCTAAAATCCGAAATAATCATACCGCCAGGGAGGTTAAAGTAGAAGTCCTGCCTGACACGTAAATCTCTGCATCTACAGACATCCGCGATCTAACACTAACCTATCTATCTCTGCAAAGAAGAAATCAGTATACATACCTTTTTTGAAGCCGATCTGATCCTGTCTCCAGGGGCGGTAGCTCTGCAGAGGACACGGCCGACAACGGCTGTGAAATGAATGGGGAGTGATGTCACCCATAGACTTACTATGGGGCTTCCCTTGTCGGACGTGTCCTCTGCACCCACCTCCACAGTGAAGCTGCAGCTGACAGCTCAGAGTGGGATGAGGTCGCATCGGCTTCAAAAAAGGTATGTATACTGATTTCTTCTTTACAGGGATAGATATGTTAGTGTTAGATCGTGGATGTCTGCAGACACAGGGATTTTAGTGTTAGGGTGGAGTACATTAACCACTTCAGCCCTGGAAGATTTGGCTGCTGAAAGACCAGGCCATTTTTTGCGATTTGGCACTGCGTTGTCCGACGCTGCACCCAACCAAAGTTGGCGTCCTTTTTTCCCCCACAAATAGAGCTTTCTTTTGGTGGTACTTGCTCATCAATGCGGTTTTTATTTTTTTGTCCTATAAACAAAAAAAGAGCAACAATTTTGAATAAAACACAATATTTTGTACTTTTTTCTTTTTTTATTTGCTATAATAAATATCCCCATTATTTTTTTAAAGCACATTTTTCTCAGTTTAGGTCGATATGTATTCTTCTACATATTTTTGGTAAAAAAAAAAAAAAAAAATCACAATAAGCGCATATTGATTGGTTTGTGCAAAAGTTATAGCGTCTACAAATAGGGGATAGATTTATGGCATTTTTATTGTTTTTTTTTTTTTATGTTTTACTAGTAATGGCGACAATCTGCGATTTTTATCGGCACTGCGACAGTATGGCGGACACGTCAGACACTTTTGGAACATTTTTGGGCCAATTGGCTTGTATACAGAGATCAGTGCTATAAAAATGCACTGATTTCTGTTAAGCCCTATCAGTTTTTCTGCTGAGTTTTTCCTTTAGATTTACCAAAACCATATAATATGAGGCCAAACCTTAGGAGTTTCAATTTGTATGCAATCAGGCAGGCCCTTGTACTACATGGTTTTGGTAAACCTGAAGGAAAAACTCAGCAGAAAAACTGGTAGTGTGTATGGGGCTTAAAAATGACACTGGCAGGGAAGGGGTTAACACTAGGGGGCAATCAAGGGGTTAACCATGTTCCATGTGTGTGTTCTAACTGTAGGGGGAGGGGACTGACCTAGAGGAAGTGACGGATCGTCATTCCTAGCTATTAGAAACTCACAATCTGTCTCTCCTCACAGAACAGAAGAGGGGTTTGTGTGTTTACACACACACGTCCCTGTTCTGCCCCTAGTGCCCGCGATCGGGCGTGGCCAGCGGTCAACGCGGCCGTCCGCCACGAGCATTGGCACCCCCGCAGTGCAGCAGGCACGCTCCTGCTATCCCGCTTAACCACCTTCAGACCGGACTATTTTGCTGGTAAATGACCAGAGGTCTTTTTACAATTTGGCACTGCGCTGCTTTAACTGGTAATTGCGCGGTCATGCAATGTTGTACCCAAACAAAATTTGCGTCCTTTTCTTCCCACAAATAGAGCTTTCTTTTGATGGTATTTGATTGCCTCTGCGATTTTTATTTTTTGCAATATAAACGTAAAAAGACCGCAAATTTTGAAAAAAAATGATATTTTCTAATTTTTGTTATTAGAAAAATCCAATAAACTCAATTTTAGTCATACATTTAGGCCAAAATGTATTCAGCCACATGTCTTTGGTAAAAAAAAAGTCAATAATTGTATATTTATTGGTTTGCGCAAAAGTTGTCACATCTACAAACTAAGGTACATTTTCTGGAATTTACGCAGCTTTTAGTTTACGACTGCCTATCTCATTTCTTGAGGTGCTAAAATGGCAGGGCAGTACAAAACCCCCCCAAATGACCCCATTTTGGAAAGTAGACACCCTAAGGAAATTGATAAGTGGCATGTTGAGCCCATTGAATATTTTATTTTTTTGCCTCAAGCGATTGAATAATGACAAAAAATAATTTATTTTTTTTTTTTTACACAAAGTTGTCACTAAATGATATATTGCTCACACATGCTATGGGCATATGTGAAATGACACCCCAAAATAAATTCTGCTGCTTCTCCTGAGTACGGGGATACCACATATGTGGGACTTTTTGGGAGCCTAGCCGCGTACGGGGCCCCGAAAACCAAGCACCGCCTTCAGGCTTTCTAAGGGCGTAAATTTTTGATTTCACTTCTCACTACCTATTACAGTTTTGAAGGCCATAAAATGCCAAGATGGCACAAAACCCCCACAAATGACCCCATTTTAGAAAGTAGACACCCCAAGCTATTTGCTGAGAGGCATTTTGAGTCCATGGAATATTTTATATTTTGCCACAAGTTGTGGGAAAATTACAAACTTTTATTTTTTTTTTTCACAAAGTTGTCACTAAATGATATATTGCTCACGCATGCCATGGGCATATGTGAAATGACACCCCAAAATAAATTCTGCTGCTTCTCCTGAGTACGGGGATACCACATATGTGGGACTTTTTGGGAGCCTAGCCGCGTACGGGGCCCCGAAAACCAAGCACCGCCTTCAGGCTTTCTAAGGGCGTTACAGTTTTGAAGGCCATAAAATGCCAAGATGGCACAAACCCCCCCCAAATGACCCCATTTTGGAAAGTAGACACCCCTAAATTTAGGGGTACACTAGTGAGACTAGGTAATAAATGGCGGGTGCCCTGAAACTATAAAAAAAATAACTAACCAACCAGCGTCACCTGTAACCGTTATATGGTGATCACTGGTGAAAGGGTTAACTAGGGGGCAATCAGGGGGCTTTATGCGGTAGTATATGGGGGTCCCTGGCGCTATAAAAAGCTGCGGCGAACCTAAATACCTACCTGCCTAACTAGCGTCACCTGTGACACTAATACAGTGATCAGAAAAACGATCGCTTATTAGGCTGGGTTCACACTGGAGCGATGCGGGAACGCCACAAATCCGCGGCGGGTTCCCGCATCACATGCCTCCCGGCGGCAGTTCACACTGCCCTATGCGAACTGCTGGGAGTGTCAGTGAAATGTTAATGACACCCCCAGATCAGTTCGCATATCGCAGTGCGATCTGCAAACTCGGATCGCATGGTGTGAACACCAATGCGATCCGATTCTGCTGCGGACCAAAAAAAGGGTCCCGTGCGAGTTTGCGGCGGGTGCGACACGAATTCAGCCATACTATCTGTATGGCTGAACTCGAATCGCACAGAGATCGGATGTGATTTGCACTGCAGTGCGGTGCGAATCACATCCGTTCTCATAAACCGCTGCAATGTGAACCCAGCCTTAGTGACTCTGGCGACGGGGGGTGATCACGGGGTTAAACCTTTATTGGGGGGGTTAGGGGGGTACCTTAGAACTAAAGGGGGCTAACCCTAACTGCCCTAACAGTTATTACAGTCACAAATGACACCCGCCAGGTGATCAGGGGGTTAAACCTTTATTAGGTAATAAATGGCGGGTGCCCTGAAACTATAAAAAAATAACTAACCAACCAGCATCACCTGTAACAGTTATATGGTGATCACTGGTGAAAGGGTTAACTAGGGGGCAATCAGGGGGCTTTATGCGGTAGTATATGGGGGTCCCTGGCGCTATAAAAAGCTGCGGCGAACCTAAATACCTACCTGCCTAACTAGCGTCACCTGTGACACTAATACAGCGATCAGAAAAACTATCGCTTATTAGGCTGGGTTCACACTGGAGCGATGCGGGAACGCCACGAATCCGCGGCGGGTTCCCGCATCGCATGCCTCCCGGCGGCAGTTCACACTGCCCTATGCAAACTGCTGGGAGTGTCAGTGAAATGTTAATGACACCCCCAGATCAGTTCGCATATCGCAGTGTGATCTGCAAACTCGGATCGCATGGTGTGAACACCCATGCGATCCGATTCTGCTGCGGGCCAAAAAAAGGGTCCCGTGCGAATTTGCGGCGGGTGCGACACAAATTCAGCCATACTATCTGTATGGCTGAACTCGAATCGCACAGAGATCGGATGTGATTTGCACTGCAGTGCGGTGCGAATCACATTCGTTCTCATAAACCGCTGCAATGTGAACCCAGCCTTAGTGACACTGGCGACGGGGGGTGATCACGGGGTTAAACCTTTATTGGGGGGGTTAGGGGGGCACATTAGAACTAAAGGGGGCTAACCCTAACTGCCCTAACAGTTATTACAGTCACAAATGACACCAATGCAAAAAAAAAAAAAAAAAGCAATTGGTGTCACTGTGACTGGGGGGGCAGGGGTAATTGGGGGGTGATCGGGGGGTAAAGGGGGGGTGTGAGTGTGCCTGGCATGTTCTACTATGTAGTGTAGTGCTTGTGCAACTCACCGATGCTCTCTCCTCGGTGCCGGAACGAAAAATACCGACACGGAGGAGAGAATACATCACTTCCTCTCCTGTGTTTACATTACAGGAGAGGAAGTGATGTCACGGGACATTTTCATTCGTCGGGAGCGATCGCGAGGGGGTGGCCATGAATGAATGGCCGTCCCCTCGTCCGGGATCGCTCCCGAACGAATACCGACCGCCGCAGGCACCAGGCGGGGGCCCGATCGGGCCCCCGACCGTCGGGCAGGCAAGGACGTACATGTAAGCCCTTATGCCTGCCCGTGCCATTCTGTCGACGTACATCGTCGTGCGGCGGTCGGCAAGTGGTTAAAGGAGCCAAAATATAGCTACGACGGCTCGTGGGATTGTGCCGACCTGGCGCAGTATAATGACAGGGGCTGGTCGGCAGGTTGTTAATACAAATTCTGTTTCTGCAACTGGACTCTCTGGGGTTGATTTACTAAAGGAAAATATACTGTGCACTGCAAGTGCACTTGGTCCAGAGATTGGTAAATGAAAGAAATGCTTCACTTGGCAACGAATACCCAATCATATGCAAGGAAAATAAAAAAACAGCATATTTGCTAGTACGTGATTGGATGATAGAAATCAGCAGAGCTTCCCCTCATATCTAGAACAACTGCACTTGAAGTGCACAGTATATTTGCCTTTAGTAAATCAACCTCCCTGTGTTTGCTGCCACTGCATTACTTTGCACCTCCCCATAAGCTTTCACAAACCTTGAAATCAGCACCAACCATTTTGATCTTCCAGAGCAAAGAGTACTAAACATTTTTCTTTCTATTGATTTTTCATAATTACAACCTTACCATACTGCAACTTTATACCCCATGCTAGGGTGGATGGTCACACAGATGACTGTCACTAGACAAGGGAGCAATGGTCAAGGCGGGCAGTGTTAAAGCGGAGGTCCACCCTAAAGTGGACCTTCCGCTCATCGGAACCCTCCCCCCCTCCGGCGCCACAATTGGCACCTTTCAGGGGGGAGGGGGGTGCAGATACATGTACAGTACAGGTATCTGCACCCACTTCCGGGATAGCTCTCTGCGGAAAGGGGCGTAGATTACGCCCCTTTCCGCAAGTGCCCGCCCCTTTCCGCAAGTGCCCCGCTGCCTGCTGGGAAACACACAGATCCCAGAGGCAGCGGGGACCGTCCTTATTGCGCAGCGCGACTCGCGCATGCGCAGTAGGGAACCGGGAAATGAAGCCGAAAGGCTCCACTTCCTGATTCCCATACCCAAGATGGCGGCGGCAGCACCCGAGAGACGATCTAGAGATCGGCTTCGGGTGCCGACATCGCGGACAGGTAAGTGTCACTATTTTAAAAGTCAGCAGCTGCAGTATTTGTAGCTGCTGGCTTTTAAAAAAAAAAAACGCGGAGTCCCGGCGGACTCCCGCTTTAAGGCACAACCACCATAACAAGTAAAGGTCAAGACAGATGGCAGGCAAGTGAACGACAGAAAACAAAACACGGTACTGGTTCGGAATCTCTAGTAACAAGAATGATCGTAATCAAGTACAACAAAGAGCATGGGGCTTTGGGTCCCCAGGCAGGAATGCACTAAAGAAATATCGTTAAAAATAATTGAATTTATTTGAATAAATAATTAAATCATTATTATTATTATTATGATCTGGGGCACCAAGCAGCATTTTTACTTACCACCTGTTGACATCAGGCATATTTAGGCATGTCTGTACTGTACTGCATGTAGTAAAAAAAAAAAAATTATATTTATTTAATAATAATTAGTAAAGTGGAATTGCGGCCTAACACTAATTAAGCTTTAAAATGGCCCCTCCCCAATCCTGCTACCTATCCTGTGTAAAACATATCTCTAAACTTACCTATTTCAAGTCCACTCTGGTCACTTTATGTGATCCTGCACCCCTGTGTTAGTTAGCAGTGGCTGCAGGGGAGAAGATGGAATGCTGAGGGAGAATAGTAAAAATAGGATTTTTGTACTCACCGTAAAATCCTCTTCTCTGTAATTCACCGACCGACACAGCTCCTCTCAGTAACTAGATGGGTTTGTTAGCCTACCACTAGGAGAACTAGGCCAAATTGTAACACAATACACAGAAGTGTCAGTACCGCCCAGGGGGCGGACCCTGTGCTAACAACCCTCTCTGCTGCCCCAGCAGCCTCAGTACGTCAACAAGCAGTATAACGTAGAGAAAAGGAGGGGTGGGTGCTGTGTTGGTCGGTGAATTACAGAGAAAAGGTTTTTACGGTGAGTACAAAAATCCTAATTTCCCTTATATTCACCGACCGACACAGCTCCTCTCTGTAACTACATGGGACGTCCCCAAGCAGTGCCAAACGAGGGGTGGGAAAAAACAGCATAAAAACTTCATCCACCATGGCAAGTGGGAACTAGTGAAACTAAACCCACATAAAACAGCAGTGTGTGGAAAAACACCACCATATAACCGGGTATCCTCAAAAGGAGTGAACCCCAAGACCGCAACATTGTGGAAGTAATGCAACAGTGCATTAACAAAACAGTACTGCGTTTTTAGCGAAAAACCAGGAAAAAACAAAGATTGCATATTTAATTGCAACTACACGGCCGCCTGCAAAACTTTGCGGCCAAAACAGGCATCAGCCGATGCACTGACATCTACCTTGTAGAACTTGGTAAAGGTATGGACAGACGACCAGGTCGCTGCCTTATACACCTGAGTGACAGACGCTTGGTGTCGGAAGGCCCAAGACGTTCCAACTGCTCTTGTAGAGTGGGCCGTGACTGGAAAGGGGGGCACTTGCCCCTTCAAGGCGTAAGCTTGGACTACAATCTGTCTGATCCACCTGGAAATGGTGGCCAACGAGACCACCATACCCTTCTTTGGACCAGCCACTGAAACAAACAGCGAGTCTGACTTCCGAAAGGGAGCCGTGGCAGACAAGTACACCTTCAGAGCCCTAACCACATCAAGAGCGTGAAGGGCCACCTCTTTGGGGTGCTTCGGCTTAGGACACAACGATGGTAATACAATGTCCTCATTGATATGAAAAGCCGAGACTACTTTTGGTAGAAAAGACGGTTGCGGACGCAACACCACCTTATCCCTGTGAATGACCAGATAAGGCAACTTGCATGACAAGGTCGCCAATTCCGAAACCCTCCTGGCTGATGGGATGGCCACTAGAAAGACCACTTTTTGGGAAAGAATCAACAGGGGAATCTCCCTGATGTTTTCAAACGGCGACTTTTGAAGCGCCGACAACACCAGGTTCAAATCCCATGGGGGTAACGGTGGGCGCACTGGAGGGACTACATGTCGTACCCCCTGAACGAAAGTACTCACTAATGAATGAGACGCCAGGGGTCGCTGAAAAAAATACAGCCAGGGCTGAAATTTGCCCCTTAATGGTGCTCAACTTCGGGTCTACACCTTGCTGAAGAAACAGCAAGATCCTGGATATAGAAAAGGAACGTGGATGCCATCCTTTCTCCTCACACATGGAGATGTAGGCCTTCCAGGTACGATGGTATATCTTCCGTGAATTAGATTTCTGCGCCCTCAACATAGTTGGAATCACCGAGTCTGACAGACCCCGGTTCCTCAGCACCTGGCTTTCAATAGCCATGCCGTTAAAGCCAGCGATGGTAAAGCAGGGTGAAAGATTGGACCTTGAGACAGGAGGTCCTCTCGCAGCGGCAGTCGCCAGGGAGCGTCTGCCACCAGATGCACCAGGTCTGCGTACCAGGGCCGCTGAGGCCAATCTGGGGCCACCAGGATTACTGGAATCCCCTCGGCTTCCACTCTGCGCAGCAGGCGTGGTAACAGTTTTAGCGGAGGAAAGGCGTAGATCAGCTGGTACTGATCCCAAGGAGCCACCAGTGCATCCGACGCGCCTGCCCACGGATCTCTTGTCCTGGACACGAATCTCGGCACCTTCCGATTGAGACAGGAGGCCAATAGATCCACATCTGGTGTGCCCCATTTCAGGTACAGCAGCCTGAATATCTCCGGATGCAATGCCCATTCTCCTGGGTACAGCATGTAGTGACTCAGATAGTCCGCCTGCCAATTTTCCACCCCCGGGATGTAAATGGTCGACAGGGCCGGAACATGTCGCTCTGCCCACCGCAGTATGTGAGCGACCTCCCGAGCAGCGGCTGAGCTTCTTGTTCCCCCTTGGTGATTTATGTACGCCACAGCCGTGGCTTTGTCTGACTGTATCCTGATTGGACGCCCTTGAAGACACATCAACCATGTGTGGAGACACAGCCTGATCACTCTCAATTCGAGCAGATTGATCGGCAACTCAGATTCTTCCATCAACCTGCGCCGACTGAATCCCCATCACTCCACCCCAGCCAGATAGACTGGCGTCCGTAGCGATCACCGTCCATTTCAAAGAAAGGAACCATATTCCTGACTGAATCACCAGGGAAACTCAGCCACAAGATCAGAGAGTCCCTGACTGGCTGGCTCACCTGGATCTGCCGATCCAGGGACAACGGAGATTTGTCCCATTTTGTCAAAATCTCCTTCTGCAGGACTTCTTTTGTGGGACTGGGCATAAGGTACTGCCTTGAAGGAGGCCACCATGAGTCCCAGTACTCGTATGCAAAAGCGGAGCGAAGACCACTTGCGGTTCACCAGTAGTTTGACCGCAGATCTGAGAGTCTGCAATTTGTCTGAAGGGAGAAAGACTCTCGCTTCCCTGGAGTCCAATAGTAACCCTAGGTACGCCAGACACTGGGTCGGTACAATCACCGACTTCCTTAGGTTCAACAGCCACCCAAATTCTCGCAGGGTCTGCATGGTGATCACCACATCCTGCTCCAATTCTGAGGTGGAAGTTGCTCTCAGGAGGAGATCGTCTAGGTAACCCACGATCGCGATCCCGCATTGTCGCAGCAACGCCAGTACCGGTACTTTGGTAAAGACTCGGGGGCTGATGCCAGGCCAAAAGGAAGAGCCACAAATTGGTAGTGGGCTTCCCCGATTTTTGATGCCGAAGGCATATGGGAATGTGCAGGTACGCATCCTGGATGTCCAAGGACTCCAGGGAGTCCCCCTGATGGAGTACAGCGCCTACTGAGCGAACTGATTCCATTCTGAACCTCTGCACTTTTACAAAGTGATTGAGGGCCTTTAAGTCCAAGATCGGACATACCCTTCCTTCTTGGGAACCAAAAACAGATTTGAGTAGAACCCCTGAAAGCGTTCCGATTCCGGAACTGGTACAATCACCCCCTGATTTACCAAGTCCCTCACTGCCCCTAACAGGGCCTCCCAGCGAACCGGGGATGGGGGTATGCTGGAGGGGAAGGATCTGTTCGACGGCCAAGAGAGAAACTCTATCTTGTAGCCTGTGGAAATCAGGTCGCAGACCCATTGGTCGGATAACCGGGAGGTCCATCGGGCTGCAAACTCCCAAAGGCGACCCCCCCACCCGAGATGTGGGGGCAAACCTTCATGTGCTAGCACTTTTGTTCGCAGGCTTGTTAGGCTTGCGGTTCCAGGGACGCTTTTGACCGTCCGTGGGCATCCTGTAGGGCTGGGGGCGTTTTGCCAAAGCACCGGGCGGACGAAAAAGCTGCTTGTGAGAGGAAAAAGAGGGCCCTTGCCTGCGGCGAGGCTCCTTAGCCTTCCTGGCCTGTGGGAGTAGTGTACTCTTACCACCAGTGGCATTCTTAATAATGTCATCCAATGAGGCTCCAAAGAGCCGCTCGCCAAGGAAGGGAAGATCCGTCAGGGCTTTCTTGGATGCCTGGTCAGCAGACCAGCATTTCAGCCAAATTAGGAGCCTCAGCACCACAGCTGACACTGAAGCCTTGGATAACAGAGGGAAAGTATCCAAGGCCGCGTCACAAACGTACTTAAGGCCTTGCACTAGTTGGTCTGCTAGCTCCACGCAGATAGGGGAGGCATTCTGCTCTCCCAATTCGCGGTGCAAAAGTTTTGCCCACTCAGTCAGTGTCTGCGAAACCAGTGCGGATGCCAGTACAGGTCGCACGGCTGACACCACAACCGTAAACAAGGAACGAGCCACCGCCTCAGCCTTCTTATCCGCAGGATCCTTGAATGCAGGAGTCCCCTCAACCGGTGTCATGGTTACTTTATTTAAACTGGATACCGGGGGGTCCACGACCGGAGGAGCCAACCACTTTTTGAGAAGGCTTTCCTCAAAGGGGTAACACACCACCAAATTTTTGGGGACCGAAAAGGTCCGTTGGGGGCGACCCCATTCCCTGTAGATGAATTTGTCAAAATAAGTCAAATACGGGAACACCTTAGGTGAACGTGCTGGCTTGTGGGAAACAAAAGGGACCCGTACATCAGCAGAGGAATCCGCTGGCCCCTGAATCTTCAGGGTATCACGCACAGCTGTGATAAGTGCTCCAACGAGCGCTTTGTCGCGCTCGGACTGGGAATCATCCTCACTATCCGAATGGTCCTGGTCAGCCTCGTCTGAAATGTCAGAGCAGGGGTCACCAGCCGCAGCAGGGCCCGAGTCTGCATCAGAGCTCTCCCCAGAGGACGGGGGGGGGGGGGCTGGGGTCTCTTACGTGCACCTTTCCTTCCACGCGCCGCCTCTATCTTAGCAACAAAAGAGTCAAGGACCGCCGTCAGGGTGTCCATGCGCACCACGCTATCCGCAGGTGACCCGGTTGCTATAGCCTGGATTTCGGGGGAAGAAACACCAGTTTCTGAAGCCATGCTGACCCTAGCCTGTCTGCCACCTGCAAGCGGACTTAGGACAGTGAAGGTCCCACCCTCCTGCTGCTGCCGCGTGGGGGGGTGGGGTGGGGGGGAACTTAGCGCTAGACTCACCACCCTGGGCGTTCTGTGAATGCCACTAGCAGTGCCTGTAGTCCCTAGGAGGTTCCCAGTTGCAGAGAGGTAAAAACTGTCAGCAGCAGCTGCTTATAACAGTGGTGAAACGTTCTGCAGAGCCAACTTCAGCGTTCAGCAAGGAGGCATCCAGCGTCCTGTACACACAGTGGACACAGGAAACAACAAGTGAGAGCACATGTAATGTTGCCACAAGAGAACTGCGGTGAAAAGAGCGCTCAGGCTTCAAGAAAATGGCCACCAATGTAACTAATAGGAGATCCTAAAGAAGATGGCTGCTGAAGCTCACCAGGGGAATACAGGCTTTCCCACATCCAAGATGGCCCCCGGAAAGCGCCATGTGGTGACAGAACAAACCTAGAACAGTACTGCCTGCCTATAGCCAGAACAACCTCCACAGACCCCTTTGGGATCCCCCAGACCGGGACCAGGACCAACGCCAGCCACATGGAGCCCCCACAGGTGAGAAACCAGCGAACCCACACACACACACACTGCCCGCAGCCACTCCCCTCAGAGGGGGGAAGGAGGGGAGATAGGGACTTGGGAGAGAAGATAGGGAGGTGAGGTGGCCCCCGGTTCGACCCCCCAGGGAATGCCCAGCTGCTCACCCCCCCGAAGTAGGGAGAGCCGTACTTACTAGTCCTGAAGAACTGGGAGACATTCCATCACAGACCTACTCCTGCGCAGTTACAGGCTAGCTGCTGGCCCGGTATACTGTGATCCAGACAGCAGTAGCCCGGTCATATGTATACCCCGGAGCATTGAAGCTCACGGACCACCTCTGGAGCTGAGGCATGTCGTGGCCTTCCGAGCCTTAGCTGCGGCCTGCTCACGCTCGATGGCCGGACTGGGGAGACTACAAGTATAATCATTAACCAGCCTGCCACCCAGCTGGCAGTTGATAGAAGATCCCAGGACCTTTCATTTTGCACAAAAAATAACAAACCTGCAGCAAAAACATGGACCGAGAGGGCCCACAGGGTTCCTAGGTCATTCTCCTTACTAGGCAAAATAAAAACTGAATCTGAATCTGCTGGAAGCAGTGAGGAGGGTTGATAGCACAGGGTCCGCCCCCCTGGGGTGGGACTAAAAGTTCTGTGTATTGTGTAACAATTTTGCCTAGTTCTCCTAATGGTAGGCTATACAACCCATTTAGTTACAGAGAGGAGCTGTGTCGGTTGGTGAATATAGAGAAATAGTACTTTTTACTGGTGTCAAGGGGATAAAATAAGCCTCGTCACTGGTGTCAGCAGGGCTTTTTCCCTCAGAGAATAGATGTAGGAACTTGCCCCTTCTGAGTTGCCCCTTGTATCCGGCCTTACCCACCTCCCAGTACTGCCCCAGGTATCATTTTGTGGTGCCAAATAAGTTGTATGTAAAATAGATCCCATGGAGCCAGAGACAATAGATCCCTCACACAACAATAGACCCCTCACAGCAACAATAGGTCCCCCTGAGCAAGAAATAGACCCATCCAGCAACAATAGTTCCCCCACACAATAGACGCCCCTCCACACAGCAACAATACACTGCCCACAACAATATACCACCCCCACCCCAGTAACAAAAGATAGACCCCAAGAACATTAGACCCCCAGCTGCAACAATCTCCCAGCAGCCAGCATCAATAGACCCTTCAGCAGACATCAACAATAGACCTCTCCCTCAATAGTAGATCCCTAACAGCAACATAGGACCCCCCAGCAACAATATACCCCCAGTGGGATACAATAATTCTCTTTATTGGTGTCAGCGGGATACAATAATTCCCTTTATTGGTGTCAGTGGGATAAAATAAAACATAAGGGGGGAAAAGGGGGGGGGATTTCGGACTTTATATGAAGTGCATGACAATTTATAGTCATGCACCTCCATCCCTGTATCTGAAATTAAAAGGAAGGAATTTGGGACTTTATATGAGGCACGTGGCATGCAACTTGGTAAAATGATCGATACACGATGACATGTTTTTTCATACATAAACAGATAACGTAGCACATTGCAATTCACATATATATACAAACACACACATATTAATTAATATACAGTTGTGCTCATAAGTTTACACACCCTGGCAGAATTTAGGATATCTTGCCCATTTTTCAGAGAATATGAATGATGACACAAAAACGTTTCTTTCACTCATGGTTAGTGTTTGGCTGAAGCCGTTTATTATCAATAAACTGTGTTTACTCTTTTTAAATCATAATGGCAACAAACTACCCAAATGACCCCGATCAAAAGTTTACATACCTCAGTTCTTAATACCGTGTATTGCCCCCTTTAACATCTATGCCAGTTTGAAGTCTTTTGTGGTATTTGTGCATGAGCTCTTTATCTTCTCAGATGGTAAAGCTACCCATTCCTCTTGGCAAAAAGCCTCCAGTTCCTGTAAATTCTTGGTCTGTCTTGTATGAACGGCACGTTTGAGATCTCCCCAGAAAGGCTCAGTGATATTGAGGTCAGGAGACTGAGATGGCCACTCGGAACCTTCACTTTATTCTGCTGTAGCCAATGACAGGACGACTTGGACATTCCAACATGACAATGATCCAAAACACAAGGCCAAGTACGTCCCATGTGCAGCTTCCTGGCTGATGAATGCAAAATGTTCCTCCAGTATTTTTTGATAACATACTGAATTCATCACTAATTACAAGCAATCAGAGCACAGGTGAACGTCGTTCCTATACTGCAGTACTCGAGCCCTGTATAGATACCAATATAGTCTGATGGTTAATCCAAACAACGGGGATGATGAAGGGGAAGGAAAATAGATATCCATCCCTGAATTACTTACAAGTTGGCTCCAAGTCCATACATGAGGTGCTGCAAACTGAGGGCTGCTGGGAGTGTCTGCCCCGGAAGCTGTGGCAGTACAGACCTGCAGAAACCCAAGGTGCATACATACAGAACCCCAGGAGGGTAAGTGTCTCCATGTTATAATCTGTGTTGGTGCAAAGTAGTAGCTCCAAAGGTTTCTATAAAAGTAATTTATTATGTGTAATTATTATACATTGCATAATGCTGCTACCATAAGTGAATATAACCAGTGACCATTAGTAACTTCTGAGAAACAAAGAGCGATTGTAGGGGTTAAAGGATATACAAGATAAGCTGTAGCCCCAAGAGCAGAAAAGGAACGAAAATAGTATGTGAATTGTTGCATGAAACCCACCATACAACGTCCCCACAGGGGAAACAAAAAGTCAAGAAAGACACATTGCTAAAGAGACCCTATAGGCAGGGAAACTCCCAGTGATTACCTTGTATTCCCACATAATACAACCAAGATCCAAGCGTGGTGTGCAAGGTACTCAGGATAAGATGCTGGAAAGACCACGAGTGACTCCCAGCATCACGCTGGCATGGTTAATGAGGAGAGGAGTCCTTGCCAGAATGGCAGCCGCCACCTGCAATTGGCGCCAACAAACCTCCCTCATAGAGCAGCCAGTATTACTAGTATTATAGTATTAGTATAGTATTAGTATTACTGGCTGCTCTACGAAGGAGGTTTCTTGGGGCCAATTGCGGGAGGCAGCTGCCGCTCTGGCGAGGACACCTCTCCTCATTAACCACAACAGTGGTTAATGGTTTTATTATTTGGGAATACAGGGTAATCACTCTGGGGGTTTCCCTGCCTATAGGGCAGTGATGGCGAACCTTGGCACCCCAGATGTTTTGGAACTACATTTCCCATGATGCTCAGGCATTCTTCAGTGTAGTGGAGCATCATGGGAAATGTAGTTCCAAAACATCTGGGGTGCCAAGGTTCGCCATCACTGCTATAGGGTCTCTTTAGCAATGTGTCTTTGACTTCTTGTTTCCCCTGTAGGGAAATTGTATGGTGAGTTCCATGCAACACTTACCATACTATTTTTATTCCTTTTCTGCGCTTGGGCTATGGTTTATCTTGTATATCCTTTAACCTACACTTGCTCTTTGTTTCTCTGAAGTCACCAGTGGCCACTGGTTATATTCACTCATAGTAGTTAGCAGCAGTATCCAATATATATAATAGTTACACATAATTCATTACTTTTATATAACTACTTTGCACCATCACAGATTATAACACAGAGACCCTTATCCTCCTGGGGTTTTGTATGTAGTCAGTCCCCAGTATCTGTCGGGCAGCTTGACATAATCCCTGCTGAAACTACCCTTCCAGGCACAACTACGCCATTGGATTTGCCAGCCCTCCCTTATGGGAGCAGCACAGCGCCTCCTCTGGCAACTGATAAGAACAGATACTACACTTGATCTTAGCCAAAAGGTAGAGAAGAGATCGGGGGTCTGTACTGCAACAGCTCCCAGGACAGATACTCCCAGCAGCCCTCAGTTTGCAGCACCTCATGTGTGAACTTGGAACCGACTTGTAAGTAATTCAGGGATGGATATCTTTTTTCCTCTCTGTTGTTTGGATTAACCATCAGACTACAGTGGTATCTATATGTCTTTTGCAGATACGCATTATGCATCTGCTCCTGGGGAAGTGGAGTGATTCCACGAAACACGTCAAGATTTTGGGATGCAGCTAAATCTTAAACATATGTTTTTATTTTAGATCACATTATGAAATGAATGCAATTATGAATGATTTTATGACACGGATTATAAATCTGCTCACAATATCATATACCGCAATGTGCTACAATGATATATGGGTATATATACAGTATCTCACAAAAGTGAGTACACCCCTCACATTTATGTAAATATTTTATTGTATCTGTGTTTATGTGACAACCCTGAAGAAATGACACTTTGCTACAATGTAAAGTAGTGAGTGTACAGCTTGTATAACAGTGTAAATTTGCTGTCCTCTCAAAATAACTCAACACACAGCCATTAATGTCTAAATCACTGGCAACAAAAGTGAGTACACCCCTAAGTGAAAATGTCCAAATTGGGCCCAAAGCTTTGTGTGGCCACCATTATTTTCCAGCACTGCCTTTAACCTTCTTGGGTACAGAGTTCACCAGAACTTCACAGGTTGCCACTGGAGTCCTCTTCCACTCCTCCATGACGACATCACCGAGCTGGTGGATGTTAGAGATCTTGCGCTCCTCCACCTTCCGTTTGAGGATGCTCCACAGATGCTCAATAGGGTTTAGGTCTGGAGACATGCTTGGCCAGTCCATCACCTTTACCCTCAGCTTCTTTAGCAAGGCAGTGGTCACCTTGGAGGTGTGTTTGGGGTTGTTATATTGGAATAGTGCCCTGTGGCCCAGTCTCCAAAGGGAGGGGATCATGCTCTGCTTCAGTATGTCACAGTACATGTTGGCATTCATGGTTTCCTCAATGAACTGTAGCTCCCCAGTGCCGGCAGCACTCATGCAGTCCCAGACCATGACACTCCCACCACCATGCTTGACTATAGGCAAGACACACTTGTCTTTGTACTCCTCATCTGGTTGCCACCACACACGCTTGACACCATCTGAACCAAATACATTTATCTTGGTCTCATTAGACCACAGGACATGGTTCCAGTAATCCATGTCCTTAGTCTGCTTGTCCTCAGCAAACTGTTTAAGGACTTTCTTGTGCATCATCTTTAGAAGAGGCTTCCTTCTGGGATGACAGCCATGCGGACCCATTTGATACAGCCTGCAGCGTAATGGTCTGAGAACTGACAGGTGGACCCTCCCACCCCTTCAACCTTTGCAGCAATGCTGGCAGCACTCATATGTCTATTTCTCGAAAGACAACCTCTGGATATGACGTGCACTCAACTTCTTTGGTCGACCATGGCGAGGCCTGTTCTGAGTGGAACCTGTCCTGTTAAACCACTTTATGGTCTTTGCCATCATGCTGTAGCTCAGTTTCAGGGTCTTGGCAATCTTCTTATAGCCTAGGCCATCTATATGTAGAGCATGCCCAAGAGGGTTAAGGCAGTGCTGGAAAATAATGGTGGCCATGGAAAATATTGACACTTTGGGCCCAACTTGGACATTTTTCACTTAGAGGTGTACTCAATTTTGTTTCCAGCAGTTTAGACATTAATGGCTATATTTTGAGTTATTTTGAGGGGACAGTCAATTGACACTGATTACAAGCTCTACACTCACTGTGTTACATTGTAGCAAAGTGTAATTTCTTCAGTGTTGTCACATGAAAAGATATAATAAAATATTTACAAAAATCTGAGGGGTGTACTCACTTTTCTTAGATACTGTATGAATTCCAACATGTCATGTGTTATCGGTGTGTATATATATGAATTAATATGTGTGTGAAAATTAATACTTCTTCCTGTAAGAATACAAGATCTTTGCACTTAAAGCGGGAGTCTGCCGGGAGTTCCACCGTTTTTTTTTTTAAAAAGCCGGCAGCTACAAATACTGCAGCTGCTGACTTTTAAAATAGGGACACTTACCCGCCCAGCGCACCCGCGATGTCGGCACCCGAAGCCGATCTCTCGATCGTCTCTTGGGTGCTGCCGCCGCCATCTTGGGTATGGGAATCAGGAAGTGGAGCCTTTCGCATTTCCCGGTTCCCTACTGCGCATGCGCGAGTCGCGCTGCGCAATAAGGATGGTCCCCGCTGTCTCTGGGGACCTTCGGAAAGGGGCGTAGATTCTACGGAAAGGGACGTACCTTCAGCAGAATCTACGCCGGAAGTGGGTGCAGATACCTGTACTGTACAGGTACCTGCACCCCCCTCCCCCCTGAAAGGTGCCAATTGTGGCACCAGAGGGGGGGAGGGTTCCAATGAGCGGAAGGTCCACTTTAGGGTGGACCTCCGCTTTAAAAGCACAAAAAGCCCTCTTATATAATGACGGGAAAGCGCGCCCTTCTTTCTCTCCAAGTGACACAAACAGTTGTTGGTATCAGCTTGAGCTCAGTATGAAATTATGAGCAAAATAGCCAAGTGTCTTTTATTTATACTAAATAGATCGATAACAAAAGAGGCTGTTGACTTCAGAATCAGCCAGACACTTGTATTCATTCAAAACAACCAATGACACACATGCATATATTCAAACAGAATTACAGTAGTGACGTAGCACATGGCTTTGAACACAACCGTGTGCACATTCTCACTGCTACCAATGATGCGAGCCATACAAAATTCTGGCCCAGTGGGCCATAATTTTGTATAGTTATACTATGGTTCCCAAATACACCGATCTGCTTACTTAGGAGTTTAAATGCGGTTTCCATGGAGTGGCCAGTTCCCTGGAGAGGCATAATCAAACAACCTTAAAAGAGCAAACAGATCTGCCGTGTCTAAGGGAAGGTTTTCACATCCAATGATCTTCCACCAACGTCTGTATGTGTGAATACCCTCACATGAGTGTATTGCAGAAAAACTGACACGGGGGGCATCTGGCAACATACATTAACCGCTTCCCGTCCGCCCTATAGCCGAATGACGGCTATAGAGTGGGCGCTCTCGTCCAGGAGGCCATCCCTGGACGTCCTCGCGTTTACTTCCGCAATGCGTGCCGCCGCGGGCGCGCATCGGGGAAGTTTTGTGTTTGCGTGTCCCCCGGAGACAGGCAAACACAGATCGCTGTAAACGGCCAATCACAGCAATCGGCGTGTCCAATGTGAGATGATCCCATATGTAAACATATGAGATCATCTCTCAGCGCTGCTCCCCCTCCTCACACAGACAGCGTGTGAGAGGGGAGAGATGAACGGCTGCAGCGGCCGTAAGTAAAAAAAAAAAAGTAAATAAAAGTGCCATCCGCCCCAGTGCCATCCTCCCCCAGTGCCATCCTCCCCCAGTGCCATCCTCCCCCAGTGCCACCCTCCCCAGTGCCATCCTCCCCAGTGCTACCTGCCCCCAGTGCCACCTGTTAGTGCTATCTGTCCCCAGTGCCACCTGTTAGTGTTATCTGTGCCCAGAGCCACCTGTTGTCAGTGCCATTTGTCCCCAGTGCCATCTGTCATCAGTGCCACGTATAAGTGCCATCTGTCATGAGTGCCACGTGTCATCAGTGCCACATAGTGCCATCTGTCATCAGTGCCACATATTAGTGCCACCTGTCATCAGTGCCACGTATCAGTACCATTTGTCATCAGTGCCACCTGTCAGTGTCACGTGCCATCTGTTGTCAGTGTCACGTGTCATCAATGCCACTTATCAGTGCCATCTGTCATCAGTGTCACGCATCATCGGTGCCACGTATTAGTGCCATCTGTCATCTGTGCCACATATTAGTGCCATCTGTCATCAGTGCCACGTATAAG
Source organism: Lithobates pipiens (assembly GCF_037356315.1). Lineage (NCBI taxonomy): Eukaryota > Metazoa > Chordata > Amphibia > Anura > Ranidae > Lithobates > Lithobates pipiens. The sequence continues at coordinate 600,262,609 of NW_027507758.1, forward strand.
TGCCATCTGTCATCAGTGCCACGTATAAGTGCCATCTGTCATCAGTGCCACGTATAAGTGCCATCTGTCATCAGTGCCACGTGTCATCAGTGCCACGTATAAGTGTCATCATTGCCACGTATCAGTGCCATCTGTCATCAGTGCCACGTGTCATTGTCCTGGTGCTCCAGGGCTTTCAAAAGTGTAATAGGTAGTCAACAAGTTAGATGTGTAATTTATGCTCCTAGAACACGTGATGGCGCTCCCTGCATGTTGGGCCTCTCTATGTGGCCAGGCTGTGAAAAAGTCCCACACAAGTGGTATCGTAATACTCAGGAGGAGTAGCAGAATTTTTTTGGGGGTGTCATTTGTGGTATACACATGCCATGTGAGAGAAATAACCTATTACAATGACAATTTTGTGGAAAAAAAATTTAAAAAATAAAAAATCTTAATTTTGCAAAGAATTGTGGGAAAAAAATGACAACATCAAAAAGCTCACTATGCCTCTTACTAAATACCTTGGAATGTCTACTTTACAAAAAGGGGTCATTTGGGGGGTATTTGTACTTTCCTGGCTTGTTCGGGTCACAAGAAATGAGATCGGCCACCAGTACATCAGATGTGATCAATTTTGTGCGATTCGCACCACAGCTTGTAGACTCTCTAACTTTCACAAAGACCAAATAATATCCACTAATTTGGGTTATTTTTACCAAAGATATGTAGCAGTATAAATTGTGCCCAAAATTTATGGAGAAAAATTAATAATTTGCATAATTTGGTCACAGAAACAAAGAAATATGCGTTTTTTTTTCAAAATTTTCGTTTTTTTTCATTTATAGTGCAAAAAATAAAAAACCCAGAGGTGATCAAATACCACCAAAAGAAAGCTCTATTTGTGAGAAAAAAAGGACAAAAAATGCATTTGGGTACAGTGTTGCATGACTGAGTAATTGTCATTCAAAATGTGAGAGCACCGAAAGCTGAAAATTGGTCTGGACAGGAAGGGTGTTTAAGTGCCCAGTAAGCAAGTGGTTAATAAAATTTTCCACAACAACACACACACAGTGCCTTGATAAAGTATTCATACCCCTTGAAATGTTCCACATTTTGTCATGTTACAACCAAAAACTCAAATGTATTTGATTGGGATTTTATGCGATAGACCAACACAATGTGGCACATAATTGTGAAGTGGCAGGAAAATGATAAATGGTTTTCAAATATTTTTACAAATAAATACGTTAAGTGTGGCGTGCATTTGTATTCAGCCCCCTTTACTCTGATACCCCTAACTAAAATTTAGTGAAACCAATTGCCTTCAGAAATCACCTAATTAGTAAATAGAGTCCACCTGTGTGTAATTTAATCTCAGTATAAATACAGCTTTTCTGTGAAGTCCTCAGAGATGTGTTAGAGAACCTTAGTGAACAAACAGCATCATGAAGTCCAAGGAACACACCAGACGGGCAAGGGATAAAGTTGTGGAGAAGTTTAAAGCAGGGTTAGGACATAAAAAAATATCCTTTGAACATCTCACGGAGCACTGTTCAATCCATCATTCAAAAATGGAGTATGGCACAACTGCAAACCTACCAAGATATGGCCGTCCACCTAAACTGACAGGCCAGGCAAGGAAAGCATTCATCAGAGAAGCATCCAAAAGGACCATGGTAACTCTGGAGGAGCTGCAGCTATCTACAGCTCAGGTGGGAGAATCTGTCCACAGGACAACTATTAGTCTTAAGCCTTGTACACACGGTCGGAGAATCTGTCGGAATGCGTCTTATCGGACCGTGTCGTCAGATAATCCGACTGTGTGTGGTATGCATCGGACTGATTCCGTCCGAATCTCCATCCGACCCAATTTTCCAACATGTTGGAAATATTTCCCAACCAACTGGGCCGGACGGACCTAATCCGATCATGTGTAGAGAATTTTCATCGGACCAAGTGCCACGCATGCTCAGATCAAATTCCTACATCAAAGCTATTGGCTACTAGCCTGAATCTAGTCCCATCGTAACAAAATTACGTCATCACGTTCTGAAAGATCGGATTTTTCGCCAACTTGGCCCGACCGTGTGTATGCAACAGTTTCAGACACAATCCGTCAGACTAAATCCGACGGGCAAAATCCGACGGATTTGGTTGCCAAAATCTCCGACCGTGTGTACGTGGGCTTACACTTCACAAATCTGTCCTTTATGGAAGAGTGGCAAGAAGAAAGACATTGTTGACAGAAAGCCATAAGAAGTCGCATTTGCAGTTTGTGAGAAGCCATGTGGAGGACACAACAAACATGTAGAAGAAGGTGCTCTGGTCAGATGAGACTAAAATTTTACTTTTTGGCTTAAAAGCAAAACACTATGTGTGGTGGAAAACTAACACTGCACATCACCCTGAACACACCATCCCCACCGTGAAACATGGTGGTGGCTGCATCATGTTGTGGGGATGCTTTTTTTCAGCAGGGACAGGGAATCTGGTCAGAGTTGATGGGAAGATGGATGGAGCCAAATACAGGACAATCTTAGAAGAAAACCTGTTAGAGTCTGCAAAAGACTTGAGACTGGGACGGAGGTTCACCTTCCAGCAGGACAATGACCCTAAACATACAGCCAGAGCTACAATCGAATGGATTAGATCAAAGCATATTCATGTGTTAGAATGGCCCAGTCAAAGTCCAGACCTAAATCCAAGTGAGAATTTGTGGCAAGACTTGAAAAATGCTGTTCAAAGATGCTCTCCATCCAATCTGACAGAACTTAAGCTATTTTTGCAAAGAAGAATGGGCAGAAATGTCCCTCTCTAGATGTACAAAACTGGTAGAGACATCCCCAAAAAGACTTGCAGCTGTAATTGCAGTGAAAGGCGGTTCTACAAAGTATTGACTCCGGGGGGCTGAATACAAATGTACCCCACACTTTTCACATACCGTATTTGCCGGCGTATAAGGCGACTGGGCGTATAAGACGACCCCCTATTTTTCAAGTGAAAACAGAGATTTTGGGCAATACTCGCGGTATAAGACTACCCCCCTTCTGAGGCAACACCATTTAAAAAAAACATTAGAACCATTAAAAAACACAAAGCAAGAATGCCAACTACTCATCCGCCATGCTGTGATATGTCATAAAGTAAATCAAACAATAATAACACAAACAGAGATCTATTGAATGCCACAACTCTGGAAAGTAGAATTTTTCGCTAACCAAACCTATACCACTTTTGGGTTACATTCTATGGGAATTGTCCACCAAAATGCATTTAATAAACCCCCTGTCATATGTCCCAGATTTACCTGTCCCTCTTGGGTGCCTGGGACCTCAAAGGCAAACAGCAGGATGTATAATAGTAGGAGATCAGTGAATGGATTTACCCAGGGAAGTATGGTGAGCAGTGTATTATTATAAGGAATACAACGCCTGCTTGGATTGGCAGAGGCTGTAGCATCATCAGCCCTTTCCTCTCTTTCTCTCAAAGCCAATCCGAGCAGGCTACTTCATTAATAGAATACATCGCTCACAGAGATTGGCTCAACGGCGTATACTGTTTGTAGCTGAAGCCACATACAGTATTAGCAGAAATTTGGGGGCTGACATCCATTGGGCAGCATTGTATACCTGGCGTATAAGACGACCCCCGATTTTTGGGCATTTTTTTAAAGTGTAAAAGGTAGTCTTATACGCCAGAAAATACAGTATTTATTTGAAACCCATTTATCATTTTCCTTCCACTTCACAATTATGTGTCACTTTGTGTTGGTCTATCACATAAAATCCCAATAAAATACATTTACGTTTTTGGTTGTAATATAAAAAAATGTGGAAAATGTCAAGGGGTGTGAATACTTTTTCAAGGCACTGCATATGTATTGCAACGTACTACGTTATCAGTATATGTATGGAAAAATAAATATGTCATCATGGATTGATCATTTGACCAAGTTGTGTGCCACGTGCCTCATATAAAGTCCCAAATTCCTAAAATAATTCCTTTTATTTGCATCAATAAGTGACAATTGAAGAAAATAAGCACCATCATTGGTGTCAGTGATTTAAATGAGTTCCTTTTATTTGTGTCAGAGAGATAAAATAGTTCCTTTTATTGGTGTCAGTGGGATAAAATAAGCCCCATCATTGGTGTCAGTTGGATAAAATAATATCCTTTATAGGAGACAGTGGGATAAAATAAGCCACTTTTTCGGTGTCAGCGAGATAAAATAAGCCCCATCGTTAGTAGACAGCGGTGCCCGTTTTCAGGCAAATATCTCCTAAACCATATATGTTTAGGAGATATTTCTTGGACCTACAGGTAAGCCTTAATCTAGGCTTACCTGTAGGTCAAAGTGGTTTGTAAGAGTTTACAACCACTTTAAATGAGGGCAACGGTGAGCGTCAGTGGGGGGGCCGCAGCCACCTCTCTGCTGGATGAAACAAATATAGAAGGTAAGCGTTCCATAGAGGGAAAATCATGTATACTGCTTATTGAAAAAGCTCCTGGGGGCCCCAATGCTCCTCAGCTTTAAAACAACACATCCACACTTTTCCACAGGCTGACAACTGTGTGATTTCACTGCAGAAGAAATAGCGTTGTCACCCTGTTAAAGGAAGTAGAAAAATAACAGATCTACTGACAGTTAAAGTGGTTGTAAACCCTTACAACACACTTTGACCTACAGGTAAGCCTAGATTAAGGCTTTCCTGTAGGTCCAAGAAATATCTCCTAAACCTATACGGTTTAGGAGATATTTGCCCGAAGACAGGCACCGCTGTCTACGGCGCATGCGCCGTAGACAGCGGCGCGCAGGCACACTGAGTGCGGGATTTCCAAGAACGGAGCTGCCGCGCGTGTCGGCTCCCGTGCACATGCGCGGGAGTGACGTCATCGCGGCTTCGCAGAATGACAGTGGCGGAGCAGCGAGACCCCACCGACAACATGGATGCGCCGGACTACAGGGGACAGCGGTGACATTGCTGGCTCCTGTGTCAGGTAAGTGACACATAATGGGCTACTATACGATGCATAGTAGTCCATTATGCTTTGCCTTTGCAGGGAATGAAAGAGGAAGTAAACTCATCAGGGTTTACTTCCTCTTTAAATGTTAAAGGGGGCACTCAGTATTAATATCAGTCAATAACAGCTTTGTGGATAAATGGAAGTAATTATATTCTGCACAATACTTATTACACGTCCCACATCACTACTGCTCTTTGCGCTGCCTTACCTAGTGACCCCAACAAAGTGACAACATATCCGCATAGTAACCTTTATATTTGGAAACATGTTTCTTTTTGAGTTTTATGGCAATTGTTGTACTTTACTGCCACCTGGTGGTGGATTTTAGATTTTGCTTCACTTATCGACATATTTTATAGACTTTTGACTGCCAACCAGAAAAAAAATCCCTTTCCTGGGTTAACCTATAACATACTGTTTTATAGAAATCTTCAGTCTTTTTTTTTAATCTGCAAAATATGTTGGCATTGCTGCACACTTGAAAGAAATGCATGAAAACATGGAAGTGTTGATGAAGCTCATCCAGTACACCGAGTACAACTGGAATATCTACTAGAAGTAGTGGCTCTGCTGCTTGGAATGCAGCTCACATATACCAATTGCTGTTGCTACATGGGATAGCCATGCAATATGCTATGCTACAGCCTTGCTATAGGTGTAGGCTGTACATCTTCTGAAGCCTGGCTGAAAAACTCCCAGGGGTGACATCATCCTATCCTTTCTTGTTGCTAGGATGTTGCTAACGCGCTTCCAGCCATTACTGCTCACCTATCACAGGCGCAAGCTCTCATACCCCCACACATGTCTCTGGGTTCAGAGCTACTGCAACGGGGTGGGAAGATTGCATGCGAGGGTGTTTTCAATCAGCTGGGAGTGTCTTAGCAACAAGGCAGGATGGAATGGTGTCATCTGTGGGAGTTTTTTGGGCAGGTGTAGTGTCATATTTTGCTCCCCATCGTAGAATGCTCCGAAAGTGACATTGCGGCCAGAAATTTAGCACTGCGCATGCGCGATGCGTTCTAGACACTTGCGCCATGCGTTCCAAAGGATTTGCGACAATGCCGACCAGTGAAACCGTCAGCTAATGTCACGGAAGTGAGGGAAGGTAATCCCCTCCCCGAGCCACGGTTACCCGCTCTCTCCGCCGCTCTGTCTAAAGTTAACATCACGATTACCTCCCCTCACTTCCGTGACATTATCTGACAGTTTCACAGAACTGCAGTGTCGCAAATCATGTGGAACACATGGCGCAAGTGTTTGGAACACAGTGCTAAAGTTCTGGCCGTAACGTCACTTCCGGAGCATTCTACGATGGGGAGCAAAATATGAAACTACACAGGCTTCATGAGGTAGGTAAATGGTCTAAACCAGGGATATGCAATTAGCGGACCTCCGGCTGTTGCCAAACTACAAGTCCCATCATGCCTCTTCCTCTGGGTGTCATGTTTGTGGCTGTCAGAGTATTGCTGTGCCTCATGGGACTTGTAGTTCTGCAACAGCTGGAGGTCCGCTAATTGCATATCCCTGGTCTAAACCTATGTATTGAATCAGGATAATCTCTGAGTATCAATAGGGACTTCTCCTTTAAAAATGGACATTGAACATGCTCCCATAATATCTGGTTAGATGGTGTCTGGACCCTGACCAAGAGGAACTGTTAGAATATCGAGCTGTCTTGTCTCCGTCTGTTTCTGTCCTCCTTTTTGTTACCTCATGAAAACGTGTCTTGTAGTCCCTGTGTCCCCTCCCATCTAATGAAGACTTTAATCCCCCAATGAATGCTATACTGGCTGACTGCCATAAGCTGTCTGTGTGTGTGTATATATAATATATATACAGTGGTGTGAAAAAGTGTTTGCCCCCTTCCTCATTTCCTGTTCCTTTGCATGTTTGTCACACTTAAGTGTTTCGGAACATCAAACCAATTTAAACAATAGTCAAGGACAACACACGTAAACACAAAATGCAATTTGTAAATGAAGGTGTTTATTATTAAAGGTGAAAAAAAATCCAAACCATCATGGCCCTGTGTGAAAAAGTGATTGCCCCCCTTGTTAAAACATACTATAACTGTGGTTGTCCACACCTGAGTTCAATTTCTCTAGCCACACCCAGGCCTGATTATTGCCACACCTGTTCACAATCAAGGCATCACTTAAATAGGAGCTGCTTGACACAGTAAGGTCCACCAGAAGATCCTTAAAGGCTACACATCATGCCGAGACCCAAAGAAATTCAGGAACAATTGAGAAAGAAAGTAATTGAGATCTATCAGTCTGGAAAGGGTTATAAAGCCATTTCCAAAGCTTTGGGAATCCAGCGAACCACAGTGAGAGCCATTATCCACAAATGGCGAAGACATGGAACAGTGGTGAACCTTCCCAGGAGTGGCCGGCCGCCCAAAATTACCCCAAGAGCGCAGCGACGACTCATCCAAGAGGTCACAAAAGACCCCACAACAACGTCCAAGGAACTGCAGGCCTCACTTGCCTCAGTTAAGGTCAGCGTTCATGCCTCCACCATCAGGAAAAGACTGGGCAAAAATGGCCTGCATGGCAGAGTTCCAAGGAGAAAACCACTGCTGAGCAAAAAGAACATCAAAGCTCGTCTCAATTTCTCCACAACACATCTTGATGATCCCCAAGACTTTTGGGACAACATTCTGTGGACCGATGAGACAAAAGTGGAACTCTTTGGAAGGTGTGTGTCCAAGTATATCTGGCGTAGAAGGAACACTACATTTCATAAAAAGAACATTATACCAACAGTAAAATATGGTGGTGGTAGTGTGATGGTCTGGGGCTGTTTTGCTGCTTCAGGACCTGGAAGACTTGCCGTGATAAAAGGAACTATGAATTCTGCTGTCTACCAAGAGATCCTGAAGGAGAATGTCCGACCATCTGTTCGTGTACTCAAGCTGAAACGAACTTGGGTTCTGCAGCAGGACAATGATCCTAAACACACCAGCAATTCCACCACCGAATGGCTGAAGAAAAACAAAATGAAGACTTTGGAGTGGCCTAGCCAAAGTCCTGACCTGAATCCTATTGAGATGTTGTGGTATGACCTTAAAAAGGCCGTTCATGCTCGAAAAACCTCTAATGTAACTGAATTAGGACAATTCTGCAAAGATGAGTGGGCCAAAATTCCTCCAGGACGCTGTAAAAGCCTCATTGCACGTTATCGCAACCGCTTGGTTGCAGTTGTTGCTGCTAAGGGTGGCCCAACCAGTTATTAGGTTTAGGGGGCAATCACTTTTTCACACAGGGCCATGATGGTTTGGATTTTTTTTCACCTTTAATAATAAACACCTTCATTTACAAATTGCATTTTGTGTTTACTTGTGTTGTCCTTGACTATTGTTTAAATTGGTTTGATGTTCCGAAACACTTAAGTGTGACAAACATGCAAAGGAACAGGAAATGAGGAAGGGGGCAAACACTTTTTCACACCACTGTATATATATATATATGGACAGTGGCGACTATTATTATGATTTTTTTATTTTTTTCATTATTACTATCATTATTCCACAATGAGGCATGTCCATTTGGAGCAACTACAAGATGCTAAAACTATGAAAAACCTATGAACTATTGAGGTTCGCTATAGTCACAAACACAAGACATTCAATTCATGCCTGGACTCCTTTAAATCTATAAAATGGGGTGGATTTATACAAGGAGAGGATACTGTGAAAAGGAGCCCTTGTATGCCCCCCTAGCGCCCTGACAAGGCTACGCAAGCACAGCGAAACGCGTTGAAGTCACTTCTGCCCAGACGCCACTCCCCCCACTGTGTTGGCGAGTCAATGAGGAAGTGACTGGGAAGCACATCTATGTGGTCAGCAACGGGGACGGGAGAGCGGCCCTGCATCCGTGGGCCTGTCCATGCCTCTGTCTATGGCAAAGTGGCAGACATAGGAAACATCAGCAGCGAGTCACTGGCTGATATTCAGCTCCACAGGGATAAACGAATAGTGCACCCCGCTGCACGAAGAGATGCCCTGAACAGGACGCGGACTGAGCAGGAGTGGTAATGTCTACACTAAGTATTTGACATATCGCTCCTTATAACGGTAGTGTCCTGTTGGAAGCCAATGCATTCTGCTACACCCTGGAGGTACCTCTACAGACTGTGCTGTTCAATTTGGATCAGAGATCCCACTGCTAGTGTCATTCATATACTGTACTCAGGTGTTTTGACCCCCTGCTCAGGTTCTTATCCCCCTTCCTCCCTCTAGGCTCGAATCTCCAGGGGGCTGGTACATATTTGCTCCACATAGACAACTGCATTGCAGATAGACAATGGCTTGAGCCTAGTGGATGCAACATGTTCCAATTCACCTGGTGTCCAGACATTTTATGTATTATATGTTTTATGTTGTACATAGGTCCCTGCATGTTGTTGAATAATTTGGCCTGTCCCAAAGCTGAATAAATGTTTGCATGCCCCTTATTCATAACCATGGCCATTTCATTATGTTTTTAAATGATTTGTATTACAATAAAGTATTTATACCTTTATACTGTGCCCTGCGCCTCTGTCACTAAGGTAGCCCCCCCCCTGTTTTCTCTCCCCCCTCCCTGGGAACTTTGTGTCCATGAAATCAGGACAGTATGATTTGTAAACAGCAGTAGTGTTTGCGGCCTTCAGGTCAATCTGTCAGTCCCAGAGGTCTGGGGTTGCCATGGTGATTGTAAACAAACTGGCCACAAGAAGGATGGGAACGTCACCCTGAGGAAGGTGGAGAGGCGTAACGCATAGGGCAGAGTTTTGGAGTGATGTCATTGTTCCAGAAGTCAAAGCGGATGTCAATTTTGAAATGCTTAACTTAATTCAAATGGTCGGATGCCCTCAAGGTCTCTTGCTGGTGCCGGCATCTTCCAATCTAATCCTTTGGTGTACATACCTTACATCAAGAATGAGGGCACAAATGAATGTGATGAAATTAGGGTGAGAGTGTAGACGATGGACCTGCGGAGCACATCATCATGGTGCAGATCCATAGAAGACGTACAGTCCGCAGTGAGCGCTGACATCTCTCCTTACTTCTTACTAGTAAATGATAATTATATAATAACAAAAAATAAAATTAAACCCATACCATGTCTGGTCCCCATCCAGGACAACCACCAGTCTTCAACAACTGCTCCTCTGTACTACAACAAAATGGCCACCACCCTCACATTGCCATGGTTACAAAGTTTCCCACTGGGCCTGCATGTTACCAGCCTGGCTGCTAAATATGAGGGATGTCACCATTGTTATTGATAAGAGAGGTTATACCTCAGTATTGACTGTACCTCATACATCATTATACCTCATGCCTCACTAAACCATATTAACCTCAGTAAGATATACAGTCCACACAGAGCCCTGATCTCTCCTTCTTACTAATGAATGATAATTATGTAGCACCCTCTAGCTTAGTGTGCTAGGTGTATAGTTTGTAAGCTGTAGTGTAGGTAAATATTAGCTTGGCTGAGAGCCAGGCTGGATTGAATATGAATCAGGGATGAGTGATCCAGGGAGACTGGATGAATCATAAAACGGCACCTCTGGTAACTTCCTTTGCTCGCTGTGTTTTGGATCCCAGACAGTGTAAAAGTAAAAAAAAAAAAAAATGTATTTAAACATGTCCCTTTAAATTTTTATAATTTTTTTTAAAACGTCCTTATGTGCACTGTGTCCCGGTGTCGGGCGCCGGGCACAGTGCGATATGTGAAGCGCCAGGTCTATGTAATCACGAGATTGCAAACGAGGCGCTTCATTTGGCCCAAAAGAACTCGCTCTGTGGCGCGGTCGTTCGCGCCACAGCTTCCGGCTGTCTGATTGGCCGGGCGAGTGCATAAATTCATTCAGAAGCAGGAAGGAAGTAATGTCGTTGGCACTCGTCTGCTCTGGTATGCAGAAGCTCCTGCTGTGGATGGTATGCATGGATGAATGTAAGGCAGCAACCCCCCCCCCCCCCCGGTTCTAAAGTACTGTACTAAAGTGTTTTATTTGTTTTATTTCTCATTCTAAATGACATGTTTTTATTTTCGGCATCTTCTCTTCCCCCCACCCCCCCCTTCTAAACTACATGGATTTTTTTTAATGATTTTGGACTGCAGTAAACACAACACCCCCCCCCCCCCCCCTTCTAAACTACATGTATTTTTTTTCTCAGTCTGGATGGCAGCACCCCCACTTCTGAACTACATGGATTATTTTTATGATTTATGATGACAGCAACCCCCCCCCCCCTCGCTTCTGACTCATCCCATCCCCCACGGCACTGACGCCACCCCCCAGCACTGACACTGACGCCACCCCCCCAGCAATGACACCACCCCCCCAGCACTAACACTGACGCCATCTCCCCTCAGCACCAGCACTAATCCCATCCCCCCCAGCACTGACACTGACGCCACCCCCCCAGCATTGACACTGATATATGCCAGGCTTTGTAAGAAATGCTACATGCCAGGCTTTGTGTGAAATGCTACATGCCAGGCTTGTGAGAAATGCTACATGCCAGGCTTGTAAGAAATGCTACATGCCAGGCTTAGTGAGAAATGCTACATGCCAGGCTTTGTGAGAAATGCTACATGCCAGGCTTTGTGAGAAATGCTACATGCCAGGCTTGTGAGAAATGCTATATACCAGGCTTGTGAGAAATGCTACATGCCAGGCTTGTGAGAAATGCAATATACCAGGCTTGTGAGAAATGCTACATGCCAGGCTTTGTGAGAAATGCTACATGCCAGGCTTGTGAGAAATGCTACATGCCAGGCTTTGTGAGAAATGCTACATGCCAGGCTTTGTGAGAAATGCTACATGCCAGGCTTTGTGAGAAATGCTACATGCCAGGCTTGTGAGAAATGCTACATGCCAGGCTTGTGAGAAATGCTACATGCCAGGCTTGTGAGAAATGCTACATGCCAGGCTTGGGAGAAATGCTATATGTATGCCAGGCTTTGTGAGAAATGCTACATGCCAGGCTTTGTGAGAAATGCTATATGCCAGGCTTGTGAAAAATGCTACATGCCAGGCTTTGTGAGAAATGCTACATGCCAGGCTTTGTGAGAAATGCTACATGCCAGGCTTGTGAGAAATGCTATATGCCAGGCTTGTGAGAAATGCTATATGTATGCCAGGCTTTGTGAGAAATGCTACATGCCAGGCTTTGTGAGAAATGCTACATGCCAGGCTTGTGAGAAATGCTACATGCCAGGCTTTGTGAGAAATGCTATATGCCAGGCTTGTGAAAAATGCTACATGCCAGGCTTGTGAAAAATGCTATATACCAGGCTTGTGAGAAATGCTACATGCCAGGCTTGTGAGAAATGCTACATGCCAGGCTTTGTGAGAAATGCTACATGCCAGGCTTTGTGTGAAATGCTACATGCCAGGCTTGTGAGAAATGCTACATGCCAGGCTTGTAAGAAATGCTACATGCCAGGCTTAGTGAGAAATGCTACATGCCAGGCTTTGTGAGAAATGCTACATGCCAGGCTTTGTGAGAAATGCTACATGCCAGGCTTGTGAGAAATGCTATATACCAGGCTTGTGAGAAATGCTACATGCCAGGCTTGTGAGAAATGCAATATACCAGGCTTGTGAGAAATGCTACATGCCAGGCTTTGTGAGAAATGCTACATGCCAGGCTTGTGAGAAATGCTACATGCCAGGCTTTGTGAGAAATGCTACATGCCAGGCTTTGTGAGAAATGCTACATGCCAGGCTTTGTGAGAAATGCTACATGCCAGGCTTGTGAGAAATGCTACATGCCAGGCTTTGTGTGAAATGCTACATGCCAGGCTTGTGAGAAATGCTACATGCCAGGCTTGTAAGAAATGCTACATGCCAGGCTTAGTGAGAAATGCTACATGCCAGGCTTTGTGAGAAATGCTACATGCCAGGCTTTGTGAGAAATGCTACATGCCAGGCTTGTGAGAAATGCTATATACCAGGCTTGTGAGAAATGCTACATGCCAGGCTTGTGAGAAATGCAATATACCAGGCTTGTGAGAAATGCTACATGCCAGGCTTTGTGAGAAATGCTACATGCCAGGCTTGTGAGAAATGCTACATGCCAGGCTTTGTGAGAAATGCTACATGCCAGGCTTTGTGAGAAATGCTACATGCCAGGCTTTGTGAGAAATGCTACATGCCAGGCTTGTGAGAAATGCTACATGCCAGGCTTGTGAGAAATGCTACATGCCAGGCTTGGGAGAAATGCTATATGTATGCCAGGCTTTGTGAGAAATGCTACATGCCAGGCTTTGTGAGAAATGCTATATGCCAGGCTTGTGAAAAATGCTACATGCCAGGCTTGTGAGAAATGCTATATGCCAGGCTTGTGAGAAATGCTATATGTATGCCAGGCTTTGTGAGAAATGCTACATGCCAGGCTTTGTGAGAAATGCTACATGCCAGGCTTGTGAGAAATGCTACATGCCAGGCTTTGTGAGAAATGCTATATGCCAGGCTTGTGAAAAATGCTACATGCCAGGCTTGTGAAAAATGCTATATACCAGGCTTGTGAGAAATGCTACATGCCAGGCTTGTGAGAAATGCTACATGCCAGGCTTTGTGAGAAATGCTATATGCCAGGCTTGTGAAAAATGCTACATGCCAGGCTTGTGAGAAATGCTATATACCAGGCTTGTGAGAAATGCTATATGCCAGGCTTGTGAGAAATGCTATATGTATGCCAGGCTTTGTGAGAAATGCTACATGCCAGGCTTTGTGAGAAATGCTACATGCCAGGCTTGTGAGAAATGCTACATGCCAGGCTTGTGAGAAATGCTACATGCCAGGCTTTGTGAGAAATGCTATATGCCAGGCTTGTGAAAAATGCTACATGCCAGGCTTGTGAAAAATGCTATATACCAGGCTTGTGAGAAATGCTACATGCCAGGCTTGTGAGAAATGCTACATGCCAGGCTTGTGAGAAATGCTACATGCCAGGCTTGGGAGAAATGCTATATGTATGCCAGGCTTTGTGAGAAATGCTACATGCCAGGCTTTGTGAGAAATGCTACACGCCAGGCTTGTGAGAAATGCTACATGCCAGGCTTTGTGAGAAATGCTATATGCCAGGCTTGTGAAAAATGCTACATGCCAGGCTTCTGAGAAATGCTATATACCAGGCTTGTGAGAAATGCTATATGTCAGGCTTGTGAGAAATGCTACATGCCAGGCTTTGTGAGAAATGCTATATGCCAGGCTTGTGAGAAATGCTACATGCCAGGCTTTGTGAGAAATGCTATATGCCAGGCTTGTGAGAAATGCTACATGCCAGGCTTTGTGAAAAATGCTACATGCCAGGCTTTGTGAGAAATGCTACATGCCAGGCTTTGTGAGAAATGCTATATGCCAGGCTTTGTGAGAAATGCTATATACCAGGCTTTGTGAGAAATGCTACATGCCAGGCTTGTGAGAAATGCTATATGCCAGGCTTTGTGAGAAATGTTATATACCAGGTCTGTAAGGCTGCGCTATATACCATGATCTGTGATGCTGGGGCTATATACTTTGTCCTGTAATGGTGAGCTGTATACTCCTGACACTGAGTGGAAGCAAGTGGAATACAGGGGACGGAGTGGGTGGATTCTATAAGGGGTGTGGCTTATGAGAAGTGGGAGGGGGCAACCAGTAAGGGGCAGGGTCTGGCGCTCCCCCATCCTAAAACTTCACCAGCCGCCACAGATCCCAGACAAATGTCTGGCCGAGTTATCTGCACCTGGTCTAATTCAAATGTCCATGCATGCATGTTTACAAGGAGTACGCTGACACACACTGTTCATTGAAAAGCTTCCTTTATTGCTCTGGGCACATAGCCCCCTTTATAGTAAGAGATGACTCATTGTTTGCAAAGCATCATCTCAGGTGTATTCTGTGCTGTCAAGCAGAGATTGGAGGACCCTTATCTAAGGGGTCCTGGCCAGTTTCATCCAGGTTTTCTGCTGATAGCTTGTGGATTCTTGGACTCACTCCGATGGGAGGGGGGTCTCTAGGTGAAGCATTTTGAGTAAGGAGATTCAGCATATATCTTGACATAATAGAAAATAGTAATTTAATTAAAGTATTAAACAATCCATAACAGTTGGAACCTTGCAGAAGCTTCCAGAAGTACAGGGTGAAGTCTGGGAGGATCTGCTTGGAGTATTGATGAGGGCCCCAGCCAATCCTCAGCAGGTGGGCTGGCAGGGGATGGGCACCTCTTAAATACTCTGGGGTCATGGCAGAAGGGGCAGTCGGGTGGAATATGGAGTGCTGAGGAGGCTGTCGGTGGCCCTTGAGGGTGCCCCCTAGCCTGGGGGGCTGACCTTGGGCCTGGGACCCTCTACAACACATGGAGGAAATCCTTCCTGGATGCACGGGAGTAAGCAAAGGACAGCAGGAGAAAGTCGACATGTCCAAGAGATCTCCAGGAGAAGTCAGCTGGGTGGGCAGGTGATTAAGCAGTCTGGGAGATTTGAGGAGTCAGTCTGGGAGGACTGTGGAGAAGTAGCCAGGAGGGCTAGTGAAAGGGGCAGTTGCAGCCAGGCAGGCTGGCGTGCTTGGAGAGGTGGTGCTGGGATCAGTAGCCACAGGGAAATAAGCTGGACACTGCATTTTGCTACACAACCAAGGGGGTGCAGGGTTCCTGCCCGGGGTCTAATATGGCTTTGCCCCCCTGGGATTTTGACTTATTTTGTTAAAGTACAGCCTTTCGTTCAATGTTTTTTTTAATCTGAATTATATGCGATGGATCAGAACACAATAGTCTAAATTGGTGAAGTGAAATTAGAAAAATATATACATAAAACTATTTTTCAGAAATAAAAAACGGATAATTGGCATATACGTATGTACTCATATCCTTTGTTATGAAGCCCATAAAAAGCTTTGGTGCAACCAATTACCTTCACAAGACACATAATTAGTGAAAGGATGTCCACCTGTGTGCAATCTAATGCTGTGTAAATGCGATCGGACTATCTGGCGGACTTGGTGTGTGGGCTCCGGCGGACTTTTTTTCCCCAATAGTCCAGCAGACTTAGAAAGAAGTGTTAACTCAAAATTGTCCGCCGGACTCGGCAGTCCAGCGGACAATCCAGCCGTCTGTGTGCTCATCCGCCGGACTTTTGAAATGAACGGACTTTCCCACACACGGAGAAAAGTCCGTTCATTTTGAACATGGCTCCAGGTAGACGGGACTAGCGAAGGAGGTCAATGACGCCCCCCCCCCCCCCCAAGTCCATATCAGACCCTTATCCGAGCACGCAGTCAACATCTCAAGGAAGAAGAGAAGAGAAGGCGGCAACGACAGAAGAACGTGCCACCGCTAGTAAAATAGCTGAAAGAAGGAGCGGAGGCCCGGCAAGAAGAACCGAAGAGGGGGACAAGACCCCCGAAGAGGGGGACAAAACCCCCGAAGTCTGAAGAATACCCCCGGACGGCGGCCGTGACAGAAGAAAGCCGGGCTCCTCCACTAGTAAAAGAGCTAGAAGAAGATAGCGGAGGAGTGCAATAAATTATTTTAAAACCTTGTGTTGTGTTTTATTTACACTTTTTCACCAGGTGAATGGGTAGGGGTACATTGTACCCCATACTCATTCACATAGGGTGGGGGGCTGGTATCTGGGGGCCCCCTTATTAAAGGGACTCCCGGATTCCGATAAGCCCCCCGCCCGCAGACCCCGACAACCAATGGCCAGGGTTGTCGGGAAGAGGCTCATCAACATGGGGACAAAGTGCTTTGGGGTGGGGGGGCACATGGCCTGGTATGGCTCGGGGGGGGGGGGGGGCTCGCTCGCCCCCACCCCCTTTCCTGACCGGCCGGGCTGTGTGCTTGGATAAGGGTCTGATATGGACTTGCGGTCCCCCTGCCGTTTTTTCGGGGTAGGGCTTCCCCTTTAAGTCCATACCAGGTGACGGGGCCAGCGACGTGTCAATCTCGCCCATGGAGGCGGCGACATTGACCTCCTTCACTAGTCCCGTCTACCTGGAGCCGCATTCAAAATTAACAAACTTTCCTCCGTGTGTGGGCAAGTCCGTTCATTTCAAAAGTCGACTCCCGCCATTATTAAAGGGGGCTCCCGGATTCCGTTAAGCCCCCTGCCCACAGACCCTGACAACCAATGGCCAGGGATGTCGGGAAGAGGCCCTTGTCCTCATCAACATGGGGACAAAGTGCTTTGGGATGGGGGGCCGCGCAGCCCCCCTTCCCAAAAACACCCCCCATTTTGAGGGCACGTGGCCTGGTATGGCTCAGGAGGGGGGGGCACTCGCTCGTCCCCACCCCCTTTCCTGACCGGCCGGGTAGCGTGCTCGGATAAGGGTCTGATATGGACTTTGGGGGGGACCCCCATGCCGTTTTTTCAGCCTAGGGCTTCCCCTTTAAGTCCATACCAGGTGACGGGGCCAGCAACGCTTCCTAGTCCCGGCTACCTGGAGTCGCGCTCAAAATGAACAGACTTTTCTCCGTGCGGGAAAAGTCCATTCATTTCAAAAGTACGGCAGACTCGCACACACATGGCCGTATTTTCCGCCAGACATATTTTGGTGCAAAACGTCTTTCTTAGTCCGCCGGACTTTTGGGTAAAAAAAAGTCTGCCGGAGCCCACACACGGGGGGATTGTCCGGCGGACTCGAGTCTGCTGGACTTTTCCACCGGATTGTTTGATCGTGTGTACGCGGCATAAGAGATCATAAAGATAGTATTTTTGTTAGGACGGCTTGCTCTTCCAGTGTCTCATCTTATTTTAGCCATCCTTTGATGGATACCATCGATCATTTCATTAGGATAATCCAAGGGCACTGTATGTTTACAGGTTCTTATTTAGAGTTTTTTTTATTTTTTACACAGAGTGTTTTTCTTTGTGATATACATTTTTATGAGGTTTTATAAGGACAGGTTTTGGTTTTAGTTATTCATTGATTCATGTTAATGTATATGTTGGGCTATATAAGCATGTCTCTTCATTTACACATTTTCTTCAATGCTGTATAACACAATTTGTTTGTTTAGGGCATTTCAGTTTATATTAGGCATATTCTTATTAACATATTGTTTATATGCCTTATTTTTTTGTTTTGTTTAGGATTTTTTTTCGTTTTCATGTATATGTTACATTGGCTGTATATGACTTTTCGTCTAGTGATATGAAATAAATTGGGATTTTTGTCCAGTCTGGTGGCAAACAAAAAGGTTAAAACAACTTATGTGAAGACCTTTCATCTCAGTTGTTACCTCTACCACTGTTTGGACCTGTTCTCCCACATGATTCTATGGGTGCCAACATGCAAGAAAATTAGGACTTATTTCCTTTTTGTGGATAAATATTATTGTAGAATGTTTGTTAAGCAGCTATGACTAAGCATCGGTATTAATGGTGTGAAACGCGTTAGCATCTTATCCAATTTTTCTCTCTATTCTCATGTTGTGGGTATGCTTTTATTCAGCAAGGACAGGGAAGCTGGCCAGAGTTGATGGGAAGATGAATGGAGACTACTGGTCTGAAGTAGTTTTTGATTTGTGATAAAGCTCTTTGTATATTGAACCAGAGATTTGACAATTTAGGGCAGGACAAAAAAACATGGAGTAGTGCCCCAACCCACACCTCCAGCATTGGTCAGGGCAGATACATTTAATTATAATCTTATGCCGCGTACACACGATCGGTTTTCCCGTCGGAATAAACTCTGAGGGTTTTTCCGACGGAGTTCTGCTGAAACTGTCTTGCCTACCCACGATGACACCAAAGTCCGATAATCAAGAACGCAGTGACATACAACACGTACGATGGGACTAGAAAAAAGAAGTTCAATAGCCAGTCGCCAATAGCCTCCGTCTCGTACTTGCTTCAGAGCATGTATCGTTTTTGGTTCATCGGAACAGCATACAGACGAGCGGTTTTCCTGATAGGAATTGGTTCCCTCGCAAATATTTAAAACATGTTCTATTTCTAGGTCCGTCAGAAGTTTTGAAAAAAAAAACTCCAGTGAGGCACACACGATCGGAATATACGATAAAAAACTTCCGTCTGACTTTTTCTGAAGGACATTCCGCTCGTGTGTACGCGGCATTACAGTCTCTCTCTATGAAGGAGATTGAAGAATATTAGAGAGAAGAGGTATATTCTCTGTACTTGTTCATGGGTCAGATTGATGTCTATATCTTAGCGCGTTCGATTAATTATAATGCACATACAGATCCAACTACTTTTAGCTGATCTCCTTGCATTGCAAATCTGCATTAGTCATTGGTAAATGTGGTATACACTATATACAATCACCTGACACTAGTTAGTTTCCACAATCCATGACTTAACTTCACAGTTCACACAAATACGTTTTAAATTCAAACTGCAGCACTGAAGTAAGTAATTTTTTTTTTCCACAGTAGCGTGACAATCCCTCCACCTCCCGTCTACCTAATCACTCTCACCTTATGGCATGGACCCCTGTGCAAACAGGTGGTCATGCAAGGGGGTATCAAAAGGGTTAACACGGACCATAAACTTCTCTCACGTCTCCGCAAGATCTCAGCAAGGACGCCGGGTCATGGGTAGAAAGAAAAGATCAAAGTGCTCACCTCTTAAGTATAAGATTTAATTTTTGTGTTTAAACACAAACTACTCACATAAAGATGATAAAAACACAGCATGTAAAGTCGACAATCGTGTTAGTTCCATAGGGCAGCAGCGGGTGACGTCATGCGTAGCTCCTCCCCCGTACGCATTGCGTTCAATCAGAACTTCAACGTCACCGGACTCCTCCCCCCTTCCCTTCATTAGCAGACAGAGGCACTTGGGGAAGGGGGGAGGAGTCCAGTGACGTTGATGTCCGTGACGTCAACGGATCTCCGACGGAACTCCCTGAAGACCTGGAATCTGGCGGAGGGGTGAGTACCGATCAAAAGAGGAATTAATCTTTAATTTCCACAGCTCTACTATATCTTGTTCCTACTTAGATCCAAAAGTGGAGATGTTGCTGTGGTGTAGACAACATAGAGCAGGGTATTAAAGAGGAAGTAAACCCTTCCAAACAACTTGGACCTATAGGTAAGCCTAGATTAAGGCTTACCTGTAGGTCCAAGCAATATCTCCTAAACCTATATGGTTTAGGAGATATTTGCCCGAAAATGGGCACCGCTGTCTACGGCGCATGCGCCGTAGACAGCGGCGCGCATGCGCACTAAATGCGGCAAATCCAATAATGGATTTGCCAAATTTGTCGACTCCCGTGTGCATGCGCGGGAGTGACGTCATCGCGGCCTCGCCGTATGACAGCGGCGGAGCTGCGAGGCGCGACTCCCGTGCGCATGCGCGGGAGTGACGTCATCGCGGCTTCGCCGCTGTCATTGGTCGGAGCTGCGAGACGCCACCAGCAAGATGGACGCGGCGGACTACAGGGATCAGCGGCGACTTCGCTGGCTCCTGTGTCAGGTAAGTGACACATAATGAGCTACTATGCGATGCATAGTAGTCCATTATGCTTTACCTTTGCAGGGAAAAAAAGAGGAAGTAAACCCATCAGGGTTTACTTCCTCTTTAATAGAGAGTGTCCAAGTGGGTCTATATCAGATCATAAAGATTTCAGGTATGTTAATGATTTTTTAACCACTTCCCACCCGGTCAATAGCAGATTGACGTCCTAGAAGTGGTTCTGTTATCCTGACTGGGGGCCATATGACGTCCAGCAGGATAACATGCCGGCGCGCACCCGTGGGGGCGCGCATCGCGGACATCGCAAGTGCGGCGTGTCAGTTTAACACACCGCATCTCCGATTGTGATAAGAAGCCTCTGTCAGAGGCTCCTTACCTCGTGATCAGCTGTGACCAATCACAGCTGATCACAGCGTAAAACCATGAAGTGCCAGTAAACGGCATTCCTCGGTTCGCGCTGACAGGGAGAGCTGATCAGAGCCAATCGGCAGCTCTCCCTGTCAGAGAAGGGGGGGGGGTCTGTGCTGATTATCAGCACATTGATTATCAGCACAGCCCCATCAGATGTAATTAAAAGCTGTAAATTGGTGCCCAGTCAGTGACCCATCATAACCCCCTGCCAGTGCCCAATGAAGTGCCAGTCAGTACCCACCACAGTGCCAATCAGAGCCCACCACAGTGCCCATTTCAGTGCCCATCAGTAACACCTGCCAGTAACTAATCAGTACTTGCCCATCAGTGCCACAGGGCAGTGCCACCTGTCAGTGCCAATCAGTATTAGCTATCAGTGGCAATCACAGCCGCCTGTCAGTGCCCATCACAGCCGCCTGTCAGTGCCCAACAGTGCCGCTTGTCACTGCCCATCACAGCCACCTGTCAGTGCCCATCAGTGCTGCCTGTCAGTGCCCATCAGTGCCACCTGTCAGTGCCCATCAGTGCTGCATATCAGTGCCACCTATTGGTGCCCATCAGTGCTGCATTTCAGTGCCTCCTCATCAGTGCCCATCAGTGCCACCTTATTATATGCCAACTTATCAGTGCCCATCAGTGCCACCTCATCAGTGCCGCCTCATCAGTGCCCATCAGTGAAGGAGAAAACAAAATTGAATAACCGAAACAAAGAAAATACATTTTTTTTTTTTTTTAATGTTGGGCTTTTTTAGTTTGTTTAGCAAAAAATAAAAACCCCAGTGGGGATCAAATACCACCAAAAGAAAGCTCTATTTGTTGGAAGAAAATGATAAAAATTTAGTTTGGGTACAGTGTTGTATGACCTCATAATTGTCATTCAAAATGCGACAGCGCTGAAAGCTGAAAATTGTCCTGGGCAGGAAGGGGTGAAAGTGCCTGGTATTGAAATGGTTAAATAATGAGTAGGGAGTAATGTGGAGAAGTAATGACTCAACTGGACAGCATTCTAGAAGTATAATCAATGGGGCCATTCAAAGGTGTCAGGGCAGGGAGTCAAGAGCCAGGTAGGTTCTCTTTAAAAATGGAATATATATTGCTCATTTAGTTTTAAAAATATAAATTATTTTATCCCTCTGACATATTTGGTGGGGCTTATTGTATTTCACTGACATCAACACCAGCAATGGAACTTCTTCCAACTGTCACCACGATGGGGATTTTATTTTATTCCACTGACACGATCCATTTGGAATTTATTTAACCACTTCAGCCCTGGACAATTTTACCCCCTTCCTTACCAGAGCACTTTTTGCGATTCGGCACTGCGTTGCTTTAACTGACAATTGCGCGGTCGTGCGACGTTGCACCCAAACAAAATTGACGTAATTTTTTCCCCACAAATAGAGCTTTCTTTTGGTGGTATTTGATCACCTCTGCGGTTTTTATTTTTTTGCGCTAATAACAAAAGAAGAGCGACAATTTTGAAAAAAACACTATTTTTTACTTTTTGCTATAATAAATATCCAATAAAAAAAAAAAAAACTAATTGTTTTCTCAGTTTAGGCCGATACGTATTCGTCTACATATTTTTGGTAAAAAAACCCGCAATAAGCGTATATTGATTGGTTTGCGCAAAAGTTATAGCGTCTACAAAATAGGGAACAGATTTATGGCATATTGTTTTTTTTTTTTTTACTAGTAATGGCGGCCATCTGCGATTTTATTTTATTTTATTTTTTATTTTTTTCATGACTGCGACATTGTGACGGACATGTCGGACACTTTTGACACATTTTTGGGACCATTCACATTAAGGCTGCTTTCACACTGGGGCGGTATTCAGGCGTTACAGCGCTAAAAATAGCGCCTGTGTAACGCCTGAAAAAAAACGGCCCCTTTAACTCCAGTGTGAAAGCCCTCCGGCTTTCACACTGGAGCGATGCGCTGGCAGGACGGTGAAAAAAGTCCTGCTAGCCGCATCTTTGCAGCGGTGAAGGAGCGGTGTATTCACCGCTCCTATACCGCTCCTACCCATTGAAATCAATGGGACACCGCGGCAATACCGCCGGCAAAGCGCCGCTGCAGGGGGCGGGTTTAACCCCTTTTCGGCCGCTAGCGGGGGTTAAAACCACCCCGCTAGCGCCCGCACACCGCCGCTAAAACGACGGTAAAGCGCCGCTAAAAATAGCGGCGCTTTACCGCCGACGCTGCTCCCGCCCCAGTGTGAAAGCAGCCTTACACAGCGATCGGTGATATAAAATTGCACTGATTACTGTGTGCATGTGACTGGCAGGGAAGGGGTTAGCACCAGGGGGAGCTGCCAGGGTTAATTATGTTCCCTGGGAGTGATTCTAACTGTGGGGGGAGGGGACTCACAAGGGGAGGAGACCGATCAGTGTTCCTCTGTACTGGGAACACACCATCGGTCTCCTCTCCTCTGACAGGACCTGCTGTGTTCCCGGGCAATCGCGGGTGCCCGGCGGACATCGCAGCCGCCGGGCACGTGCACCGGGTCCCGAGCGACGCCGCGCGCCCCCTGGACGGCAGGGAATGAGAGGACGTCATATGACGCCCGCCCAGGATGGGAGATACCATCTGCGGGCGTCATATTACTATGGGCGGGTAGGAAAGTGGTTAAGCCCACTGATGAGAATGATGGGGATTATTTTTTTCCCCAACGACACAGATGATTTGGGATTTATGTTCCTCCCACTGTCATAATAATGGGAATTATATTATTCCTAGGCTGGTAAACACATTTATTTAAATAATCTGCCTTTAACCATTTCAGCCTGGAAGGATTTGCTCCCTTAATGACCAGAGCATATTTTACAATTTGGCACTGCACTGTTTTAACTGGTAATTGCACGGTCATGCAATGCTGTACCCAAACGAAATTTGCATCTTTTTTTCCCACATATAGAGCTTTATTTTGGTGGTATTTGATCACCTCTGTGGTTTTTTATTTTTGCGCTATAAACGAAATAAGACCAACAATTCTGAAAAAAAAAAGATATTTTCTACTTTTTGTTATAAAAAAAAATACAATAAACTAAATTTTAGTCATACACTTAGGCCAAAATGCATTCAGCCACATGTCTCAGGTAAAAAAAAATTAAAGAAGGGTATTTTTTTTGGTTTGTGATAGTTATAGCGTCTACAAACTAGGGTACATTTTCTGGAATTTACACGGTACAGTGGTGTAGTGGGTAGCACTCTCACCTAGCAGTAAAAATGGTCGCTGGTTTGAATCCCAACCACAACACTAACCGCCTGGAGTTTGCATGTTCTCCCTGTGCCTGCGTGGGTTTCCTCCGGGTATTCTGGTTTCCTCCCACACTGCAAAGATATGCTGATAGGTTAATTGGTTTCTGTCCAAAATTGGTCCTAGTATATGAATGTGAGTTGGGGACCTTAAATTGTGGGCTCCTTGAGGGTAGGGACTGATGTGAGTGTGCACTATATGGGTACCTTAAATAAATAATATAATAGATAAGCATCTTAATCAGATGCAATGTACAGGGATAGTGATAATTGTAGACACACACACACACTCGCTCAGGTTGGACTGGTGTCTTTATTCAACCTTACTAACTATGTAACTACGCAGCTTTTCGTTTATGACTGCCTATCACATTTCTTGAGGTGTTATAATGGAAGGGCAGTACAAACCCCCCCCCCTCCCAAAAAAAATAAAAAAAATTATCCCATTTTGGAAAGTAGACATCCCAAGGAATTTGCTGAAAGGCATGTTGAGCTCATTGAATATTTGTCACAAGTGATTGAAAAATTACAAAAAAATAAATTACGCAAAATTGTCACTAAATGATATATTGCTCAAACATGCCATGGGTATATGTGAAATTACACCCCAAAATACATTCTGCTGATTCTCACGTGTACAGGGATATCAAGTGTGAGGCCGCGTACACACGGGCGGACTGTCCGCCCAACTAGGTTCGTCAAACAGTTTGACAAACAGTCCGTTCAAAATTAGCATGAACGGACTTGACCACACACGACGAACGAACAGTCCGCTGAAAACTTGCGCGATGACGTGAACGGCACGTACGACGGGACAAGAGATTCGAAGTCCAATACACTGCAATGCAACCTTTGCCGTGTAAATTCTTTCTGAGCATGCGCGAGACTTAGTTTCTCGAACAAGCCTACACACGAGCGGACTGTCCGCTCAAACCAAGTTTCAGCGGACAGTCTTACGGAAATTCCGAAAAACTTTGTTCGTCAGACTGTCCGCTGAAACTGTCCGCTGAAGCCCACACACGAGCGGACTGTCCGCTGAAACACTGTTCAGCGGACAAAGTTGGGCGAACAGTCCGCCCGTGTGTACGCGGCCTGAGACTTTTTGTCAGTCTAGCCGCGTACATGACCCCGAAAACCAAGCACCGCCTTCAGGCTTTCTAAGGGCGTAAATTTTTTATTTCACTCCTCACTACCTTTCACAGTTTCGGAAGCCATGAAATACCCAGATAGCACAAAACCCCCCAAATGATCAGGCCTGATTCTGCTAATGCTACAGTTTTGTGTGCTGTGTTTTGTGAGAGTGATTGATTGATATTGCACTTAGTTGGGCTGGGCGGAGGGGCTAAATGCAGGTACTAGCAGGTGTCTGGGCTGATCCGGCTAACGCCGCGTTTTTGGGAACGCTAAACTATTGGGGACGCTAGCATAGAACTAATCAGGTCAAAGATATTGATCTGTTCAAACACTATACTCGTAAGGGAGGTGTATAGTGTGTGCATGGGTGTTAGGGCTACTGGCACTTATCTGACGCTGCCTGGGATTGACAATGACCCTGACGCTAAAACCTGTACTGGGGGGCGATAACTGGGGTTAAAACTTTTTTAACTAGCTAACTAGCGTCACCTGTGACACTAAATATAGTGATCAGAAAAGAGATCTGTACACTATATTAGTGACAAGGGGTGAAAGGGTTAACTAGGGGGTGATCAAGGGGTTAAACCTTTATTAGGAGGTGCAAGTACCGTACAGCTATGGTGATTCATGCAGGAGTGCCATACTGACACTAATGACGGCGGGCAGTCAGGAAGTGGTTAAGTGTATTATTTTTAATTTTGGGTACCGGGTGGGGAAACAGTGCCAGGCAGATGATTATATTCAAAGGCAAAGGCTACACGAAATACCTTATTCTAAAGCCTATGTATTTTTTACCTTTAAAGTAGAACTAAAGGCAAATTGTATTTTTCATTTAGGATAGAGTAATAGAGGGAAATCATCTGTGTCCAATTGCAGAGATTTCCCTTCACTTCCTGTCCCATAGCGAAAACAAGAAGTTAGAGGAAATTACTGAAAATGAAGGGAATTCCACCAGAACTTGTGCCCCCATATGGCCCCTCACCCCCTTATAATTTCCTGAGCCCTCATTCGATCCAGCGCTATGCACATCTGCAGCTCTTCTGTGCCCTCAATTCCAGGTCTTGCTGGCTTTGCTGGGGCACTGGGAGTCATTGGCTCCCACTGCTGTCAATTAAAGCCAGTGACGAAAGAACGGTGGGTCTCGCTGTCTGTGTCAATGCACCCAGCAGCGGGGCTTGGGAGCGAGCACGCATGAGTGCCCCCATGAAAAGCGGCTTCCTGTGAAGGCACTGGACAGAGAAGAGAAGCGCAGGTGGGGGACCCCAAGAAGAGGAGGTTTGGGGAAGCTCTGTGCAATTTCATTGCATACAGCAGGTAGGTATATAGAGTTTTTTTTTTTGTTTTTTTTTAATCCTTTATAATTACTTCATGCTTTTAACCTTTCCCATTGGGGAATACAGAATACTTTATTAATTCCAAGGGAAATTATGTCAGCACTTTTGGGTTAGGTTGGAGGTGACACAGGCTGGCTTTAAGTCATTCTAAAGCAAATAATAATAAAAAAAATAAAAATAACACACACGTTATACTTACCTGCTCTGTGTAATGGTTTTGCACAGAGCAGCCCCAATCCTCTTCTTTTTGGGTCCATGGCTCCTCCCCTCTGCCCGAGTGCCCCAATAACAAGCCTCTTGCTATGGGGGGCACTTGAGCTGACTCGCACCGAAGCCGCTCTCTGCCTGTCCATTCACGCACACAGCCCGGCTTGCCCCCCCCCCCCCATTCGCTCTTCATTGGCTCACTGGCAGTGATTAACAGCAGCAGGAACCAATGGCTCCCACTGCTGTGTGAACCAGTGAGGAGAGAGAGACCTCTCATGTACATTCCTGGATCGAGAAGTATAATTGGGGGGTGGGGCGCTGCACACAGAATTTTTTTTTTTTAACTTAATGCAAAGAATGCATTAAGATAATTAAAACTTGGGACTTTAGAACCACTTTGATTACCTGGGTGGATTACTATCATCCTGAAGTGCCGCAAGCTTGTGAACTATACTTGAGATACATTAACACAGAGGAGGGGGTACTTGGTTTAGTTGGTAAACAATTAAAAAACAGAAATTGGAGCGGATCCTGCAACTAGTAACAAGGGGGACACAAGATACTTAGTTGAATAGGAGCAATCAGATGTCAGCTGAATATAAACAGAATTGCCGTAAAATAAAAATGAATAAAAAAAAATAAAAAAAAACAGAGTGGTTGCTTGGTTTACTTGGTAAACACTGAATTATAAAAAAGTGAACACACTTATCATAAGCTGAAAATTACTGATACTCACAGGATACTTTCCACTGGCTTATAATAAAACTAAAACACAAAGGCCGCGTACACACGCGGGGACTGTTCGCCCAACTTTGTCCGTCAAACAGTTTCGGCAAACAGTCCGCTCAAAATTAGCATGGACGGACATGGCCACACACGACGGACGAACAGTTTGCTGAAACCGTGCGCGATGACGTGAACGGCACGTATGACGGGACGAAAAATACGACGTCCTATACACTGCATTATAACTTTCGGCATGTAAATCCTTTCTGAGCATGCGCGGAACTTAGTTTGACGAACAAGCCTACACACGAGGGGACTGTTCGCTGAAACTTTGTTTCAGCGGACAGTTTTTCGGAATTTCCGAAAAACCTTGTTCAGCGGACTGTTCGCTGAAACTGTCCGCTGAAAGCCCACACAGGAGCGGACTGTTTGCCGAAACACTGTTCAGCGGACAAAGTTGGGTGAACAGTCCCCGCGTGTGTACGCGGCCAAAGATGTACATTTCATGGGTTTTTTATTGGTATTTTAATAAATGTCAGAGAGAAAAGCTGTTAATAAATACAAGGGGGGAGAGAACAAAGAATGTCGCAAGCGCATAGATAGTCCCACTCTTACAAAGAGAAATTGGAGTGGATCTGCAACTAGTAACAAGGGGAACACAAAATAGTTTGTTGAATAGGAGCAGTCAAATTTCAACTAAATGTAAACAGAATTGTCGGAAAAAAATGAAAAAATAATAAAAAAAAATTAAAAATGGCAAAACCCTCCAGGTCTGGTATGAATTTTAAGGGAAAACCCACGACAAATGAAAAAAAAAAATGGCATGGAGTCCCCCCAAATCCATACCAGACCCTTATCTGAGCATACAGCCTGGTCGACCAGGAAAGGGGAGGGGCAGACGAGCCCCCACCACCACCTGAACCATACTAGGCCACATAGCATTAATATGGGGGCTCCCCCCAAAGCACCTTGTCCTTGATAAAGCCCCTCCCTGCAGATCCCCACAACCATCAGGCCAGGGTTGTGGTGAAGAGGCCCATTGGGAACAAGGTGCTTTAAGGGGAGCCCCCTAGGTTGGAATGCATACCAGATCTCTCCCACCAGTCCATCCCAGCTGGCGATGGGGGTGTGGATTGATCTTGTCGCATCGGTAACATGTACATACACAGCGTCTGTGACACTGGAATGCGAGGACGGTCCTTCTCCATCTTACGTCACAGCTAAGGCTGGAGGATATCCGCTGCGGTCACATGCACCATAAATGGGCTGGTTTCTTCCCCTCCTGTCTTTCGTTGTATGACGTTCAGGCATGGCATTGATGGGGACCCGCCCTAGACTGGTGGTATTTCAGCCAGGGCAAACAGACCAATCACTGCACATGATCTCACCACGAGGAAGGTTCTCCTCTAAATTTGTTATCTCTTTAAATAATCCAGGTAACATTGGGTCATCTTTGACTCTGCACTTATGCACACTAGGTCACCGCCTTTATTGCTTAAATTGCACACATATTGAAGTGTACTGAAAACAATATTTTATTTGACACATATCCTGTTTGTACACATACACGTTGACCTCCATAGTGAGACTTTCTCACATTCACATATCACTTGTAACATCCACATTATTCCCTTTGTGGGAACCCATATACATATTACCATTTCGATACAGTAGATACTTTTTTTTATCCTCACCATTTTACAAGGTTATTTTTTTACTTATGTTTTCCGCTCCCTTTTTTTCACAGAATCAGGTGCATGACAAATGCACATACACTACACCTAGGGCAGACCTCAAATGTTCCACTCTCCTACTCGCATTTTGCAAGTGTAAAATAAGGGCTTGCGAGCTGGGCTGCCTGTCTGGTAGGGGGAGCACCGTTGGTGGGGTTGATCGGGAGCTGTTTTCCCAGCGATCGCTCCGAGGAGGAAGAGGAGAGTCGCGGAATAGTATGCTGTTACCTGCACTTACATTATAATTGTCACCGCTCTGCTTGACACAGCCCCGCCTCCTCCTGACCTGCGCCTGTGATAGACAGAAAGCCGGTCCAATGCTATGATGCGTTCTATCTATCACAGGTCAGGAGAGGGCGGGGCTGTGTCGAGCAGAGCGGTGACAATTATAATGAAAGCGCCGGTAACAGCGTGCTATCCTGCAGCTCTCCTCTTCCTCCAGCCATGCATTCCTCTGCCCAGGCAAGGCTGCAATTGGGACAGTGTGGCTGCAATGAGCACAGTAAGGCTGAAATGGGCACAGTATGGCTGCAGTTGGCACAGTAAAGCTGAAATGCACACAGTATGGCTGCAAAGGGCACAGTATGGCTGCAAAGGGCACAGTATGGCTGCAATTAGCACAGTATGGTCGCAATTGGCACAGTGAGACTCCAAGGGCACAGTGAGGCTGCAATAGTGGGCACAGTGAGGCTGCAATGGTCGGGCACAGTGTGGCTGCAATGCTGGGCACAGTGTGGCTGCAATGGTGGGCACAGGTGAGGTTGCACTGATAAAGTTGTTGTTAATATTTATAATAATTTTGTAACTTATTATTGCATAAAACATTTAAGTGTAATTTCAACAGATAATTTAATGATGGTGTGTCTAGGGGCGGGGCAGGGTTGGGATTGAGTGAGGCACTGGTGGCGAGTAACCTTTTTGAAGCCTGGCTAGTAGCTCAAGACCTGAAATTTTGAGCCCTGACCTAGGTAATATGCCACAGCGGTCAGTTATCCCCCCTGGTTGCTTCCTTAAGTCCCTAACTTGTTTGGTGAGGGTCTTCTGCCTCAACCCCCGGGCAAGACAGTCTATGCAGGACCACTGCTCACTCCCCTATAGGAGCTGATCTCAGCCCAAGGGCTGCTGTGTGAGTAATTGAGAACTGGCCTGTTTACATTTTTTTTTTTCTTCCCTCTTAGAGGGTACCATATATTAAAAGATTTATTATCCATTTATCCTTTTAGCATAACTATGCATCCAACTTCTGATGAGTGGCTGTATGCCATGAAATGCGTCAAGTTTCCAACATAGGGTGCCAAGACAATCTTGTCTTAACTGTGAATTATTCACCTGTATTGATGTATGAGTCCATGTGGGTATATTTTGCTAAACATGTCTCCATTATGTCTGGCATTATTTAAGCTGTATGTATTGTACTAATCATGTCTGTTGAATATTTAATAATATTTTTTATTTTTAAATATGACAAAAACAGTGTGATAGAGTGTGTCCCGCATAGCATGTATCCAAGTCCATTGTATATGTCAGCTAAAAAAAAAGAATATATGTATATTAGTTGGTATTATACCAAGAGAGTAACCATGAAGTATATGTTATGAAAAAATAAAAAAATGATATACATATATAAATGGTGTTCAAAGCTAGAAACTCAGAAACAGTGAGATGAATCTGTAAAATTGTGTGCATGAATGAACCATGTGAGTGAACATAATGATATGGATGACCATGCTAAAGTTAAGTGCTCAAAGTTCAATGTGAAGGGAGGGAATGAATGATTAGCATCCATCAAGGAGTGTGGACTCACCTTGAATGAAGTGCAACTGCTGCATGTGAGTGAAACAGGAAGTGACAAACAGATCCCAGCCATGACTAGCCCCCAATATCCTCAGAGGGTTCAGTGAACTCCGCCTCCAACGCCATGTGTGTGTGACAAGGCATGTGAATGTAAATGACGCTCTCCGACAAAAGGGGGCACGTAAGTGCCAATGCCCCCAGTCGCATGTGCTGACATATCACGCAATAGCGAGCCATCACCCGGTGGGCGTGGTTGCATGGCACCGATGTGTAGGTGGCCCCACTCGTCCAGACAGGGCAGGGGGGGACAGAAGAAGGTATGAAAATCGCCCATGAACCCATCGCAGCTCCAGAGCCGGAAGATAACCAACGCCACCAGCAAGGAACAGCGGCAAGAACCTAGATCAGCCCATGGGAGATGTAGTACCTGAGTGTTGGACGAAATGGCTGAAAGGGCTACAAAATAGAATAATTGTATGTAATGAATAATTGGCTAATAGTGGCAGCAGGCCAGGTTTGGGCTAAATGAGTATATGCCTGTCAGGGCTGGCTTAGCCCTTCCTCCTCTGGGCTGGCCACTCAGCTGTCCGCTAATTGCCAGCTCTCTTCTCTTTCCACAGTTACCAGCTGTTCCCGATGATGCTCGTCTGACCTGCCTATTTAAAGCCTTTCAGCTCACTCTTTGCTTTGCCTTCGCGTTGGTCACATCACTAGGAACCATCTCCTGCTGTTTGTTTAAAGACTGGCTTTTACCCGATCTGGTTTATGAACTTTGGACTGGCTGACTACCCAATCTGGCTATTGGACTCTGGCTATGCTTGACTATGCTTTTTTCTATTTACCTTTTTATTTTTATTAATAAACAAGTGTGATTTGATTGTACTTCTGTCTCAGTCTGTTTCATGGTTCCTGACACTTCCACCCGGGTTCAAATGACAAAAAGGAAAAGGTCTAGTATCACCTGCAAACCAACCATCCCAATATATGCAACAAAAAACAGGAAATCGCCCTGGGACTTTAGATGAGGTGAATGCGGTTAAACAACACTTGACAGAGTAAATGTAGTCTCAAAAATTAATATTGTCATGCAAACATAAACATGAATCAAAAACCACTGAAATTATACATACAGTAAAAAATTTCATTACACGTATCATGGTATAAAATGTAAATTGCAAAGTACACAGGGATGAAGAGTAACCCAACGCATTTCACAAGACCATGCTCGCTTCATCAGGGGCAGAAGCATGTGTAGTGCATTTGTAGGTATAAGGAACCAAATAAGTATCAACACAGAGATGGTATCATGAAAATTAGTCAAGAGGGTACAAAACGCATTGCCCTATACTCATCAAAGGCTGGATCAGACTACCAAATGCTGAATACCCAGAGGTGGCAGTAATGAGCGTCTGGCTCGGGAGCTGTGGAGGCAGAGGAAAAACCAACCCAACAGAGCACAAATGGGGGGCAGACATGGCCAGAATAGGGTTGTGTGTCACCAAAATCTCAGAGTATCCACTAATAATGTCAACTGAAATATAAATGCATGTGTATCAATAGATGCTGTCATAACAGCATAGAAGTAAAGTAGTATATAATATAAGTATGTACAGTGCCTTGCGAAAGTATTCAGCCCCCTTGAACTTTTCAACCTTTTGCCACATTTCAGGCTTCAAACATAAAGATATAAAATTTTTATTTTTTGTGAAGAATCACCAACAAGTGGGACACAATTGTGAAGTGGAACGAAATCTATTGGATTTTTGAAACTTTTTTAACTAATAAAAAAATGAAAAGTGGGGCGTGCAAAATTATTCGGCCCCCTTGCGTTAATACTTTGTAGAGCCACCTTTTGCTGCGATTACAGCTGCAAGTCGCTTGGGGTATGTCTCTATCAGTTTTGCACATCGAGAGACTGAAATTCTTGCCCATTCTTCCTTGCAAAACAGCTCGAGCTCAGTGAGGTTGGATGGAGAGCGTTTGTGAACAGCAGTTTTCAGCTCTTTCCACAGATTCTCGATTGGATACAGGTCTGGACTTTGACTTGGCCATTCTAGCACCTGGATACATTTATATGTGAACCACTCCTTTGTAGATTTTGCTGTATGTTTGGGATTATTGTCTTGTTGGAAGATAAATCTCCGTCCCAGTTTCAGGTCTTTTGCAGACTCCAACAGGTTTTCATCCAGAATGGTCCTGTATTTGGCTGCATCCATCTTCCCCTCAATTTTAACCATCTTCCCTGTCCCTGCTGAAGAAAAGCAGGCCCAAACCATGATGCTGCCACCACCATGTTTGACAGTGGGGATGGTGTGTTGAGGGTGATGAGCTGTGTTGCTTTTATGCCAAACATATCGTTTTGCATTGTGGGCAAAAAGTTAGATTTTGGTTTCATCTGACCAGAGCACCTTCTTCCACATGTTTGGTGTGTCTCCCAGGTGGCTTGTGGCAAACTTTAGACGAGACTTTTTATGGATATCTTTGAGAAATGGCTTTCTTCTTGCCACTCTTCCATAAAGGAATAAAGGTGTAAAAAAATACTGCGCTGTGAAAAGATGTGTTCTACCCAGCTGCCAACACTACTGAAGACTACACAGTAACATACAAAAATTAAAACAAAAAAGTGTGGCGCTTAGGTGGCAACAAACCACATGAACCAGTAAGGCACTAATTCAAGCAAAGCACTCTTCCATGAAGGCCAGATTTGTGCAGTGTACGACTGATTGTTGTCCTATGGACAGACTCTCCCACCTCAGCTGTAGTTCTCTGCAGTTCATCCAGAGTGATCATGGGCCTCTTGGCTGCATCTCTGATCAGTCTTCTCCTTGTCTGAGCTGAAAGTTTAGAGGGTCGGCCAGGTCTTGGTATATTTGCAGTGGTCTGATACTCCTTCCATTTCAAAATGATCGCTTGCACAGTGCTCCTTGGGATGTTTAAAGCTTCGGAAATCTTTTTGTATCCAAATCCGGCTTTAAACTTCTCCACAACAGTATTACGGACCTGCCTGGTGTGTTCCTTGGTCTTCATGTTGCTCTCTGCACTTTCAACAGAACCCTGAGACTATCACAGAGCAGGTGCATTTATACAGAGACTTGATTACACACAGGTGGATTCTATTTATCACCATCAGTCATTTAGGACAACACTGGATCATTCAGAGATCCTCGCTGAACTTCTGGAGTGAGTTTGCTGCACTGAAAGTAAAGGGGCCGAATAATTTTGCACGCACCACTTTTCAGTTTTTTATTTGCTAAAAAAGTTTAATATATCCAATAGATTTCGTTCCACTTCACAATTGTGTCCCACTTGTTGGTGATTCTTCACAAAAAATTTAAATTTTATATCTTTATGTTTGAAGCCTGAAATGTGGCAAAAGCTTGAAAAGTTCAAGGGGGCCGAATACTTTCGCAAGGCACTGTATATGCAAGTGCAATCCCTCCTTTGCACTTGAAAAGCATTCAAAATGCCAAGATCAAAGTTTTTGCATACTTCTGATTTTCAAAAAATGGCACCGTTAAAGTGGGGTTCCACCCTAAAGTGGAACCTCCGCTGATCAGAACCCTCCCCCCCTCCGGTGTCACAATTGGCACCTTTCAGGGGGGAGGCGGGCGGAGGTATTTACACCCACTTCCGGGCATAGACTCCCGTGGGAGTCTACGCCATTTCCTGTCCTGCCGCGCTGTCTGCTGGGACACACACGGGTCTCAGAGACAGCGCGGACAATTCCTATTGCTCTGCGCGAGTCGCGCATGCGCAGTAGGGAACCGGGAAGTGAAGCCGATTCACTTCACTTCCTGATTCCCTCACCTAGAATGGTGGCGGCAGCAGCCGAGGGCCGAGCGATCGATCGGCCTCGGCTGCCGGAATCGCTGGAACCTAGGACAGGTGAGTGTCCATTTATTAAAAGTCAGCAGCTGTAGTATTTATAGCTGCTGGCTTTTAATATTTTTTTGTAGGTGGAATCCCTCTTTAAGATGACGGCAAACCAGAAGCGATATCATTATCCCCCTCTACCCACTAACTTACTCACTGTCCAAAAGATTGCCAATCACTGAGGACACCTCCACTGTGTGTACATCTTCCCCACCCAACATACCTGGCCTAACAGCACATTCAACACTCTCCTCTTTTGAACTGCTACTACTGAAGAGGTTACAAAACTTCTCAGATGCCCACCTAACCAATTGTCCCCTGGATCCTGTTCCCTCACAACTTCTACAGTCATCCTCTTTTTCTATCCTTTGCTCCCTCAGTCACATCTTCAATCTCTCCCTCTCTAGTGGCACCTTCCCCTCCCCTCTAAGACATGTGCAGATCACTCCCATACTTAAAAAGCCCTCACTGGACCATCTCATTGTTCACATTCACCTCTAAACTTCTAGAAAGCTTGGTCTACAACCATCTTAGCTCCTAACTTAGTGAAAAGAACCTTCTTGACCCCTTACAGTCTGGCTTTCGCCTGCAGCACTCCATAGAAACTGCCTTACTAAAACTCACTAATGATTTACGAACTGCGAAAACCAACGGGCACTACTCCATACTCCTACTACTTGACCTCTCTGCGGCCTTTGATACCGATGACCACCCACTCCTCAATAAACTCCATTCCCTTGGCCTCAAAGATTCTGCTCTATCCTGGCTCTCTGCCTACCTATCACAGCACTCCTTTAGTATTACCTACAACTCTATCTCCTTCTCTCTATTGTCCCTTTCTGTGGGAGTCCCCCAAGGCTCTGTTCCTGTACCCCTTCCCTTCTCTACACCTCCTCCCTTGGTCACTTGATAGCTGCCCAAGACTTCCAATACCACTTATACGCAGATGAAACCCAAATCTATCTATCTACTACTCACCTCGCTCCATCAGTCTTCTCTCACATTACTAACTTACTTCCATATCAGCATGGATGTCGCACCTTCAGCATGGATGTCCTTAAACTAAATCTCTCTAAAACTGAACTATGAATATTTCCCCCCTCCATGACTTTTCCATCAAAATCAACAATGCAACCATCAGTCCACCCCCTCACGCCAGGGTACTAGGTGTAATCCTAGACTCTGACTTGTTCTTCCAGTCTCAAATCCAATCATTGTCAAAAGCTTCTAGAATTCACCTCTGTAACATCTCTAAAATCCGCCCCTGTTTAACAAATGAAACCACCAAGCTCCTCATTCACTCCCTTGTTATCTCTCGCCTTGACTATTGCAACTCCCTTCTCATTGGCCTGCCTCTCCATAGACTATCCCCTCTTCAGTCTATCATGAATGCTGCTGCCAGGCTTAGCCACCTTACACACTGTTCAGTGCCCATCAACCCTCTCCTCCAATCCCTACACTGGCTCCCTACTAATTAAATTCAAAATACTAACCACAACATGTAAAGCCATTCACAACTCTGTCCCAAGCTACATCACCAATCTTGTCTCCAAATAATCACCCAAACCCTCCTCTCCGCTGCTCCCAAGACTTCCTACTCTCAAGCACCCTCGTCTCCTCCTCCCATGCTTGTCTCCAGGATTTCTCCAGAGCCTCTCCCATCCTCTGGAACTCGCTACCTCAACTTGTCCGGCTATTCCCTAATCTTACTAACTTCAGGCGATCCCTGAAAACTCATCTCTTCAGGGAAGTCACACCTCCAACTAATCTTTTACCACTTTCATCAGCTCATTCCCCACAGTTACAACCTTTAGTACCACCTGCTCCACCATATTATATTGTAAGCTCTTCTGAGCAGGACCTTCTTAACCCTCTTGTATTTTTTTGGTATTATAACTGTATTGTCTCTTTTTTTTATATTGTAAAGCTCTGCATAAACTGTTGGTACTATATAAAATCTGTATAATAATAATTGTTTCCGGGTTACCAAAGCTAATTCTGGCTTTCTTTGGGTCTCCCACTAGCCGGTGGCTGTGTCAGCTATTAGCTCGGGTCTCCCAGTGGGATGGCAGAGCCTGAGCGAGCCACGGAAAGCTGCGGGAGGGAGGGGACACCCCTTCCCCCTGTTTATAATAACAATTGAGCGGCTGGTTAGCTGCTCCAGTAATTATTAAAAGAGAGCCCATCTTCGGCTCTAAACAATGGTACCTCGGTGATGCCTGCAACTCCATATCACCCCGGTACAACCACTTGAATAAAATGATGTACTAGGTAAGTGATTTGGAGGCAAGTGATTAAAAATGTTTAGATACATTGGAAATGTTCTTGGCACTTGGATTTAAACTATCACAATAATGCTGTGAGATGTGCGAGCAAAGAGGAAGAGTAGTGTAGCCAACATGTACTGTAGCTTACACCATTCACACAGAACTAAGGCTTCATGTACACGGGACGTTTTTTTAAAACATCTCCTGAACGATTTAATCTGACAGATAGTAACCCGTGTTTAAAAACGTCAGTTTTTTTGTTTTTTTTTAATATACCCCCCCCCAAAAAATAGCCAATAATGAAAAACGCCTATGAACGAAACGCGGCTAAAAAGTTACCGCATTTATAAGTGCTCGGCGCTTGAAATGCCTCTAAACTCAACTGCCTAGAAATGACTATAAAAGACCCTGTGTACATGTACTGATAAGATAACAGAGGAGAGATCAGGAGCAGTTGAAAAAGAAAATGCCCAACTGCTCCTAAACGTCCGTTTACCAGCAGCAGTGTACATGAGGGCTAAATAGACAACACGGTCTGTGCCACAATCTATATAGTGTTATATGGTGAACTTTTTATCCTTTATAAATGAAAATAATTGAACTAAAGCCTTCTGTAGCCTGATGGATGCAACGATATTTACTTTCTTTGACCCAATCTATAGGAGGCAGGATAAGGGCCGGTTCACACTGCAGGCGATGCGAGGCGACACCGACTTGCCTCGCCGCGACCTGCCGCGACCTCAGCGGCAACTTGCAGATGGACTTCTGTCAATGAAAGTAGTACAGGAACCTTTTTTCTGAGTCGGAGCGACTCGAGTCGCTCCTCTCAGAACGGTTCCATTGTACAGAACGGGGGCGACTTGTCAGATCGAGGCGAGGCAAGTCGTGTCGCCTCGCATCGCCCGCAGTGTGAACCGGCTCTAAGAAAGCCAAGTTTTGTTTATGTTCTGTGTGTTGCCCATCCCCCACACTATGCCTTAGCAGCAATATATTCAAAAAAGTGACAGTTGATATTTGAAAAAAAGAAATAGGGCTAAAGGGGGTTTGGCAGTGAGTATGCTAGTATTTTATAAGGGTATTTTCAACAAAAGAACACCATTATAACCATTTTTTTTTTCATTTTACAGGTTTTACAGCTATGCAAAATCAAAGTAAATCACTCCCCTCCTCTTATCTTCGCCACACTATTCAGTGTCTGTGTCTGTCATCCTGTATGATGGAAGAGGATAAGGAGGTTAAAAAGGATAGGATTCGAAAAAACAAAAAAGCTATTTTTCAAAGACAATGACAATGCCATTGTAAAAATAAGGTCCCTCTTCGAGCAGACACGCCAGCCAGCTTTCCAAGGATTTGTTTGGCACAAAAATTCCATCTGTTTCGGTCAGCCAAAAGGAATTCCATTCCTTGGTCCCCTTGGATATCATTTTTCACCAAGGGTTGCTACTAAAGGACCTAAAGGGTGACGTTTATGCTAAGATGAACGCCATCCAAAAGCTAAAAGAGGAGTTGAATGACCATGAAGGAAAAAGGGAACACAAAGACACAGAAGGAGACAGAGAAGCAAAATGGATTTAAACTATCGGGGCTAAAGGAGGAGAGGAATGAGGAGGAGAAGCAAAATAGAAAGAAGAACCTGGTTTTCGTAAACTGGTCCGTCCAAAGTCATCCAATACTGGTATGACCATGAGGGAAAAAGGGAACACAACGACGCAGAAGGACATGGAGAAGCAACATGATATTAAGATATAGGGACTGAAGAAGGAGAGGAACGAGGAGGAAAAGCAAAGTAGGAAGAAGTGGACCTGGCTTCATAAACTGGTCAGCCCAAAGTCACCCACTAATGTCAGAAAGGTAAAATATACTGCAGCAAAACTGCAGAACAAAGGTGTCATTACTGGCACCACAGGAAAGGAGACCAAGAAGCTGATGAGACAACGGCTGACGATAGAAATTGAAGCAGATCACAAAATTAAAGTCAGCATCGGCGAAAGGTCTGTTCTTATTCACATTGCTGACATCCTAAATTATCATTATACCAGACCACCAACTATGGAGATATTCTGCTATCATGTTAATGCCAGCATGTTGTTATTTTTGGTGTACAGCAAGCTGTATGATCTGAGGAAAATTGAAGCCTACCTCACCTTAAGCAGTAAATCTATTCCACATAAAGAAAGGAATTTGACAAACCCAAAAGCTGGGCTTTCAAAATCAATGGACTTTCAAGATATCCGGAGCAATATCGCCAAAGATATCCCAACGAAAAACAAACTTCAACTGCAGCAACAAGCTGAAATAACGAACAGGCAGTGGATGCCCTCAGCGCCAGATCCGCATACTACCAGGACCAGATAGATCAGTATCAGAGGTTCTGGAAAAAATGATGCCTTAAATAAACGTAGTTATACAAATTTACCTAGTACCGTCATCCACAAATTTTGAAATGCAGAAAGGGGTTTGGTGTGGGGGTATTGGGACAGCTGTCCACGCTAATCTCCTATTAACCAACCCAAACCAATAGTTAAATTGGACTATACCAGTACTTTTTATAATGAAGCAAAAGAAAAGAAACATTTTAAAACATTTTTTTCCAATTTTTAATGAAATTACAAAATAACAAAAAGACAAAATGAAAGAAAACAATTTATAAAACATCAATAATAGGGATAAAATACACCCCAGAATATATAGCATGTACAAACACTCGAGAGGGAGGATTTGATTCTGATGGTGTATGGGGGTTTTCTCTACTAGTTTCGCGGACCAACCGCTTCTTCAGGAGGATATCTAAGTAAGATTGTAACAATTAACATACAAGTCATTAACAATAATTATAAAAATAGAGACATCATTTAATAAACATGTGTAAACACCTAGAAAGGGTATGGAGATCAACTCACCCGACAATCAATGAGAGACAGAGCCAAAAAGGAAAAACATATATCATATAACAAGTGGCAGGGACACTATATTCCCCCTACGGCGGACATGGGAGATTGGTGAAAACGGGTGCTGACAAAAAAGAGAACAAAAAGTTTTTATATAAATTTTCTGAATGGAAAAAGGGGGGAAACAACTCAAACCAAACCTATACCCCCATTGATTGGTAATCACTTACCGGGTTAAGTTTCTAAATGTATTGTTTCATTGGATAATACTCTAAGGTGCTTAAACGGTTCCCATGGCATACAATTTAGGTACAACAATCATTTTTACCATAGGGAGTAAGGCATCATTACATCTAGGAGAGGGATGAGAAAAAAAGTAACATATTTGTTTTAAAAAAAAAATTTTCCCGCAACATAGTGGTGGTAAAAATAATATCTCCAGAAGGGGGTCTTAAAGATCACATGTTACCTGGTGTGATACAATGTTGTCCCCTAGTTGCAGCAACCGTCTATTCCCCTGCCCAAACACAGCGGTCAAATGGGCGCTGTTTTATGGGCTTCCCGACATGCGCCACGCCAAACACGTCCGCCAACCGGAAGACGGCGGCGTATGACGTCACGCAGTCAGCGCCACCACACTGCGCAGCTGCGGTGTGTATAAGACCGCAGCGGAAGTGCGCAGAGCCAAAATGAAAAGGGGACACCGGATTTCCGGTGTCTATCACATTAGCCCTGCAAGCTGTAGAAGGGGACAAATCCCCTCCCAAAGCCAGGAGGAGCACATGTCCGCCGGAGGGGGAAATTTGTTAAAGGGCTCCAAACCAAAATATAAGACGAAAAAAAAAAAAAAAAAATATATATATATATATATATATATATATATATATATATATATATATATTTGCTCCGTCTGTCACCGCATCATCGGATGAGGAGAAATCCTAAAAGGGGAAAGAAAAACTTAAATTTAATATTTATTAATTAATTAAATATAATTATACAATCATAAAGTACATATAATATTGTTTTTTTTAATACAAACTTTTATTGAAGCAAAGAAAAAGGGCATATACAGTAAGTAACTTCTACGGATTGGTCCATATCTTGAGATATACAACACAGTAGATAAATCTATAGCAGTACAGAGGGTTCCTAGGTGCAGTTACAGGTACCAAAGTGCTTAATAAATAACAGTCTGATAAATACCTACAACCTACACTTTCATCATCGCACGTGGGGTTATGATGAGCAAGGAAACATATAGACTAATATAGTAATCTCCATTGCCACGTGTGGGGGTATAACCTTGACCGCTATGTAGATAACATGACATGCCACAAAAAAAAACAAAAAATAAGTTTTTAAAAACATAATAACAACTCAAAAAGGTACGGAGCAGAAAATCACTGATCAATATCGGTGTCGCCACCTAGGCTTAGACTACAAGTCCACCCCAAGCTATATGTAAAAGGCCCTTCAGGGAATCCAGGACTTCCATTTCAGTTCATACACATGCATGGTGTCCATGATTGTATGATAAATCCTCTCCATAAGTTGAATGGCAGCCATTCTCCTAAGTACCTGGTCCCATGCGACATTAGGTGAGCGCCAAAATAAGGCAATCGACCAGTGTACTGCACTAAAGAGGGTATGGGAAAGTTTTTGGTGGGGGGGGGTGGAACCCGGGATATCAGCAAAGAAAAGGCAAATTTGGTAGGTAAGCGTGATAGGGGTACCTATGATCCCCGACACCCTGTCGTTCACTCGCTGCCAGAGGGCCCTGAGGGCCGGACAACTCCAGAAGATATGGAGGTGGGTCCCCAGATCAGGGCAACCCCTAAAACAGGATCCAGAGATGGTGGGGAAGATTTTATGCAATTTAGCAGGGGTGTAATACCACCTGGTGTGTAGCTTCGCCACCGTTTCTTTCACCGCCTCAGATCTGGTGCAATTGTGCATATTGGTGATTCTGTTAGACCACTCCTCTGGGGAGGCCACTTCACCCGTCTCTAGTTCCCAGTTAAGTATGGCTGATGATTTATCTAATAGGCCCAAACCCGCGAGGGACGAGTATAGAATGGAGATCCCGCCCCTATCCCTGGATTCCGGTCCGCATATTCTCTCAAAGAAATTGTCTGCCCCTGTGGTGGTCCTAGGGAAGTAAGAGTTGTAAAAGTGCCTAATTTGCAGGTATTGGAAAAATTCTGAATTTGGGAGGGCGTGGGAGGTTTGAAGAGATTGGAATGACCTAAAAATCCCATTGTTATGTAGGGAGACGTAGGTGATCAAATCTTTCCGGACCCACAATGTGAAGTTGTTTTGGTTGTGAAAAGCCGCAGGGAATGCCGGGTTCCCAATGAAAGAGGCCAACCCAGGGTTAGGAGGGAGCAATGAGAACTTCATTTTATACAAGGACCATAGGCGAAGCGACTGACACACAACAGAGTTCAGTGTGGAAATCCCTTTAATGTAAGGTGTTTTGGTCCATAATAGGCCTGGAAGGTAATAGGGGGCTACCGAGGTTCGTTCGAAACACAGCCAGGGTATAGTCTGTGGGGAGGAGTGCCATTGAGCAAGTTGGAGGAGTCTGGCTGAGAGATAATATAGCCAGATGTTAGGGAGACCCAGACCACCCATATTCCTTGCTCTGTTGCTCATTTGCTTGCCTAAACGGGGCTTTTTGTTATGCCAGACAAAGTTATTAATGTCCCTCTGCAGGGACTCCAGTGTCTGGTGGGGTATATAGTTGGGTAGGGATCTAAATAAAAATAAAAGTTTGAGGAGGACAGACATCTTCACTGCCTGCACCCTGCCCAGAAATGAAATATGGTAAGAGTCCCAGGAGTGTAAAAGTTGCCTAATGCGGGTAAACATAATAGGATAATTGGCAAGGTAAATTTTATGGCTAGTTGGAGCTAGTTTAATCCCCAGATATGACATAGTCTGACCATCCATAGGAAAGCCAAAATTAGCTTGACTAAGTGCAGCGGTCTGTTGGGGGAAGTTAATCGGTAGGGCCGAACACTTAGAGGGGTTGACACCCAGACCAGACAGAGCACGGAATTCATGTAGGATGGAAATTAGGTTAGGTATGGAAACAATAGGATCCGTCAAAAACAGGAGCACATCATCCGCATACATGCTTAATTTGAAATCTTGATTGCCCTTAGAATAGCCCTTGATGCTGGCATTCAGAATGATCGCCCTGGCAAGGGGCTCAATGGCCAGGGCAAATAGCAAGGGTGACAATGGGCACCCCTGTCTGTTTCCCCTTCCTAGAGTAAAATAATCCGAGTTGCAGCCCGGGAGCTTGATCCGAGTGCGTGGGTGGTGATATAGTGCCCTGAAACCGTGGACAAAGGCTCCTGAAAAGCCAAAATTCTCCAGGGCCAGTTCAAGGTATGACCACAGCACACTGTCGAACGCCTTATGAATATCAAGGCTCAAAAGCAAAACTTTTCGGGAAAACAGATCAGCATCCTCAATGATATTAGAGGCGAGTCTGATATTGTCCGTGATCTGCCTGGTCAGGATAAACCCCGTCTGATCTGGGGAGATAAGGGAAGTGATAATTTTGGAAAGCCTATCAGCCAGAATATGGCCAAAGATCTTAAGGTCTGTGTTAATCACCGAAATTGGCCTGTAATTCTGTGGGAGGGTGTGATCCTTATTGGGTTTGGGGATCAGGGACATGTTCGCCAGAAGCATATCCTCCGGGAAAGTATTTCCCTCGAGGACATGGTCATACATAGTCCTGAGGTATGGTGTTAAGGAGGCCTGAAATTTTTTATAATATTGGGCCGAAAATCCGTCCGGCCCAGGGGTCTTGGAGGGCTTAAGGGATTTAATAACTTTAATTATTTTGTGATCTGAGCAAGGGGCATTTAGTTCCTGGATTTGTTCTGGGGACAATTTAGGGAGTGGTAAATCCTCCAACCAAGTCCGTAAAGCCAGGTCTGGTGGGGAGGCTGGGGGGAGAGAAGTTCCGTATAAAATTTGGATATTTTTTTTAGCATATCTGAAGGGTGGGAGACTACAGTGCCATTGGCGTTTCGCAGCCTATATGTGTGTGGGGATTGGATAGATTGGTTTAGCTTCTTAGCAAACATGGCCGAGGCCGAGTTGCTGTGTAACAGAAATCTGGCCTTAGACCAACGTAAAGTCTTCTCAGTTCTGTCTGACAGGATCTTGTCTAGCTCAAGTCTGTGTGAGTTAATTTGCTGTAGCAGTTTAGGATCGTGGTCTTGTGTGTGTAAATGATACAGTCTGTCTAGTTCAACTGTGAGTCTGTTGATATCAGTCAGTCTCTGCCTATTTTTCTCCGCCACTAGTTGAATCAGGTGCCCCCTAACTGCCACCTTATGGGCAGCCCATAAAATTGAGGGGGATACATCATTCGTATCATTGTTAGCGAAATATTCAGAAATGTGGGAGGAGATTTGGGCTACCAAGATCAGATCTGTAAGGAGTGC
Source organism: Lithobates pipiens (assembly GCF_037356315.1). Lineage (NCBI taxonomy): Eukaryota > Metazoa > Chordata > Amphibia > Anura > Ranidae > Lithobates > Lithobates pipiens. The sequence goes on from NW_027507758.1 coordinate 600,307,141, forward strand.
CTCATTTAACCTCCAACCCGCTACAGAGGGCTTAAGGCCCATATGGGTCAGGTCTAGGGATACCCATCTGATGGTCAGACCAAGAGCAGGGATGAATGGTCGCGGCAGTGGAGTTTGCCAAAAGAATTGGGGAACAAAACAAATAATCCAGTCTGGAGTAGCTGTCATGAGGGTGGGAATAGAAGGTATACTCACGGGCGCCTATATTATGGGCTCTCCAGGAGTCTGTCAAATTATAGGAGAGGAGCATTGCTTTCAGGGATTTAGAAAATGCGTTGGCAGAACCTCTGTCCCTACTACGGTCAAGTACAGAGTGCGCCACCAAGTTGAAGTCTCCCGCCACCAACATGTGAGGGGATAAGTAACCATTTAGGACCCGGAAGAATGCCTTAAAAAAAGTAAGTTGTGATTCATTAGGGGCATATACATTCGCCAGTGTGACCTGTTTGCCCTGTAAGGAACCTTGCAGAATTATAAACCTGCTAGCCGGGTCTTTGTACATCCTATCAAGGTCAAACACTATTCCATTTCTAAAATAAACAGCTTCCCCCCCGGGATCGGGAGCCAAAAGTAGTGTAATAACCACGGGAGTATGCTTTATCGAAAAAGGAGGGGTGGTTATCCCTAGAGAAATGAGTCTCCTGCAGGAGCAACACATCTGCCCTTAAATGTTTGTATGCCCTAAAGGCTTTCTTACACTTCTGAGGGGAATTAAGCCCCTTAACGTTATGTGAGATTACTCTAATCCCCATTGAACATGAAAGGGGTCAGATATAAATCTAATGACCGCAGGCGCCGATCCCGAGGGGTGGGTAACAAAGTATATATACCAAGGGAGAGATATTCACCCCCCTGGCGGTATTCCCGAGTCTGGCTCGGGGTGGAATTTTCATACCAAAAGCAGTATCCCCGAGCCAGACTCGGGACTGCATCGCTGGATCCAGGAGGAGGTTTACTTACCTTCTCCCTCGGATCCAGCATTGTCTCCCCGCTGTACGAGCGAGCCGTGTCTCGCTCGATGCATCACATCGCCGATCTCCGTGCCCTGCGAGCGTTGCGACGCACGGGGATGGAGATCGGCGCCAAATTCAAAAAGTGAAACAAACAGTAAACATACAGTATAATGTAATCTTACAGATTACATTGCTGTATGTAAATATTTCACATCACCGTTGTCCCTAGTGGTCTGCCCAGTGTCCCGCATGCAGTTTTATATAACAAAAACTGTTCTTTATGCCTGGAAACTGGAGATTGTCCATAGCAACCAAAACTGTCCTTTTACATCAAAAATGGTTTTAGACCAGCTAGAAAACAGCGATAATAAATTGTAATCACTCGCAGAATTGAGCGATAGCGATTTGTGGGGAGATCTGTCATCAAATACTGAAAAGTAATGACAGTGACAATTCTGCAACTGAGCAAATTTCAGTGTTTTTGATTTGATTACATTATTGAATAATTTTTATTATTGTTATATTATTATTTGGTACAATTATTTATAATTATTTATTATATTATAATTTATGATTTCATTTTTCAAACTTTATTATACCCGGGATGTCTGCTAGACTCTGGTTTGGACAGATTTAAGAGAGTTATTCCTAAGAATTACAGGACTACAATATAAAACGCCAAATTTTCATGCAAAATAATGGTACCGCTTTTAGCACCTAAAATCCGAAATAATCGTACCGCCAGGGAGGTTAAGCCACACATCAAGGGTATACATGCTAATACATGTCTGACAGCAGCCTAAGAGGATCATAACGGTAGTTAACCGTGCAAGGCTAATAGATAGAGTCCTGTACCTGAGAAGAGAAAAAAACATAAACAAAATAGAAAACTTACAAACCATTGGGGTCGGGAGGGGATAAACCATCCCGACATAAAGATAAACCGTTATCTGCCAGGCATAAAAACTTCCTGAACAGAAGGACATCATAGTCCAACACTCTCGTCCACCTGTGAGAAGACAAAGAACAAGAGGGGCCAGGAGAGACCAAGTCAATGAGGATCCAGACGTAAGGGCAAGAGGCGTCCACCCTACTCTACAGTTCTCCTCTCACCCCTCCAACACTCTCCTCCGCTCTCCGCACCTCACTCCGCTCTTGAGGGGATGTAAGAGTGGGGGAACAATCAAGCGCGGGCACAGCGTCACAGCACAGCGGGGATCTGGTAAAGCTGAGGGTGCAGCAAGGTGTGCTCCAAAGTCAGGGGGGGACAGGTCATTGTAGGAACTGTACCTAATCCAGTGAACCCCTGTAAGGCGGGACAACACTCCTTCCGGTCAAATCTGTTCCAAGTCGAGGGTAAAGTCGAGGGCTTAAAGTCCGTCGGGGAGATATGAAACAAAGCATTCAAATCAGGTGGCCCCTGAGATCTTGCCTTTGCCTCCTGCGGTCCCTTTGTGGGGAGGGGGTGGCCCAGATGGCAGAGGGGCGTGGGGTAGAGGGCATCCTGGGGAGATCTTCTTTGGCCATGAGCCCCAGCTTGACCAGGAGCTCCTTTCCTTCCTGGATGGTGGTCACCGTGTAAGTGGTGCCATTCTGAATAACCTGGAGTTTAAATGGAAATCCCCATCTGTAACGTATACGAGCTTCCTGAAGAGGAGTAGTGATTTCTTTAAACTTACGCCTTTTGTCCAGGGTAGCCGGGGATTTGTCTGGGTAAATTTGGATCTTTACCCCCTCCAGAGTAATGTTAGGGGTGCCCCGGGATGCTCTCAAAATCTCCTCCTTCACAAGATAGTCCTTGAGATACAATATGATATCCCTCGGGGGTTTGTCTTCTGGGGGCTTGGGACGCAGTGCCCTATGCAGCCTGTCACATCTAAATGCCGCAATGGGGGAAGCGGGTAACAGGGATTGAAATAGTTTTTGTACGGCTGGGGCAAGGTCAGTTATGGCCTCCGGGACCCCCCTGAGCCTCAAGTTGTTGCGTCTGTTTCTATTGTCCAGGTCCTCCAAATGGACCTGGAGCTGGGAGACGGACTCAGAAAGGGATTCATGATCTCTGCGGAGGTCAGCGTAAGCCAGCTGTAGCTCATCGTGCTTCGTTTCTAACAAGTCTGTCCTGCCCCCCAATGCAGCGAGCTCCTGTTGCAGAGTACTGGTGGATTTATGGAGTTCCGTTTGGAACTTCTCCGCCAACTTAGTGTACATGGCCGTGAGGCTATCGTCAAGGTTGGCTTTCGTAAGTTGCAAGGAGTACTCACCGTCCCTGGACGAGTGTGCAGGGGAGGCCGCAGGGCTGCTTATGGGCTCCGGCGTGTGTCCTGGCTCGGCGCCATCTTGGAAGTTCCCCGCCATCTCCCGGGCTCTGAGAAGATAACTAGTAAGGGACCTCTGAGCTGGTTTCCCTCGGCGGGACTTGGAGGACGGCATGCACCGTTCTTTCCCCCGGGAGTGAGGGTACTTTGCAGGTTCGTTCCGAGTGTTTAACGGCCCCGGGGAGTGAGTTTGTGTCCCCGCTGTGACGGAGCTCCGCTCAAGTGTGACCTTCCAGTTTCGTGCCGCGCATGCGCCCCTCCATATAATATTTTTTAGTGATAATAACAAAATAATATCTATACAGAAGATATTTTAAGTATCCTAGGGGAATAGCAATAAAGAAGAAACAAAAGGAAAGGGGAAAAAAGAAGGAATAAAGAGAAAAGAGGGGGGGGGGGGAGGACAATATTACCACCTTTATCGGATTGTTTAACAACCAGATCTATGTGTCTTTGTAAAGATCTAAGTGCTCGAGATTGTCAAGGGTTTAAATTGGGACTGATTTTATGCCATTGTTGTCTTTTAAGTTCCTTAATAGTGGCTTGGAGAAAGGCCCAAATAGTAGATCGATTCGGGTCCAATGATATTAGAAGATAGAAGTGGGTGGGGATTAGAAACTTGTGAAGAGGGGGAAAGAGAATCTTCTATGGCACCCTCATCATAGAGAAGCATCAAATCCCGTAATGCTTGGAATTTTGCCATAGTGAAATGTTTAGTACATTCTGTCAGTTGGCGTTCAAGATCTAAATTAGTACGGTCCTTATCAAACATAAATTTGAAAGTAAGGTTACGGAATCTTTAATAGTCTCATTAACCTTCAATCTCTCCAGTGGGCAAAAACCTAGGCCCAGGTGAAGTACTGACAACTCGTCATCCGAAAAGGAATAGGGAGTCAAGTTTACAATGTTGTGGTCGGTGTCGGATTGGGAGTGTGTGATGGGATTGGTGTGGGTTTGAGAATGTAAGAGTCCAGATCCGCATACTACCAGGACCAGATAGATCAGTATCAGAGGTTCTGGAACAGCTGCCTTGAAAACTTAGTAAGCCAAAGGTCACCCAATACTGGTATGACATGAAGGAAAAAGGGAACACAAAGATACAGGAGACAGAGAAGCAAAACGAAGTTAAACTATCGGGGCTAAAGGAGGAGAGGAGCGAGGAGGAGAATCAAAATCTGAAAAAGTGGACCTGGTTTCGTAAACTGGTCCATCCAAAGTCATCCAATACTGGTATGACCATGAGGGAAAAAGGGAACACAAAGACACAGAAGGACATGGAGAAGCAACATGATATTAAGATATCGGGGCTGAAGGAGGAGAGGAGCAAGGAGGAAAAGCAAAGTAGGAAGAAGTGGACCTGGCTTCATAAACTGGTCAGCACAAAGTCACCCACTAATGTCAGAAAGGTAAAATATACTGCAGCAAAACTGCAGAACAAAGGTGTCATTACTGGCACCACAGGTAAGGAGACCAAGAAGCTGATGAGACAATGGCTGACGATAGAAATTGAAGCAGATCACAAAATTAAAGTCAACATCGGAGAAAGGTCTGTTCTTATTCACATTGCTGACATCGTTAAGTATCATTATACCAGACCACCAACTATGGAGATATTCTGCTATCATGTTAATGCCAGCATGTTGTTATTTTTGGTGTACAGCATGTATGTCAGACCAAACAACGCATAATTCACTGTAACATCTGTGATTTACACTGCAGGGATTTCATTGAGGGCATTACGCTTGGGGGATTACACTGGGGGGAGGGATTTACACTGGGAGATTACACCAGAGGGGTCCAGGGGAGGATCCCACTGGGAGGATTTACATGGATGGGGGAGATACATTTTGGGAGATTCACAATGGAGGGGTTACACTTGGGGGATTCACAAAAGGGGTATTTACACTGGAGGGATTTCATTGGGGGCATTACACTGAAGGGATTTCATTGGGGGTATTACACTTGGGGATCACACTGTGAGGATTACACTTGGGGGATTAAACCAGAGGGATCCAGGGGAGGATCCCACTGGGAGGATTTACATTGGGGGGGTACACACGGGAGGGATTACACTTGGGGGATTCACACTGGAGGGATTTCATTGGGGGCATTACACTGAGAGATTACACTAGAGTGATCCACGGGAGGATCCCACTGGGAGGATTTACATGGGGGGATACACTCTGGAGGATTAACACTGGAGGGGTTTCATTGGGGCCATTACAGTTGGGCGATCAGACTGTGAGGATTGCATTGAAGGGATAATACTGGGAGATTACACCAGAGGGATCCAAGGGGTTAATACACTGCAGAGGATTTACACTGGGGGGTGTTTCGACATGTTTCGAAGGAATTTGCCCGTGAGACATAGGCTTGATTCATTATTTGAATTGACATTTTAGTCTTACCATTGTGAATTAAAAATTTATTTGTACAGTAAACATAATTCTCAATCATACAGTACAGGACACAGGATCTATAGTTTAATATGGGAAGAAAGGACAGCTGATAGCAAAAGTGTGTAGACATAGGACACACCCCCTTAAAATAGAATTATACAGAAAAAATTAGAATTGGATGAAAGGTATCTTGATTTCACCACCACAGTTATTTATTTATCTTGACAGCAAAAGCATTTGCTCCCATGATACATGAAGCCATGACTCCAGTACTGTAGGAGATGATTTCACCACCACAGTTAAAAACAAAATGGTGCATGTATGCCCATCATTAGAAGTGGGTGGATGAAGGGAGGTATTCTAATGGTGGGCATACCCACCGATCAATCTCTTTTTTACTTTCAGCCCACAGGCTGCATGAAAAAGAAGATCAGCGCTGTCGGAGGTGATTTCACCACCACAGTTAAAAAAAAGAGCTTATATGCCGAAGCATGGGGCTGCAGGGGTGGAGGAGCGATTCGCTTCTAACTTTTGGGGGCGGTTGCCACCATGCTTCGACATATATATATATATTTTAGGCACGGGTTGCGTTAAAAAATATCTTATTTTTTACAATCTTTTTTGTATTTGCTTTGCAGGTATGGTAAGTCTTAGCCCCCGTACACACAGCCGGAAATTCCGATGGAAAAGGTTTGATTAGATTATATTGTCGGAAAATCCGATGGTGTGTGGGCTTTATTGGATTTTTTCCATCGGATTTTCCGACGAAAAGAATTTGAGAGCAGGATCTCACATTTTCCGACAACAAAATCCGATCTGACTTTTTCCGATCGTTTGTAGAGAATTCTGATCGGACAAAGTACAACGCATGCTCAGATCAAATTATGAAACCAAAGCTGTTGGCCACTAGCCGCAATGTAGTCCCGTCGTAAAGAACGAACGTCATCACGTTCCGAACATTCGGATTTTCCGACAACTATGTCCGACAGTGTGTATGCAACACCAGTTACGGCCAAAATCCGTCTGAAAAAATCTGACGGATTTTGTTGTCGGAATGTCTGACCGCGTGTACAGGGGCTTACTGTTATACTGTAATGTTACTTTATTTTATTCCTAACCATCATTTACTTAGCAGGTACGCCATTCATGCAGTATGGATTTATTTATCTTCACAGCAAAAGCATTTGCTCCCACGATACATAGAGCCATGACTCCAGTACTGTAGGAGATGATTTCACCACCACAGTTAAAAACAAAATGGTAAATGTATGCCCATCATTAGAAGTAGGTGGATGAAGGGAGGTATTCTAATGGTGAGCATACCCACCGATCAATCTCTTTTTGTCTTTCAGCCCATAGGCTACATGAAAAAGATCAGCACTGTCGGAGGTGATTTCACCACCACAGTTAAAAAAAAGAGCTCATATGCCGAAGCATAGGGGCAGCAGGGGTGGAGGAGCGATTTTCTTCTAACTTTTGGGGCGGATACCACCATGATTCCGCATATATATATATATATATATATATATATATATATATATATATATATATATATATATATATATATATATATATATTTTAGGCACAGGTTGCGTTAAAACATGTTTTATTTTTTACTATTTTTTTTGTATTTGCTTTGCAGGTATGGTAAGTCTTAGCCCCCGTACACACAGCCAAGGAAATTCTGATGGAAAAGGTCAGATCAGATTATATTGTCGGAAAATCCGATCGCGTGTGGGCTTTATCTGACTTTTTCCATCGGATTCTCAGACGGAAAAAATTTGAGAACAGGACCTCAAATTTTCCAACAACAAAATCCGATCTGACTTTTTCCGATTGTTTGTAGTGAATTCCAATCGGACAAAGTGCCACGCATCCTCAGATAAAATTATGAGTACAAGCATTTCATGACTTCGATTTCGCCAGATATAAACAGTGCCATTGGGAAATTATATTTTATCAGACGATCTTGGTGTGGCCATATGCTTTGATGGCAGGGGAGAGATCTAGGGTCTAATAGACCCCAAGTTTTTCAAAAAAGAGTACCTGTCACTACTTATTACTTATTACTATCATAGGGGGTATTTACATTCCCTGAGATGACTATAAAAAAAATGAAAAGAACAGTTTAAAAATAAAATAAAAAAGCAAAAATAGGATATTTTGTACTCACCGTAAAATCCTTTTCTCTGTAATTCACCAACTGACACAGCTCCTCTCTTTAGCCATTGGGTTGTTACACTACCTTTAGGAGAGGACTAGGCGTAACATGTTAACATGTAATGAAAAAATTCAGTACTTCTAGTTCCGCCCAAGGGGCGGTCCCTTAGGTAACAACCCCTCAGCCTGCCATGCAGCTTCAGCACGTCAGCAAGCAGTATAACGTAAAGAAAAATAGGAGGGGCAGGTACTGTGTCAGTCATAGAAAAGGATTTTACGGTGAGTACTAAAAATCCTATTTTCTCTTATATTCACGACTGACACAGCTCCTCTCTTTAGCCATTGGGACGTCCCCAAGCAGTGCCCAAACGAGGGGTGGGAAAACAGCATAAAACTTCATCCACCATGGCAAGTGGGAACTAGTATAAACTTCTCCCACAAAAATAATCAAACTTTTGTACCCACAAAACAACAGGGTGCTCCTCAACAGAGAGCCACTACCCTCAAACTGCACCAGAACTGCGGTAATAAATGCAAAAATGCAACAGTGCATTAACTTAAAAGTACTGCGTTTTTACCCAAAAACCAGGAAAAAATTGTATGTGCAATTGCAACTATACAGCCGCCTGCAAAACTTTGTGGCCAAAACAGGCATCAGCCGATGCACTGACATTTACCTTATGTAAAAGTGTGAACAGATGACCAAGTCGGCGCTTTACACACTTGAGCGTCAGACGCTTGATGACGAAAGGCTCATCTGCTGTCTATGCTGTATTTGGCACAGACACACCATATACACAAGTATCTTGTGTCCCCCTCGTTACTAGTTGCGGGATCCGCTCCAATTTCTCAGTTTGTAAGGCCCCATTCACACCTGAGCATAGAATTTTCAGGCAGAAAATAGCACGATTTTGCTCTGGTTTTTGCAACTTTTTTACCGCGATTTTTCAGCGTTTTTTATCGCGTTTTGCCTCGATTTTCTGCAGGGCAAAAGGTCACCAATGTAAAAAGAAGAAAAACACCCAAATCTGCCTGACCAAAAAGGGTCCAGAACTTGTTTGAGCTTCAGGTGTTCGGCTTCAGGTGACTTGGAGTGGAGATGTGAACCATCTCCATTGAGAATAATAGATTTTTTCCCCTCCAGCGTTTTGTAGCTTCAGGCTTCAAACTACAAAACGCTCAGGTGTGAATGGGGCCCAAGAGTGGGGCTGGCAATGCGCTTGCGACACTCTTTGTTATCTCCCCCATCGAACAGCTTTTCTCTCAGATATTTATTAAAATACCAATAAAAAAAACATGAAATGTACATCTTTGTGTTTTAGTTTGATTATCAGGGGAAAGTATCCTGTGAGCATTAGTAAATTTCAGCTTATGATAAGTATGTTCGCTTTTTATAATTCAGTGTTGACCAAGTAAACCAAGTACCCCTTCCTGTGTGTTAATGTATATCAAATATAGTTCACAAGCCTGCAAAACTCGAGGATAATAGAAATCCACCCATGTCATTATAGTGGTTCTAAGGGCCCAAGGTTTTATTACCTTAATGCATTCTCTGCAATAAAAAAAAACATTCTGTGTGTGGCTCCCCCCCCCAGTGCCCAGTCCCCCATTATACTTACCTGAGCCCGACCTGTGCATGAGAGCAGCGACTCTCCAGGGTCTCTCTCTCCTCACTGGTTCACACAGCAACGGGAGCCATTGGCTCCTGCTGTGATCAATCACTGCCAGTGAGCCAATGAGAAGAGAGTGGGAGTGAGCCGGGCTGTGCGTATGAATGGACACACAGAGCACGGCTTGGGTGCAAGTCTACTTAAGTACCCCCATAGCAAGGGGCACTCAGGCAGGGGGAAGAGCCAGGACCACTGTCAGGGGGACCCAAAAAAGAAGAGGATTGGGGCTACTCTATGCAAAATCATTACACAGAGCAGGTAAGTATACACATGTTTGTTATTTATTTTAATACCTTTAGAATGACTTAAAGCCAGTCTGTATCACCTTCACCTTAGACTGAAAAAGGCTCAATCAATAGGGCTGACTCCACAATGGGAATGGTTAAATGCTTAAAGTGATTGTGAATGAATTCCCATTCACCTCTAAACTTCTAGAAAACTTGGTCTACAACCAACTTAGCTCCTACCTCAGTGAAATTAACCTTCTTGACCCCTTACAGTCTGACTTTCGCTCGCAGCACTAAATAGAAACTGCCTTACTAAAACTCACTAATGATTTATGAACTGCGAAAACCAACGGGCACTACTCCATACTCCTACTACTTGACCTCTCTGCGGCCTTTGATACCGATGACCACCCACTCCTCAATAAACTCCATTCCCTTGGCCTCCAAGATTCTGCTCAATCCTGGCTCTCTGCCTACCTATCACAGCACTCCTTTAGTATTACCTACAACTCTGTCTCCTTCTCTCTATTGCCCCTTTCTGTGGAAGTCCCCCAAGGCTCTGTTCCTGTACCCCTTCTCTTCTCTATCTACACCTCCTCACTTGGTCACTTGATAGCTGCCCACGACTTCCAATACCACTTATACTCAGATGACACCCAAATCTATCTACTACTCACCTCGCTCCATCAGTCTTCTCTCACATTACTAGCTTACTGACATATCAGCATGGATGTCGCTCCATTTCCTTAAACTAAATCTCTCTAAAACTGAACTATGAATATTTCCCCCCGCCCATGCCCCCTCCATGACTTTTCCATCAAAATCAACAATGCAACCATCAGTCCACCCCCTCACGCCAGGGTACTAGGTGTAATCCTAGACTCTGACTTGTTCTTTCAGTCTCAAATCCAATTATTGTCAAAAGTTTCTAGGATTCACCTCTGTAACATCTCTAAAATCCGCCCCTGTTTAACAAATGAAACCACCAAGCTCCTCATTCACTCCCTTGTTATCTCTCGCCTTGACTATTGCAACTCCCTTCTCATTGGCCTGCCTCTCCATAGGCTATCCCCTCTTCAGTCTATCATGAATGCTGCTGCCAGGCTTATCCACCTTTCCCACTGTTCAGTGCCCGTCAACCCTCTCCTCCAATCCCTACACTGGCTCCCAATCGCCCTACTAATTAAATTCAAAATACTAACCACAACATATAAAGCCATTCACAACACTGTCCCAAGCTACATCACCAATCTTGTCTCCAAATAATCACCCAAGCCCTCTTCTCCGCTGCTCCCAAGACATCCCACTCTCAAGCACCCTCATCCCCTCCTCCCATGCTTGTCTCCAGGATTTCTCCAGAGCCTTTCCCATCCTCTGGAACTCGCTACCTCAACTTGTCCGGCTATTCCCTACTCTTACTACCTTCAGTCAATCCCTGAAAACTCATCTCTTCAGGGAAGTCTATCACACCTCCAACTAATCTTTTACCACTTTCATCAGCTCATGGCCTACAGACAGTTACAACCTTTATTACCACCTGCCCCACCATATTATATTGTGAGCTCTTCTGAGCTGGGCCCTCTTAACCCTCTTGTATTTTTTATTTTTTTTGTATTATAACTGTATTGTCTCTTTTTTATATTGTAAAGCTCTGCATAAACTGTTGGTGTTATATAAAATCTGTATAATAATAATTGCTTCCGGGTTACCAAAGCAGCGACCCAATCAAAGCAGATTCTGGCTTTCTTTAGGTCTCCCACTAGCCGGTGGCTGTCATAGTTACATAGTTAGCCAGGTTGAAAAAAGACACAAGTCCATCCAGTTCAACCTTAAAAACAAATAAATAAAATAAAAAATAATCGTACAATCCAGATACCCAATTTTATGCCCACAATTGATCCAGAGGAAGGCGAAAAAAAACCCCAGCAGAGCATGCTCCAATTTACTACAGCAGGGGAAAAAAATTCCTTCCTGATCCCCCAATAGGCGATCGGATTTTCCCTGGATCAACTTTACCTATGTTAGTACCTAGTTATATTATGTACCATCAGGAAAGTATCCAAGCCTTTCTTAAAGCAATCTACTGAACTGGCCAGAACCACCTCTGGTGGGAGTCTATTCCACATTTTCACTGCTCTAACTGTGAAGAAACCTTTCCGTACTTGAAGCTGAAATCTCTTTTCCTCTAGACGTAAAGAGTGCCCCCGTGTCCTCTGGGTTGACCGTACAGAGAACAACTCAACACCAAGTTCACTATATGGACCCCTAATATATTTGAACATGTTAATCATATCCCCCCTTAATCTCCTCTTCTCAAGAGTGAATAAATTTAGTTCCTCTAATCTCTCCTCATAGCTGAGTTCCTCCATGCCTCTTATCAGTTTGGTTGCCCTTCTCTGCACTTTCTCCAGTTCCCCGATATCCTTTTTGAGAACTGGTGCCCAAAACTGAACGGCATATTCCAGGTGAGGTCTTACTAATGATTTGAACAGGGGCAAAATTATATCTCTTTCTCTGGAGTCCATACCTCTCTTAATACAAGAAAGGACTTTGCTCGCTTTGCAAACAGCAGCTTGGCATTGCATGTTGTTATTGAGCTTATGGTCTACCAAAACCCCCAGATCCTTCTCCACTATGGATTCCCCCAGTTGTACTCCCCCTAGCATGTATGATGCATGCATATTCTTAGGCCCCAAGTGCATAACTTTACATTTATCAACATTAAACCTCATCTGCCACATAGTCGCCCAATTAGACAGTGTATTGAGGTCGGCTTGTAAATTGGAGACATCCTGTAAAGACGTTATTCCACTGCATATCTTGGTGTCATCTGCAAAGACAGAAATATTACTTTTGATGCCAGACCCAATATCATTTATAAAGATGTTAAAAAGTAAGGGTCCCAACACTGAACCTTGGGGTACACCACTGATAACCTTAGACCATTCAGAGTAAGAGTCATTAACCACGACTCTTTGAATTCTGTCTTCTAGCCAATTTTCTATCCATTTACAAACTGATATTTCCAAACCTGTAGACTTTACCTTACACATGAGCCGTGTGTGCGGAACTGTATCGAATGCTTTTGCAAAATCCAAGTATACCACGTCCACCGCCACCCCTCTGTCCAAGGTTTTACTATTACTATTACTATTTCATCTATTAGCTCGGGTCTCCCAGTGGGATGGGAGAGACTGAGCGAGCCACGGAAAGCTGCGGGAGGGAGGGGACGCCCTCCCCCTGTTTATAATAACAATTGATTAGCTGCTCCAGTAATTATTAAAAGAGAGCCGACCGTCGGCTCTAAAAAATGGTACCAGGGTAATGCCTGCAACTGCATATCACCCCGGTACAACCACTTGAAGTCAAATGACGTACTAGGTAAGTGATTTGGCGGCAAGTGATTAAAAATGTTTAGATACATTGGAAATGTTCTTGGCACTTGGATTTAAACTGCCACAATAATGCTGTGAGATGTGCGAGCAAAGAGGAAGAGTAGTGTAGCCAACATGTACTGTAGCTTACACCATTCACACAGAACTAAGGCTTCATGTACACGGGACGTTTTTTAAAACATTTCCTGAATGATTTAATCTGACAGATAGTAACCCGTGTTTAACCACTTGCCGAGCAGCGCACGACGATGTACGTCGACAGAATGGCACGGGCAGGCAAATGGGCGTACATGTACGTCCCTTTAAATTTGCCGCCCTGCCATCAGGAGCGCGCTGCCGGCGGTGCACTCCCGCACTGGTCGGGACCCCCATGACTCCGGTCGCGGGACCCGCGGACTCGATCGCCGCGGGCATCCCCGCGATTGTCTCACGGAGCGGCCGAATGGAGAGGTGCCGTTGTAAACAACATTTCTCCATTCTGCCTAGCAACTAGTGACGCTGATCTCTGCTCCATGTGATTGGAGCAGAGATCAGTGTTCACTAAATGAAAGCCCAACCCCCCCACAGTTAGTAACACATCCGTAGGAACACTTAACCCCTACACTGCCACCCACTGGTTAACCCCTTCACTGCTAGTGTCATTTACACAGGAATCACTGCATTTATATAGCAGTGATTACTGTATAAATGACAATGGTCCCAAAAATGTGTCAAAAATGTCCGATGGGTCCCCCACAATGTCGCAGTCACAATAAAAATCGCTGATCGCCGCCATTACTAGTAAAAAAAAAATAACAAAAAATTATTAATAAAAATGCTATAAAACTATCCCTATTTTGTAAACGCTATAACTTTTGCGCAAACCAATCAATAATCGCTTATTGTGATTTTTTTACCAAAAATATGTAGAAGAATACGTATCGGCCTAAACTGAGGGAAAAAAATGTTTTTTTATATATTTTTGGGGGATATTAATTATAACAAAAAGTAAAAAATAATGAGTTTTTTTCAAAATTGTCGCTCTATTTTTGTTTATAGCGCAAAAAATAAAAACCGCAGGGGTGATCAAATACCACCAAAAGAAAGCTCTATTTGTGGGAAAAAAAGGACGTCAATTTTGTTTGGGAGCCACGTTGCACGACCGCGCAATTGTCAGTTAAAGCGACGCAGTGCCGAATCGCAAAAAGTGGTCTGGTCTTTGACCAGCAAAATGGTCCGGTCTGAAAGTGGTTAAAATCATCCCTTTTGCCGTGTTTTAAAAGCGTTTTTTTTTTTTTTTTTAATATATCCCCCCCCCCCCCCAAAAAAATAGCCAATAATAAAAAACGCCTGTGAACGAAACGCGGCTAAACACGAGTTACCGCATTTATAAGTGCTCGGCGCTTGAAATGCCTCTAAACTCAACTGCCTAGAAATGACTATAAACGACCCTGTGTACATGTACTGATAAGATAACAGAGGAGAGATCAGGAGCAGTTATAAAAAAAATGCCCAACTGCTCCTAAACGTCCGTTCACCAGCAGCAGTGTACATGAGGGCTAAATAGACAACACGGTCTGTGCCACAATCTATATAGTGTTATATGGTGAACTTTTTATCCTTTATAAATGAAAATAATTGAACTAAAACCTTCTGTAGCCTGATGGATGCCACAATATTTACTTTCTTTGACCAAATCTATAGGAGGCAGGATAAGAAAGCCAAGTTTTGTTTATTTTCTGAGTGTTGCCCATCCCCCATACCATGCCTTAGCAGCAATATATTCAAAAAAGTGACAGTTGATATTTAAAAAAAAAACAGGGCTAAAGGGGGTTTGGCAGTGAGTATGCTAGGGGGTTGCCTAGCAACCCCCCCATTCCTTAGCAACAATATATTCAACAAAAGAGACAGTTATTTGTGAGCTGAAATTTGGTGTAAATGAACATTTGGCATTTTTTTTTTTTATTTCAGCAACTTCTAATATTAAAATGACACCCTATAAGCTTAATTCACAAAGCTAACACACAAGGACAAGGATGTGATTTGATATATAAAATGTTACATTTATTTTTCCATGCAGTTGAATTTGAATGTTAAACTCATGTGATCCCAATAAAGACAATTCTTATCCAGGTGTTAGAGCTTTGTGAATTGATCCCCATTATTATTGCTGATAGATACTGTGTATGGCCCTTTGTATAACATGGTATTGGGATCATTAGACCAGAGTCGTTTGTTCAAAACAAGAGCTAAAAATAGCAGCCAATCAGCTCTGCTCACTTGGGTCATGTGACCACTGTGTGATGTCATAGTGAGGCCAAAGCTAGGACAGCCAGTAACTGCCAACAGAAAGTTTGCTCACTGCTCACTTGGGTCATGTGACCACTGTGTGATGTCATAGAGAGGCCAAGGCTAGAAAAGCCGGTAACTGCAAGCAGACAGTCATTTTTACTCAGGATCTTGTAGTGAACAGTGCTGATTTACATTGCTGAAGCAGCAATCTCTATTATTGTATTTTTATCTGTATTTAAGTGCTTTAATTGTTTAATTTATCATCAATTGACCACCGCTGAAACAAGTAAGTAGCTTCATCCATATATTTCCATATTCTGAAAAAGCAGTATTTTTTTTTTCTGATTCACCTCAACCTTTTTTTTTATTTTCAACAAAAACACCATTGTAACCATTTTTTTTTTCATTTTACAGTTTTTACAGCTATGCAAAATCTACGTAAATCACTCCCCTCCTCTTATCTTCGCCACACTAATCAGTGTCTGTCATCCTGTATGATGGAAGAGGATAAGGAAGTTAAAAAGGATTCGGAAGGAGTTGAAAAAACGAAAACGCTATTTTCCATAAACAATGACAATGCCATTGTAAAAATAAGGTCAGTCTTTGGGAGCAGACACGGCAGACAGCTTTCCAAGGATTTGGTTGGCACAGAAATCCCATCTGTTTCTGTCAGCCAAAAGGAATTCCATTCCTTGGGCCCCTTGGATATCACTTTTCGCCAAGGGCTGCTACTAAAGGACCTAAAGGGTTACGTTTATGCTAAGATGAACGCCATCCAAAAGCTAAAAGAGGATTTGAATACCTGGGACCAGAAAATATCAACTTTTGTGAGTGCCAAACAGATACTAGAAGAGCTTGTGTCCCGATACCCTAAACTGAACCTGGAGAATAGATATCTGATTAAAGAGGGCATGTTCATAGAGAGGCGACACATGCTTGAGATGCAGAAGAAGAAGCAGACAATGGATCCCTATCAGCACTTCTTCTATTACTTACAGACCCAACCAAAGTACTTGTCCAAGCTAATCTGTCATATGTCGAAACATGACTATACCTCTCTTACAGAAGGGCTTCTCCCCAGACTGTACAATAAGGCCTCAACACCACGTGAAGAGTATCATCTTGTGAAGCTTTTGGAAAATGCCATTCAGTATGAGGTCAAGCAAAAATGTACCAATATGAAGGATATATTGGAAGAAAAATTTATGAGCATTAAGACAGCCTTTAGCTTTTACAGACAGGCTGCAAAATGCAAAGTCCTCCACAAGAAACTCACTCCAGTGGTAAAGGAAATGCTTCAGTTAAAATGCTGGCTAACTGAGAAACCTGCTACCATACCTCACATGGCAAGCCGAGTCTTACACTCCGTATTCTCGGATGTGCACAGTATACCTTATGGAATTAGGTATGTGGCAAAAGCCTTAAGACAAGCCCTGCACAAAAAGTTCCCCCAGGCGACTGAAGATGAAGTCCTGGAGACTCTTGGCTTTTTCATGTACCAGTTTTTGCAGCCAATCATAGTTTCCCAAGGTGAAGCTGGCATAATTGAAACCAAAGTGGACGAAGATTCAGGGCAAAAAGAGAACCTTGTGGTCGTGGCTGTGCTTGTCGGTCACACCATGAGTAACATTCTCTTCCCCATGGAAAATCCTAATGCCGTCATGAAAAATAACTATATAGTAAAAGACTATCCACATTTCAGGAGAATGTTTGAGGATGTTTTTAAAGTTCCAGAACCAGAGGAGGAATTTGGCTTCAATGAATATTCTGACTTTATTTCGCCGAAGAAGCCAAAGATAAAGCTCCCGGTAACAGAAATTGTTGGCACACTGAAGCTGCTTTTAAAATATAAAAAAGTAGTCTTCCCAGACCAAAAGGACATCCTTAATAGCATTGTCGAGTCTCTTAGACCGGTTCCTCGTATTAAAGAGCTTCTTTTTGGTGAGGACGCAGTTGCTGCTCACAGAGGTGAGGATCTGAGGGAAATTGAAGCCCACCTCACCTTAAGCAGCAAATATATTCCACAAAAAGAAAGGATTTTGACAAATCCAGAGGCTTTAAAGGATGTAAAATTAAACAATTTGACAAACCCAAAAGCTGGGCTTTCAAAATCAATGGGCTTTCAAGATATCCGGAGCAATATCGCCAAAGATATCCCAATGAAAACCGAACTTCAACTTCAACAAAAAGCTGAAATAACGAAGCTCAGACAGGCAATGTATGCCCTCAGTGCCAGATCCACATACTACCAGGACCAGATAGATCAGTATCAGAGGTTCTGGAACAGCTGCCTTGAAAACTTAGTAAGCCAAAGGTCATCCAATGCTGGTATGACCATGAAGGAAAAGGGGAACACAAAGACACAGAAGGAGACAAAGAAGCAAAATGGATTTAAACTATCGGGGCTGAAGGAGGAGAGGAATGAGGAGGAGAAGCAAAATAGGAAGAAGTGGACCTGGTTTCGTAAACTGGTCCGTCCAAAGTCATCCAATACTGGTATGACAACGAGGGAAAAAGGGAACACAATGACGCAGAAGGACATGGAGAAGCAGCATGATATTAAGATATCGGGGCTGAAGGAGGAGAGGAACGAGGAGGAAAAGCAAAGTAGGAAGAAGTGGACCTGGCTTCATAAACTGGTCAGCCCAAAGTCACCCACTAATGTCCGAAAGGTGAAATATACTGCAGCACAACTGCAGAACAAAGGTGTCATTACTGGCACCACAGGTAAGGAGACCAAGAAGCTGATGAGACAACGGCTGACAATAGAAATTGAAGCAGATCACAAAATTAAAGTCAGCATCGGCGAAAGGTCTGTTCTTATTCACATTGCTGACATCATAAATTATCATTATACCATACCACCAACTATGGAGATATTCTGCTATCATGTTAATGCCAGCATGTTGTTATTTTTGGTGTACAGCAAGCTGTATGTCAGACCAAACAACGCATAATTCACTGTAACATCTGTGATTTACACTGCAGGAATTTCATTGAGGGCATTACGCTTGGGGGATTACACTGGGGGGAGGGATTTACACTGGGAGATTACACCAGAGGGGTCCAGGGGAGGATCCCACTGGGAGGATTTACATGGATGGGGAGATACATTTTGGGAGATTCACAATGGAGGGGTTACACTTGGGGGATTTACACTGGAGGGATTTCATTGGGGGCATTACACTGAAGGGATTTCATTGGGGATATTACACTTGGGGATCACACTGTGAGGATTACACTTGGGGGATTAAACCAGAGGGATCCAGGGGAGGATCCCACTGGGAGGATTTACATTAAGGGGGGGGGGGCTTACACACGGGAGGGATTATACTTGGGGGATTCACACTGGAGGGATTTCATTGGGGGGCATTACACTTGGGGGGGTCACACTGTAAGGATTACACAAGAGTGATCCAGGGGAGGATTACACTGGGAGATTACACAAGAGTGATCCAGGGGAGGATTTACATGGGGGGATACACTCTGGAGAATTAACACTGGAGGGGTTTCATTTGGGCCATTACAGTTGGGCAATCACACTGTGAGGATTGTATTGAAGGGATAATACTGGGAGATTACACCAGAGGGATCCAAGGGAGGACCCGACGGTGGGTGGGGGGATGGGCGGGTTAATACACTGCAGAAGATTTACACTGGGAGGTGACATGTTTCGCAGGAATTTGCCTGTGAGACATAGGCTTAATTCATTATTTGAATTGGCATTTTAGTCTTACCATTAAGAATTTATTTGTACAGTAAACATAATTCTCAATCATACAGTACAGGACACAGGATCTATAGTTTAATATGGGAAGAAAGGACAGCTAATAGCAAAAGTGTGTAGACATAGGACACACCCCCTTAAAAGAGAATTATACATAAAAAATGAGAATTGGATGAAAGGTATCTTGATTTCACCACCACAGTTATTTATTTATCTTGACAGCAAAAGCATTTGCTCCCATGATACATAAAGCCATGACTCCAGTACTGTAGGAGATGATTTCACCACCACAGTTAAAAACAAAATGGTGAATGTATGCCCATCATTAGAAGTGGGTGGATGAAGGGAGGTATTCTAATGGTGGGCATACCCACCGATCAATCTCTTTTTTTCTTTCAGCCCACAGGCTGCATGAAAAAGAAGATCAGCGCTGTCGGAGGTGATTTCACCACCACAGTTCAAAAAAAGAGCTCATATGCCGAAGCATGGGGGCAGCAGGGGTGGAGGAGTGATTTGCTCTTAACTTTTGGGGAGGATACCACCATGCTTCGGCATATATATATTTTAGGTACAGGTTGCGTTAAAAAATGTTTTATTTTTTACTATTTTTTTTTGTATTTGCTTTGCAGGTATGGTAAGTCTTAACCCCGTAACAAAATGGTGCATGTATGCCCATCATTAGAAGTGGGTGGATGAAGGGAGGTATTCTAATGGTGGACATTCCCACCGATCAATCTTTTTTTTTCTTTCAGCCCACAGGCTGCATGAAAAAGATCTGCGCTGTCGGAGGTGATTTCACCACCACAGTTAAAAAAAAAAAAGAGCTTATATGCTGAAGCGATTTTCGAACTTTTGGGGTGGATACCACCATGCTTCGGCATATATATATTTTAGGCACAGGTTGCGTTAAAACATGTTTTATTTTTTACAATTTATTTTGTATTTGCTTTGCAGGTATGGTAAGTCTTAGCCCCCGTATTCACGTCCGGAAATTCTAATGGAAAAGGTCAGATCGGATTATATTGTCAGAAAATCCGATCGCGTGTGGGCTTTATCGGACTTTTTCCATCGGATTCTCCGATGGAAAAAATTTGAGAGCAGGACCTCAAATTTTCCAACAAAATCCGATCTGACCTTTTCCGATCATTTGTAGAGAATTCCAATCGGACAAAGTGCCACGCATCCTCAGATCAAATTACGAGACCAAAGCTATTGGCTACTAGCCGCAACGTAGTCCCAAGCAGTGGGAGGGAATGCCCCCCACCCCCTCCCACTGTCTTCCATGGTTTTCTCTGGCTCTCCTGTCCCAACAGGGAACCTGAGAATGCAGCCGGTGGTTCCACCAGCTGACCATTTCTATGGCCTAAGAAACCGGAAGCTACAAGCATTTCATGACTTCGATTTCGCCGGATATAAACAGTGCCATTGGGAAATTAGGAAAGCATTTCATCTCACGATCTTGGTGTGGCCAGATGCTTTGAGGGCAGGAGAGAGATCTAGGGTCTAATAGACCCCAAGTTTTTCAAAAAAGAGTACCTGTCACTACTTATTACTATCATAGGGGGTATTTACATTCCCTGAGATGACAATAAAAATTATAAAAAAAATAAAAAAAATGAAAGGAACGGTTTAAAAATAAAATATAAAAAGCAAAAATAGGATATTTTATACTCACCGTAAAATCCTTTTCTCTGTAATTCACCAACTGACACAGCTCCTCTCTTTAGCCATTGGGTTGTTACACTACCTTTAGGAGAGGACTAGGCATAACATGTTAACATGTAATGAAAAAACTCACAACTTCTAGTTCCACCCAAGGGGCGGTCCCTTAGGTAACAACCCCTCAGCCTGCCATGCAGCTTCAGCACATCAACAAGCAGTATAACGTAAAGAAAAATAGGAGGGGCGGGTGCAGTGTCAGTCATAGAAAAGGATTTTACGGTGAGTACTAAAAATCCTTTTTTCTCTTATATTCACCGACTGACACAGCTCCTCTCTTTAGCCATTGGGATGTCCCCAAGCAGTGCCCAAACGAGGGGTGGGAAAACAGCATAAAACTTCATCTACCATGGCAAGTGGGAACTAGTATAAACTTCTCCCACAAAAATAACCAAACTTTTGTACCCACAAAAAAACAGGGTGCTCCTCAACAGAGCGCCACTACCCTCAAACCGCACCAGAACTGCAGTAACAAATGCAAAAGTGCAACAGTGCATTAACTTGGATTCCTCCACTGACTAGGGACCCTGGGTCGACTGAACTCCCATTACTCCACCCCAGCTTGATAGGTTGGCGTCCGTTGTGATCACTGTCCATTTCAGAGGTAGGAATAACTTCCCGGACCAAAGTGCCGGGGACCATAGCCACCAGAGCAGGGAATCCCTGACTAACTGGCTCACCTGAATCTGCCGATCCAGGGACAATGGAGATTTGTCCTATTTTGACAAAATCTTCTTTTTTTTCAGGACTCTGGTGTGAAACTGGGCATATGGTACTGCCTTGAAGGAGGCCACCATGAGCCCCAGGACTCGAATGCAGAAGCATAACGACGGCCACCTGCGGTTCACCAGCAGTTTTACCGCGGCTCTGAGAGTCTGCAGCTTGTCTGAAGGGAGAAACACTCTTGCTTCCATGGAGTCCAGCAGTAAGCCTAGGTACTCCAAATTCTGAGTAGGTACGATCACCGACTTTTTTAGGTTCAACAGCCACCCAAATTCCTGCAGGGTTTGCATGGGGAGCGCCACATCCTTCTCTAACTCTGGGGTGCTCTCAGGAGGAGATTGTCTAGGTATCCCACGATCGCGATCCCACGTTGCCGCAGCAACGCCAAAACAGGAGCCAATACCTTGGTAAAGACTCGGGGGCTGATGCCAAACCAAAGGGGAGAGCCACAAACTGGTAGTGGGCTTTCCCGACTGCAAATCGCATAAACTGATGCCGGAGGCATATGGGTATGTGCCGTTACGCATGCTGGATGTCTAAGGACGCCAAGGAGTCCCCTTGATGGAGTGCAGCGACTACTGAGCGAACTGATTTCATTCTCAACCTCTGTACCTTCACAAAGTAATTGAGGGCTTTTAGATCCAAGATTGGACGTAACCCCTTCCTTCTTGGGGACTACAAACAGGTTTAAGTAGAACCCCTGGAAACGTTCCAATTCCGGAACAGGTACTATCATCCCAAGACTCAGCAGGTCCCTTACCGCCCCCCAAATGGGCCTCCCGGCGAGCCGGGAGTACGGGTATGCTGTAGGGGAAGAATCTGTTTTGCGGCCAAGAGAGGAACTCTATCTTGTAGCCGGAGGAAATCAGATCGCAGCTGCAAACTCCCGAAGATGACCCGTAACACGGGTGGGGGCAAACCTTCATGGGGTAAGCGCTTTTGCTCGCAGGTTTGTTAGACTTGCGGTTCCAGGGACGCTTTGGTCCTTCAGAAGTCGTGCTTTCGGGCTGGGGACACTTGGTCGAAGCTCGGGCGGATGAAAAAGCCGTTTGTGATCGGAGAAAAGGGGGGCCCTTGCCTATGGCATGGCGCCTTAGCCTTCCTGGCCTGTGGGAGTAGAGTACTTTTACTACATGAGGCATTTTTAAAATGTCATTCAAAGAGGCTCCAAAGAGCCGGTCGCCAAGGAAGGGAAGATCCGCCAGGGCTCTTTTGGATGCCTGGTCAGCAGCCCTGCATTTTAACCAAATCAGGCGCCTCAGCACCACTGCTGACACTGAAGCCCTGAAGAGCGAGGCTATTCAGGGCTATGTCACAAACATACTTAAGGCCTTGCACTAGTTGGTCTGCTAGTTCCACGCAGACGGGAGAAGCCTGTTCTCCCAATTTGCGGTGCAACGCAAACGCACTTAAGGCCTTGCACTAGTTGGTCTGTTAGTTCCACGCAGACAGAAGAAACCTGTTCTCCCAATTTGCGGTGCAACAGTTTTGCTCACTCAGTGTCTTCGGCACAAGTGCGGATGCCAGTACTGGTCGCATGGTCGACCCCACAACCGGAAACAAGGAACGAACCACTCAGCCTTCCTGTCTGTGGGGTCCTTAAATTAAGGAGTCCCCTCTATGGGGATCGTGGTTACTTTGTTTAATCTGGATACTGGGGGGTCCACGAACGGAGGAGCCGACCCTTTTTTGAGAAGGCTCTCCTCAAAGGGGTAACGCACCGCCATGCATTTGGGGACCGAAAAGGTTGCGGTCGACCCCATTCCTTGTAAGTGAACTTATCAAAATAAGTCAGATACGGGAACACCTTAGGTGAACGAGCTGGCTTACAGGACCCAAAAGGGACCGCTACATCTGCAGAGGGATCTGCTGGCTCCTGAATCTTCAGGGTATCACCCACAGCTGTGATAAGTGCTCCAACAAGCGCTCTGACATGCACGGACCCATGCGGGGACTCATCTTCACTGTCCAAAGGTCCTGGTCAGAGTCATCTGAAACAACAGAACAGGGGTCACCAGCCTCAGCAGGACCAGAGTCTGCGTCAGAGCTCTCCCCGGAGGATGGGGGGGCAGGGGCCATTTTTTATCACCTTTGCGTCTACGCCCCGCCTCCATCTTGGCAACAAACTAATTGAGGACCGCTGACAAAGCGTCCAGAGGCAGGCAGTCTGCATGCGAACCGGTTGCAGTTGCCTGGATTTTGGGGGAAGAAACACCAGTTTCTCTAGCCATGCTGACCCTACCCTGTCTGCTACCTGATGGGGACTTAGGACAGTGATGGTCCCACCCTAACTGCTGCTGGCTGAGAGGCTCTTTCCTGCAGGACTCACCACCCTGACTGGCTCTGCGCTGTCCAGCTAGTAGTGACTGTGTGCCTTGTCAGCTCCCAGGTGCATAGAAGATCACACTGCACTGTCTACAGCTTGGCTGGGTTTTTTGCCATCTTTGCATTTTATGGCCTTCAAAACTGTGATAGGTAGTGAGGAGTGAAATAAAAAAATTGACGCCCTTAGAAATACTGACGGCAGTGCTTGATTTTTGGGGCCCCGTATGCGGCTAGGCTCCCAAAAAGTCCCACACATGTGGTATCCCCATACTCAAGAGAAGCAGCTAAATGTATTTTGGGGTGCAATTCCACATATAACCATGGCATGTGTGAGCAATATATCATTTAGTGACAACTTTTTGTAAAAAAATCATTATTTTTTTTGTCATTATTCAATCACTTGGGACAAAAAATAAAATATTCAATGGGCTCAACATGCCTCTTAGCAATTTCCTTAGGGTGTCTACTTTCCAAAATGGGGTCATTTTGGAGAGTTTGCTACTGCCCTGCCATTTTAGCACCTCAAGAAATGAGATAGCCAGTCAAACTAAAAGCTGCGTAAATTCCAGAAACTACAATGGTTTGTAGACGCTATAACTTTTGCGCAAACCAATAAATATACGCTAAGAAGGAAGAAAGGTGGGATTTTATATGAAGCATACACCCCTGGAAATACCATGATATACATGAAGATGGGCGGTACTAAGTATATTAGATCTATGGACATTCCATGACAGCATTGCAAAACAACAATTGGCAGTCATTGGTTTATTGATATAATGATAATAATGACATAATTTACTAGTAACATAATGAGTTCATATTGTACACATTGTATAGAACCATTTTCATGAAAGCGTGTCTCCCTGATAAAAAAAACTATATCTGAAATTCATTGGTACAATCCAATTGGTAAGTATGATCATTGATGGTGTTGCAAATTATGAGCGAAAAAGGCATCCATTGTCTCGATGCATTTTGTGGTGACTGCCACTCTTCAGGAGAAAGTATGGGGTAGATGTCTATAAGTATTGAAACACATAGTTAATTTGTAAAAATAAAATAAAATAAAATAATGGGTATTTTATGTAGGAAAAAGAGGGGATATTACCCCAATTTACCAAGACTACTTACAGGAATGCCAATGAAACTGGGTGCAGGCATGGAGGGCCAGAAGGCTGACCAGAACCATCAGTCCCAGGGGCTGAGGTGGACAAACCCGACCGTAGCTGGATAGCCAAGGGGAGACAATATTCCCCAGGGATAAGCCCACATGAATGGAAAAAAGAATGTGATCCACAAAATTGTAACCATCTGTGAAGAAGGGAGTATATGATAAAATATATGGGATATAGCAGTGGACAAATTATTACAAAAGGTGACTTAAAATATCAAAAAATATTGATGGCCAATAAGAGGAAAGGGCACCAAAACGAAGAGCGGCATTCACCAATATGAACTCATTATGTTACTAGTAAATTATGTCATTATTATCATTGTCATAATTTATATATTCCAATGAACTTTGTTCTATTTAAAGGTTATATTATGAACTTACTATGTCAATATTTTATCATGGTATTACTATTATTGTTATTTTTATATCAATAAACCAATGATTGCCAATTGTTGTTTTGCAATGCTGTCATGAAATGTCCATAGTTCTAATATACTTAGTACCGCCCATCTTCATGTATATTGTGGTATCTCCAGTGGTGTATGCTTCATATAAAGTCCCACCTTGTCAGGGCTGGCTTAGCCCTTCCTTTTCTGGGCTGGCTGCTCAGCTGTCCGCTAATTGCCAGCTCTCATCTCTCTCCACAGTTACCAGCTGTTCCTTATCCAGCTCGTCTGACCTGCCTACTTAAAGCTGTCCAGCTCACTTCATATCTGCCTTCGCCTTGGTCACATCACAAGAAACCATCTCCTGGGGGTCTGTTTAAAGACTGGATTGCTGACATCCCTTCTGGCTCCTTATCCTGCTTGCTGTTGCTCCGCTTGAATCCCTGACTTCTTGCCTGGCTGATTACCCGATCTGGTTATTGAACTCTGGCCTGGCTGACTACTCGATCTGGTTACTGGACTCTGGCTATGCTTTGACTACGCTTACTCTATTTACCTTTTTATTTTTATTAATAAACAAGTGTGGTTTAATTGTACTTCTGTCTTGGTCTGATTCATGGTTTCTTACACGCCTTTCTTCCTTCTTATTAATTAATAGGGATGGAGGAGCTTGGCGGTGTCAGCCTTGCGCTCTCACACAAAGTCCCAACTGGTTGCTCTCGTTTTTTAAATATACGCTTATTGACATGTTTTTTAACCAAAGATATGTGGCTGAATACATTTTGGCCTAAATGTATGACTAAAATGGATTTTATTGGATTTTCCTTATAACAAAAAGTAGAAAATAACATATTTTTTTCAAAATTTTCAGTAATTTTCATTTTATATCGCAAAAAAATTTAATTGCAGAGGCAATTAAATACCATCAAAAGAAAGCTCTATTTGTGGGAAAAAAAAGGACATAAATTTTGTTTGGGTACAACATTGCATGACTGCGCAATTATCAGTTAAAGCAGCACAGTGCCAAATTGTAAAAAGTCCTCAGGTCTTTGGCCAGCCAAATGGTTCGGGCCTGAAGTGGTTAATTCTCCACATCATATGTAGCCCTCTTTGGTAAACCTCACACCTTATTAGCCCTGGTTTACATATATGTGTGCACATTTCATTCATTTCATTGGGCTGTCTACCTGCAAGACAGGTGGAGAAAGAAGTCCCTGACCCCAATATTGTACATGTTCCCCAGCCATGGAGATGTGAACCTAGCCTTATACCTCATATATGCAAAAAGCTTGTGGAGAGAAGATGTTGATATGTCAAGAACTATAAATTCCCCAAAAATCTAACGTCAATAAACTGAAATCCTTACTGAACACTTAAGAGGACCAAATACTTATAACAGAGTACACAATACAGATCACAGTGGGCAGGATTTGAACCTGCATGAGGAAACCCCAATAGATTTGGCATCCCTCACCTTATGTCCAGTGCAGCATCTGTAACACGCCACCTCTAAGCCCTTGTACACACGATCGGAGATTCCGACGGAATGTGTCCGATCGGAGCGTTTTGTCTGATATTCCGACTGTGTGTGGTCTGCATCGGACTGTTTCCGTCGGAATATCCGTCGGACAAAATTTTCCACCTTCCCAGAAATATTTTTCGACA
Source organism: Lithobates pipiens (assembly GCF_037356315.1). Taxonomy (NCBI): domain Eukaryota; kingdom Metazoa; phylum Chordata; class Amphibia; order Anura; family Ranidae; genus Lithobates; species Lithobates pipiens. Next base: position 600,334,253 of record NW_027507758.1, read on the forward strand.
AAATGCTCCGATCAGACATACTCCGATCATGTGTAGAGAATTTTGATCGGACAAAGTGCCATGCATGCTCAGATCAAATTCCTACACCAAAGCTATTGGCTACTAGCCTGAACGTAGTCCCGTCGTAATGAAATAACGTCATCATGTTCTGAACGATCGGATTTTCCGACAACTTCGTCCGACAATATGTATACAACCGTTTCGGACAAAATCTGTCGGAATCCGATGGATATGGTTGTCGGAATCGACCGTGTGTACAAGGGCTAAGACTGAGAACTGAGCAATCAAAGACCACTGATCGTTCAGTTCCTGGTCTTCAATCTGTAGAGAGCCAGTGACTGTCAGTCACTGGCTCTCTGCTCTGCCCCTCCAGCGCTCACTGGAGCTCCAGGCTGAGGAGGGGCATGAGTGGCTGGCTCAGACTCTCAGTGGCCTGCTGAGAGGCCGAGCTAGCTGCTGGTCAGGCTTCTGGGCAGATCCCAACAATATGGTCAGGATCTTTCCAGAGCCTGTCTTAAAAACTCTCCAGGATGGCATCATCCAGTCCTACCTTGTTGTTAGGACGCTGCTAAGACCCTTCCAGCTGATTCAAACCCCTTCACATATGTTCTCTCTCATTGCACTAGCTCTAAGTTCAGCAGTGGAAGAGATAATGGACCACACTTGCTGGAGTTTTTAGAGCTCACTCCTGTAATTGGAGTGGTGAGCAGTAATGGCAGCTGAAAAAGGAAAACTAATGGAGTGATTGTTTAGAAATATCTAGTTTGGCTCTATGAGCTCCCCAAAAACAGGGGCCTTTAATCTGATATCCATGCCCTTAAACTGCTGTCTAGAGGTTCTCACAATAAGACTTTAGAGGGCCTGAGCACAGTCCTGAGCGTACAGGAAGCTTGTAAGACTCAAAAAGAGCAGATGTTCAGGACTTCCTCCACCTATCATCATCATCACTGACCATGTCCGATGAGTGTGTAGGCAGGTGGACTCTACTTTCTCCACTGCGGGTGGTGCTCGTCCGCAACAACAATGCAGGTGGAGTAGGAGGTCAAGAGGATCCTAGCTCCTCTATGGTTTCCCTGGTCACAGAGAGGCAACATTCAACAGAATGCTGGCACCCCATATGACTTTGGTGGCCATCTTGGGTAAGGCAGAGTCTATTTAAGACCCTGGCTCCCGGATTTCTAAAGTAAGAACAGGTCACCCATCTGTCAAGGACAGTGCTTAGCATCAGTGAGAGGTTCCAGATGAATGTGCAGGGATATGCCATCCTACCTAGAAGCCTCCCCATTTGGGTATGGACTGGCCAGGCTATAGTTTGCCCCCTCAATCCAGATGCTGTTGGCACACCTGAGATCCTCTGCTATTTTTCATCACTGCTATTATCTGTGAGTGTTCCCGGTCTGGTGCCTTCCTGTCGGCATTGTTGTTTATTGCCAAACTTAATCTTCAATACAGTTCCTTTTCTTTGCAACTGGATTCTGAGTGTCTTCTGCCGCCTCACAACACTGCACCTTCCCACAAGTGGATTGGGTGACCCTTGTATATTCAATGAAAAGCATTCTCATAACTGATTGGTGGCCTCACTGCCATAGCCTTGCAGTGGTACCTGGGTACTGCACTATTGCTCTGGGGTGCCACAAGAGTACCCTCTATAGCCGTAGTGTGTGATGGGCCATCTCCAGAGATCTGCAGCATCTCAGAATGATGGCCTCTATCATATATTATACCGTATAATTTTTTTTTTTTCCCTCAGATTTCCACTCCTTCGACCACCAGCCAAAGGGCCAGTGGTCTAATGGATAACGCATCTGACTACGGATCAGAAGATTGTAGGTTCGACTCCTACCTGGCTCATCCTATGTGCTGTAATCATACAGCTAGGTGGAAGGAGGAGGAGCCTGAATATCTTATCTGCACATGTAAAGTGCTGTGTGACTCACTTAGCAATAAGAGGTCATGGAAATTGGGTTGAGCCTTTTATTTATTTACTGAGCAGAGAGGTAGAAGAATTCATTTTTTTATATAGTTTCATAGATTTGTAGGGTTGAATAAAGTCCATTTAGTTCAACCTGTATAGGTGTGTGTGTGTGTGTTTTTGTTAATGTCAATACCATTTGCCATACGTCTGTATATTGCATCGGCTAAGATGTTTTTTTGAAACTAGACACTTCCCACTGACACCACCAATTGTGGAAGGGAGTTCCACATGCTTACTGCTCTAACAATAAACAGATATAAGAAGGGTAACACAAATTTTGTGATTTAAAAAGTATGACACGGACCTTTGGAACAGAGACCAGGAAGTGACACCATACACATTGCTTTCAGGTCCATTCACAGGAGGGCTGGTCTACCAACAGATATTTATAAGAGTTCCCACCACCTTTCTCAGGGACGCCCACCGGGCCCGCAGCCACTAATACCACACCAAATGGTCCGCCCCCCCAGGAAGAGGCACTATAAAGGAAAGCCGAAAAATTGGGGCTAGCTAGACTTAGTTGGTCCCCCTATAATAAAATAAATGCAGTGCATTATATCCTATCCTGCCCATACCCCCTTTTTTCTAGCTTTCCTTTATAGCATCTCTGTCAGGTTGGGGACCTTTTGGTGTGGTATTGGTGGTTTGGGTCGGCCAAGTATTGCAATGCAGTAAGCACTCCCATCGTATTATTGGGTTCAAATTCTTTGGCAAATATTTGCATTCTAAATAAGAAATGAAGCGTCGCCTATAGAAAAAAAGAAATATTAAGGTAAGTTTGTTGCCATTGCACAAGCACACACAAATTTAAGGTTTTGCATGTTCGATATCTATTTACTCAGCGTAACCTCGTTTTTTATATTTTACCAAAAATGTGGGTAATTTATTGCGTTTGTTTGCCCTAAAATTCACTTTAGTGTGTTTTTTACTGACATTTTGTGGTAATATTGTGCAACATAAAAAATTAGAACTACCAATATTTTATTCTCTAGGGTGTCTGCTTTGAGAAAATATATAATGTTTGGGGGTTTTACATCATCTTTAGGGCTAAAATTATTTTTTAAACGTGTGCAAAAAAACACAAAAACAGCGAAAAGGTTAAAGGAGTTGTAAAGTCCGATTTTTTAAAAAAATTATTATTAATCATTATACGTTAAGATAAAAAGCCTTCTGTGTGCCGCAGCCCCCCTCATACTTACTGGAGCCCCATCTCTGTCCAGCGATGTCCACGAGTGTCTCAGCCTTCCGGGACTCTCTATCCTTAATGGCTGAGATACAGCAGCAGCACCATTGGCTCCCGCCGCTGTCAATCTAAATCAGGAGAGAGATGGGGTAGGGCCAAACCACAGCTTTGTGTCTGAATGGACACACAGAGCTGCAGATCGGCTCAGGTGCCCCCATAGCAAGCTGTTTGCTGTGGGGACACTCAGCAGGAGGGAGGGGCCAGGAGCACAGGAAAGGGACCCGAGAAGAGGAGGATCTGGGCTGCTCTGTGCAAATCCACTGCAACAGAGCAAGTATAACATGATTTTTATTTTTATAGGAAAAAAAAACAAGACTTTACAATCACTTTAAAGCCGAACTTCAGGCAAACAGCTAAATATACAAATGAAATACATATATGAAAGCAATTTTACTTGGCAAAGGATTTGTACTTCTGTCCATCCAGTTACCAGATTAACACAGCTCTGTCACAAAGCACCACGACACACATACATATATTTGTCAGTGCGTTATGATGTGCTATACTTCATAAATGTAAAGCCAACCTCAAAATCCTTCTATTATGCTGCTCTATGGAACTCACTAAAGCAGCACAGAGAGACAATGTGCTATACATATACACACCAAGAAAAAAACAAAAACAACACACTAAAGCAAAAAATGATTATTGTAGTATTTAAGGGGAAATATATATTTTTTTAAGAAAAAATTTAGCAAACCTCGAAGGACCCATTTACACATTGCGGTAAAGCATTGTAAAACCACAAGGCACATTAAAAGACGAATGGTGCTGTGGTGCTTTGTTTGTGTCCTTTTTTTGTGCATTCAGGTGCGCTGTGTTGGGCTAACATAGTGTGAATGGGTCCTGATATGGACTGGAAAGATGTACACAGTGTGCATTGGGTTTGCTTTCGTATTTTTATCCTTCTGATTATTGGCCACATGATGACAGTAGAGCTCCATGAAAAATGTGCCCTCTTGTGCTGTACTGAGACATTGCAACAATCAGGTAATATAGCTAAAGTTATCTGTGCTAGACACAGAGGTCTCCAAACTTTCTAAACAAAGGGCCAGTTTACTGTCCTTCAGACTTTAGGGGGACCAGACTGTGGCCAGCGGGAATAGAACATTTTTCTGTCATTAGTGGGAGTAAACAGTGCCCCGTTGTTAGTGTCAGTGGCAGGATTTTGCTCCATTTCTGGTGTCAGAGGGCAGAATAGTGTCTTATATCAGTGGGATGAATAGTGCTCCAATAGTGCCGGATAAAGGCAGGCAAAGTGCCGCATCTGGCCCCCGGGCCGCAGTTTGGAGATCCCTGTGCTAGAGAATAAGGGCTCGATTACACTTGCAGTATTATTATGGATGCTACTTTGTGTCGATCCATGGTGTGCTGGCAAATATCTACTTTGTGACTTGAACCAGTATCCAGTTGGTTGTTGGTGCAGCACCCAAACTTTGAGAGGTTATCCAGGAACGTGTGCGATGGGAATATGAAGTATTGTTGTCTCGTGCACACAATGACCAACCACCCTTTGTCATCAATTCCTGCAACTGCTTCAGAGTTGCTGTAGGCCACTTGGTAGGCTCTCTGACCAGTTTCCTCCTGGCTCCCTCATCTAGTTTGGAGCGACATCCTGAACCAGGGAGGGTCCGTGACTTGTGCCTGTCCACAACTTTATCCCGGTGACAGTGCCTTGCCAGCCATAGTTCATTGTTTGTTTTAGTTGCACTATCAGGGACTGAAATGCTCCAGGAAAGCTTTTTCCATGCAGAGCTAATCAAAATGACCACGGATGATCACAGCTGAAAGTCAAATGGCTCTGTGGGCCATTGAAAAGGTGATTAGCTACACCTAATTGAGTTGACAAGTCATTTTTAGGAGGGGGGGGGGGGTGATCTTTTTTCCAACTCAGTGGTTCTGTTTTTGATTTTTTTCTGACATGTCATGTTGGTGTTATTTATATCTTTTACTTGGATGTTATAAGTTGCACTGAGTAAACACAGCTGGACAAAAAAGTGTCTGTCTTCATTTCAGGCTGTAATGCAGCAAATCATGATTATTTTAAAAGGGGACGATTATATATATATATACCTATATATATATATATAGAGAGAGAGAGAGAACAGCGCACTGTATATACAGACTGAACACCCTATATGATTCTATATATAGACTGAGCACATTATAGGGGTCTATGTACAGACAGAATACACTATAGGGATCTATAAATGGATTTAGAACACTATAGGTTTCCATAGATAGACTGTACATGTTGAAACTTGGGTATCCCAGAAAAATTACATACTGACACTTCGGAGTCCAGGAAGAATAATGCATTGACAATTGGGCATTCCAGAATAATGACGACACTTGGGGGGTTTTGGTCTCAGAATAAGGACACACTGATACTTGAGGTCCAACAATAAAGACAAATTGATACCTGGGGCTCCAACAATAAGGACACAGTGATACCTGGGGCTCCAACAATAAGGACACAGTGATACCTGGGGCTCCAACAATAAGGACACAGTGATACCTGGGGGTCCAACAATAAGGAAGCAGTGAGACTTGGGGGTCAAACAATAAAGACACACTGACAACTGGGGGTCCAACAATAAGGACACACCGACAACTGGGGGTCCAACAATAAGGACACAGTGATACCTGGGGGTCCAACAATAAGGAAGCAGTGAGACTTGGGGGTCAAACAATAAAGACACACTGACAACTGGGGGTCCAACAATAAGGACACACCGACAACTGGGGGTCCAACAATAAGGACACACCGACAACTGGGGGTCCAACAATAAGGACGGGTCCAACAATAAGGACACACCGACAACTGGGGGTCCAACAATAAGGACACACGGACAACTGGGGGTCCAACAATAAGGACACACCGACACTTGAGGGTCCCAGAGGAAAGACACACTGACACTTGGGGGTCCCAGAATAAGGACACACTGACATGTGAGGATTCCAGGAGAATAACAAACTGACACTTTTTTAAAATTAAAAATAAAGTTTTATTGAGCATAAGAAAAAAAGAGAGACATATGAATACAAAAGTGCAACAGGCACTATTCATAATATAAGAGCATTGGCATGTGCATATTGAATGAGAGACATTGAAAGTCAGGGTAATGGGGATTACCAGTATTTGAACCAAGCTGCATTTTTTAACACACATGCAAGAAACACCAGAATTATTTAATACATAGTTAACAAAACCAAATAAACCCAGAGGGAGGGAACAGAGGAATATGGAACCCAAGGACTAGAGGACACAAAATACCACGGAGGGAGGTTCAGATGTTGGAGGTGGGTCCCTCCTCAGCAGGACACGTAGATGTGTCTCACCCCATCAATCTCCTCACGGATCACTGATCTACTAACAGACATATCAGCCTGGATGTCACACCACTTCCTCAAACTTAATCTATCTAAAACCGAGCTCTTAATATTTCCTCCCCCACGTGCCCCTTCGCCTGACTTCTCTGTCAAGATCAATGGCACATCTATCAGTCCATCCCCACATGTCAGGGTGCTAGCCTTAGACTCCGAACTGTCCTTTCAGGCCCACATACAAGCCGTGTCCAAATCATGCCGCCTTAGCCTCCGCAACATTTCCAGAATACACCCCTTTTTAACTAATGACACCACCAAGCTTCTAATTCACTCCCTGGTCATCTCTCGCCTCGACTACTGCAACTCCCTCCTAGTTGGATTACCTTTACATAGACTATCCCTTCAGTCCATAATGAATGCCGCTGCAAGACTCATCCACCTTACCAGCCATTCAGTGTCCTCCACCCCTCTCTGCCAATCCCTGCACTGGCTTCCACTCACCCAACAAATAAAATTCAAAGTACTAACAATAATTTACAAAGCCATCCATAACTCTGGCCCTAGTTACATCACTAACCTAGTCCCAAAATACCAACCAAGCCGCCCTCTTCGGTCATCCCAAGACCTCCTGCTCTATAGCTCCCTTGTCACCTCCTCCCATGCTCGCCTCCAGGATTTCTCCAGAGCTTCTCCCATCCTTTGGAACTCCCTACCCCAATCTGTCCGACTGTCCCCTAATCTATCCACCTTTAGACGATCCCTGAAAACCCTTCTCTTCAAAGAAGCCTATCCTGCTTCTAACTAACACTGTTTTACTTCCTCCATCAGCTCATCCCCCATAGATATTACCTTTTGTATCAATTGCCCCTTCCTTTTTAGATTGTAAGCTCTAATGAGCAGGGCCCTCTGATTCCTCTTGTACCAAATTGTAATGTAACTGTAATGTCTGCCCTCATGTTCTAAAGCGCTGAGCAAACTGTTGGCGCTATATAAAACCTGTATAATAATAATAATGTGTCATCTAGCCACCTATCCCATATTATGTACATATTTGGGCAGCCCCTGTGTTGAAATAGTACCTTTTTATAAGGGAGGTGACACTGATATTTGATCCAGGTCTTGGCTATCTGCATTCTGGCCAGGAACAAAAATTATTGTAGGAAAATATTTAGATAGTTGTCCTCCTCAGAAGTGGAGAGGAGGCCTAGCACTGATGGGGGCACAGAGTCAGGGGGGAACCCATGCGGTCGTGGAGGAATTTAACCACCTGTGACCAAAATCCTTGGAGCAACGGACAGGACCAAAGTAGGTGATAAAATGTGCCTTTTGGATCTCCAAACTTGGTACATGCTGGACAGTGCTCTAGCCTATATTTGGAGAGACGGATTGGTGTTAGGTAGGATTTATGAACTATGTAGAGGCGAGTGAGGCAATCAGATAACTTCGGGAACACTGATTTGCTAGAGGCCAAGGCCTCCTCCCAGTCCTCATCTGTCACATCACCCAAGTCCGACTTACACTGAGACTTTAATTGATAAGCCTGCTCAGTGGCCGCAGGTAACATAAGGTGGTTGTAGAACAGGGAGATAAGTTTGTTGGGATCACAGCCTGTGACAACGTTCACCAAATATACCAATTCAAGGCTGGGAATGGAGTCATTGAATTGGGAATGGAAAGCATGATGGAGTTGGAGGTAACAAAAGAACATGTGGTTAAGTACTGCGAAATTATCTTTCAATGCTTGGAATGTTTTAACCGAGCCATTGGCTATGATGAATATATATATATATATATATATATATACATACACACACACACAAGAGAAATATAACCCCCCCCCAGCAATCCATGTGTCGCGATCTGGAACAGTCAGTAGCTCAAGCAGATGCGGATTGTCCCACAGGGGTGTATGGGAGTGGAGTATAGGAGCCTTAGTGATGGTTATAGCCAGCTGTCAAATTTTACAGTGGTGGAGTAGCATACTACTCATACTGCCCATGTGAGACAACACACGTGTACCACAAAGAAAAAATTGAAATGGGTGCGCCATCAGGCAGGAGAACATACAAGCATGGAGTACCTATCTCTGTCCTCCTGGTTAAAGTTAAAAAAAAAATGGGATAGCTGAGAAGCAATGTAGTATAAGGCTAGGTCAGGTAGGGCGGTGCCACCCAGATTGACAGGGCACTTCAGAGCTCACCATGATAATTTGTGACGGGAGAGACCCCAAATGAACATATTAAGAATGGATTCAATGGGTTTAAATATATGTGCAGGGATGTATAGGGGGGTATGCCAGAAATAAAGTAATTTGGGGAGGAGTATCGTTTTTACAAGATTAATATGACCCATAATCCCGAGGAGGAGACAAGACCAGGTCTGTGTTTTGACTTTTAAGAGGTCATAAAGAGGTTCAAGATTAAGGCCTATATAATCCGTCAAAGTTTAGGAAATTTGAATGCCCAAATATCTAATCTTGCTGGCTTTGACCAAAGGGAGTTCAACTTGAGCAGCCGTAGGAGCGCCCATATCCAGAGGAAGGATTTGGGACTTAGTCCAGTTAATCTGTTATCCTGAGAAAGTGCAGAATAGTTGAATAAGTTACAAAGCAACCTGAAGTGAAGGGCCTGTGTCTCTCAGGTTCAAAAGCATATTGTCCATGTATAGACTGATTACCTCGTCACCTGTCCGATATGGAGGGCTGTAACGTCTGGGTGAGCCCTGATAGCAATGGTGAGGGGTTCCACAGCCAGGGCATATAGTAATAGGGAGCCATTAGAGAGTACCATTAGATAGAGAGAACGAATCGGAAACACTACCATTAACTTGTATACGAGTAGTGGGAGCCTGGTATAGCAGTTGGAGCCATTTAATGCATTTCAGGCAGAAGTCAAACCTGCGGAGACATTCCCACAGGTAGTTCTATTCCACCGAATCGAATGCCTTTGCAGCATCCAGACTCACCACTAGCCTGGAGTCAATGTTGTCATGTGTGGATTGAAGATTCATAAAGAGTCTCCTGAGATTAAACGCTGTATTCTTATTGGGCATGAACCCCGTCTGGTCTGAGAGTATTAAACTTAAAATTACTTTGTTGAGATGCAGAGCGAGAATTTTGGCAAGTATCTTTACATCTAATTGCAGAAGGGAGATAGGGCGATAGGATTCAGGAAACAGCGGATCTTTTCTCAGTTTGCGTGTTAGGACTATAAGGGCTCCGCCCATGGAGGTAGGGAGTGTGTCTGAGTCAAATATATGGGTGTACAGTTCTCGCAATTTGGGGGTGAGGACCTCCCTAAATTTGTCATAAAATTCTAGGAGTCCATCAGAACCAGGCGCTTTGGAGGGTGGGAGATGTGCTAGAGCCTCATTGATGCAATCTGTGGTAATGGGCGCCTCAAGTTGACCAATTTGAGAGGGGGTCAGGGTGGGAAAGTCCACATCCTGTAAGAATGTGATCAGCTCATCTCAAGAGTAGTGGGGAGTGGATGTTTATAGATCAGAATAAAACTAAATTCTCCAGCCACCATTTTGGGGTCTGTGATCTTGTTCCCGAGGGCAATCTTGAGTGTGGTCACTAATGAAAGTTTATGGTCTAGATAAGCCATGTAGGCGAGCAGCTTACTGGGTCGTTCACCATGGTCAAAAATATGTTGCTTACTGAAAAATATACGCTATTTAGCTTTCTCAAAGTGTAGCTGATCAATGAGTCTGCATTCTTACAAGGGAGGCATTGGCTGCAGTGGGGTCAGTCAGGAAAACCTGTGCGAGGGATCTCGGTCGTTCCTCCGCCTATAAGTACTAGTTTAGAAGAGGCCTTGTGCCTATTAATGTGCAAATAGAGGATCATCCTGATGAAACGAACGTTAAGGGTTTGTGAAATTCATCGACACAAGCATTGGCACCAGGATGCTAAGCTTCATGTCATGACAAGGGTAGCCACATACCTTACTACGCCAATCCATACATGTACACCCCTTTAATACTTATTCTATTATTAATGACACCAACACCTGCTGGATGTAAATGGCCTTTCAGGCCTTTATTTTAAGAATAAACCAAAATAAACTTTCATTCAAACTTCTGTAAACCATTTTATTTTACCATCTATTTTCTTATAACCAAAACCAGCTCATCAGATAAACAGTTGTTGATCCCTGACGGCCCCATTTTCTTCTTGAGCCTGTAATCCCAAATTGTATGGCATTCGTCCCCAGCCGCCAACTTGCCTCGGGGACTTACCAATTGACCACAGACCCCCAACTTATTAGCCCGTCAGTCTGGCCAGCCGCCAGACCACCCGGGAGGACTCCATACCTATGATGGGTCCTAACCTTTTCCAAAACCTCATCTTAAACAGTATAAATTGTATACCAGCCGTCAAGGACCCTACCGCCACCCTCACCCTTTATGAACAAATATATCCCAAACTATCCCTATTAAGGGCGGGCGGGAACGTTCCTCCTGACCTGCTGCTCCAGACTACTGACCTTCCTACCCTCACGTGCCTTCCCATCAACTCTACTCCACCCACTCTTACTCCATCCTCCAATCAGGTAAGCCTTGTAACTTTCTTAACCCCTTGCACCATTCCCCTGCGTAAGCCTTGCACCCTGTCATGTATGCCCTACGCTTACGTTGCACTACAGCTACGTATATGTCTTGTACTGCTGATTTTAGGCAATAGAGGGTGTAGCTCTGCACGCTGGAGATGTGACACGGCTGATGTTTCATATGGGGAATCATGTTTGAGTTCAAAAGGACTGTGACCTCTGTTTCAGCTTGCGGATGTCAGAGTATTCAAACAGCCACAGGAGGACAGTTCACTTGATTTAAGATTTTCGGAGGTATGTGTCTAAACTGACCCGCTCCCCGCACTGAGAACTGCCTGCACAGGACACCCAGAAGCTTCTGTGAATGTCGGAGTAATCCAACAGCTGCAGGGGGGGGGGGGGGGGGGGGTGATTTACCAGAGCTTAAACTCCACTGTGATGTGTCTAAATGGACCCATCCTCTATGCTGTGATTTACCTATCCAGGTCGAGTTATGTACCTGAACTACATTGATCTGTTTGAACCATCCACATTGATGTTCCTCTGATGTGAGCCCCTTTTTGTTATATTATCTACAAATGGCCTAATTTAAGCCAGTTGTCATGTCAGAAATCTGACACATGTTGGATCCAGATACACCAAACAGATCTCTCTTGGATCCATTGAATTTGGGTCACTGGGACAAGCCTAATTCATGTATACGTTTCTTGGCTATTTTAAAGGAGGACATTATCTCTACCTGATTTCACTGTCATAACGGTTCATTTAATTGGATCTATCCAAACAGGATTCCCATTTTGTACAACACAGTTATACAAAATAGTATATAGTTCTAGGCAGCTGTATTAGTGGGGTATTATTTCCCTGGTTATCTGTGGAAATCTATGACACATGTAGCATACACCAGCCCGGAAGGGACCAGTGTGGCTCTGTTCTCTGGACAAATCCACTTATAGACCATTGTGGCTCAGATAAATGGAAATACAGTGGTGTGAAAAAGTGTTTGCCCCCTTCCTCATTTCCTGTTCCTTTGCATGTTTGTCACACTTAAGTGTTTCGGAACATCAAACCAATTTAAACAATAGTCAAGGACAACACAAGTAAACACAAAATGCAATTTGTAAATGAAGGTGTTTATTATTAAAGGTGAAAAAAAATCCAAACCATCATGGCCTTGTGTGAAAAAGTGATTGCCCCCCTTGTTAAAACATACTATAACTGTGGTTGTCCACACCTGAGTTCAATTTCTCTAGCCACACCCAGGCCTGATTATTGCCACACCTGTTCACAATCAAGGCATCACTTAAATAGGAGCTGCTTGACCCAGTAAGGTCCACCAGAAGATCCTTAAAAGCTACACATCATGCCGAAACCCAAAGAAATTCAGGAACAATTGAGAAAGAAAGTAATTGAGATCTATCAGTCTGGAAAGGGTTATAAAGCCATTTCCAAAGCTTTGGGAATCCAGCGAACCACAGTGAGAGCCATTATCCACAAATGGCGAAGACATGGAACAGTGGTGAACCTTCCCAGGAGTGGCAGGCCGCCCAAAATTACCCCAAGAGCGCAGCGACGACTCATCCAAGAGGTCACAAAACACCCCACAACAACGTCCAAGGAACTGCAGGCCTCACTTGCCTCAGTTAAGGTCAGCGTTCATGCCTCCACCATCAGGAAAAGACTGGGCATAAATGGCCTGCATGGCAGAGTTCCAAGGAGAAAACCACTGCTGAGCAAAAAGAACATCAAAGCTCGTCTCAATTTCTCCACAACACATCTTGATGATCCCCAAGACTTTTGGGACAACATTCTGTGGACCGATGAGACAAAAGTGGAACTCTTTGGAAGGTGTGTGTCCAAGTATATCTGGCGTAGAAGGAACACTGCATTTCATAAAAAGAACATTATACCAACAGTAAAATATGGTGGTGGTAGTGTGATGGTCTGGGGCTGTTTTGCTGCTTCAGGACCTGGAAGACTTGCCGTGATAAAAGGAACTATGAATTCTGCTGTCTACCAAGAGATCCTGAAGGAGAATGTCCGACCATCTGTTCGTGTACTCAAGCTGAAACGAACTTGGGTTCTGCAGCAGGACAATGATCCTAAACACACCAGCAAGTCCACCACCGAATGGCTGAAGAAAAACAAAATGAAGACTTTGGAGTGGCCTAGCCAAAGTCCTGACCTGAATCCTATTGAGATGTTGTGGTATGACCTTAAAAAGGCCGTTCATGCTCGAAAACCCTCTAATGTAACTGAATTAGGACAATTCTGCAAAGATGAGTGGGCCAAAATTCCTCCAGGACGCTGTAAAAGCCTCATTGCACGTTATCGCAAACGCTTGGTTGCAGTTGTTGCTGCTAAGGGTGGCCCAACCAGTTATTAGGTTTAGGGGGCAATCACTTTTTCACACAGGGCCATGATGGTTTGGATTTTTTTTCACCTTTAATAATAAACACCTTCATTTACAAATTGCATTTTGTGTTTACTTGTGTTGTCCTTGACTATTGTTTAAATTGGTTTGATGTTCCGAAACACTTAAGTGTGACAAACATGCAAAGGAACAGGAAATGAGGAAGGGGGCAAACACTTTTTCACACCACTGTACAAGTGCCCCATGTTCCATGCGGTTACTCTACATTTTTGCAGTAATGTCCTGTGGGCCTAATATTTTAGAGTGATGACATTGTCCCTTTAATATAATTTTTAATAACTTTTTATTTATTTTTATTATTACACGTTTTGCTCTAATAAAGTTTATATGGCATATGAATACCATGGTCTGGTCCTCCATTCAACTACTTGTCCTTTCCCCCTCTTTTTCCTCATAATTTTAGGTTCCCATATCATGCCAACTGGCGCTGACCCCTGGTTAGTGTGTAAATAGTATACCCATTGCCTCTGTATGTGCTCCAGGTACTATATGGTAGAGAGCCAAAAGGGGTTCAGTTTCCATATGCACACCGAGGAGGGGACAGGCAAGCATAGAGTGGCCCAGTATGGGGAGTAATCTGAAAGCACCCTAACATCAAACCCCACATCGAGTAGATTAGGCAACAGAGCTGGTGAGACTAGGAGCAAGTCAATGCGGAACATGGCAGAGTGGGAAGGGGTGAAATATGAGAAAGCTGCAGACCTTGGGTACTTATACTTCCAGGTGTCAAGCAGGGCGAACTCGGAAAGAAACCTCCCAAATCTAGTGAGCGTAGGTTGATTTTATGTGGAGATGGTGGGAATAATTTTATCTAAGCTGGGGTTTATTATCATATTAAAGTCCCCCTTATATATAGCAGGTACCTTGGGGTGCTGAGCCATAAAATCCACCCCCTCTTGTAATACAGCAAACTGGAAAGCTGGAGGGATATAGAAAGCCAGCAGAAGATTATAGTAGCATGCAGAAATAATGACCGATCCTGAGGGTCAAACTGCAGATTGTGGAGCTGTAACTGTACTGATCCGGCAATCAGCCACTCAATGGGAATTAGAGGTATACGGCGCTTGATAAAGCCAGCCAACCCTGGGTTTTTTGAGTGCCATTTGCATTTGTCTTGTAACATGGGTTTCCACAAGGACAGAGACATCTGCACATAAAGATTTGAGGGGAGATAGGATGGCAACCCATTCAGGATGTGTATGCTAAGCCCAGACATTCCAGGACACTAGCTTAATAGATGTGTGTTAAGAGTAAAGTGCACAACCAAATAATATAGCTCCCTTAACACAAGAAGTGGATTATGACAAAAAGTGATAAAAACATGATTAGGCAAAGTAATAACAATTGTGATAACGTCCATAAAGTACTTCAGTAAGTGCAAATGTTGAAGGGCACTCAAAGATCACTCTGTTGTTCTTTTCCTGAAAAACAATCAATCAGTGCCGCTTACCAGAGTTGTTGGATCTCAAGTTATAGAGATCAAAAGGGCTCGCACGGAGATCGCTCAGCCAAGGGATGCGCCACAGGAGCTCATTCAGTAAAGGGATCCCCTCTCCTGCAGCGGGCTATCAACTCTTATGCCTTGTACAACACGGCCGGACATTCCGATCATAAAATCCGTCTGATTTTTTACGACGGAATTTGTCCTAAACTGGTGTTGCATACACACGGTCGGACAAAGTTGTCGGAAAATCAGATTGTTCGGAACGTGATGACATTCATTCTTTACGATGGGACTACATTGAGGCTAGTAGCCAAAAGCTCTGTTCTTGTAATTTGATCTGAGCCTGCATAGAACTTTGTCCGATCGTAATTCTCTACAAACGATAGCAAAAAGTCTGATCGGATTTTTAGTGGAAAATTTGAGAATTTCCGACAGAAAAAGTCCAATAGAGCCCACACACGATCGGATTTTCCGACAATATAATCCGATCTGACCGGCATAAGAGCTTCCATTCCCAGTCGATGCCTTGTATGGAGAGATGCGGCAGGTGGAGCAACAGTTATTGATGTCACCATGCACCAGCTGGCTGGCTTGAGCCACGGCTGTACTGATCACATTTTTAAGTGGAGTACTGCACCATGAAGCCTCTTTTAACTCTATGATACATCCCACTGTTGAAGAGATCACCTGGAGAAAGTTATTGCAGCAGCTGTGAGGAATATCATACCATTGGATAGCCCGCTGCAGGAGAGGGGATCCCTTTACTAGATGAGCTTGTTGGCGGCGCATTTCTTGGCTGAGCAATCCCTCTGTGAACCCTTTTGATCTCTATTACTTGAGATCCAGCAACTCTGATAAGCAGTGCTGATTGATTGTTTTTCAGGAAAAGAAAACAGAGTGATCCTTTGAGTGTCCTTCAACATATTTGCACTTACTGAAGCACTTTATGGACTTTTATCACAATTTTTATTACTTTGCCTAATCATGTGGTTTTTAGCACTTTTTGTCATAGTCCCCTTTTTGTATTAAGAAGGCTACTGTATATTATCCGGTTGTGCACTTTACTCTTTACACAAATGGTCTACAGACAGTAGTTATGCATGGGTCAGAGGAAATGCATACATTCTGATGAGTTCTGTTGACATGTCAACTGTACATGAGAAAACAGAGACCACAAAAACTAGTCCATCACTGGACCAGCGTGGTTAAACAAAAAGGTTGCTATGCATGGAGGCACAGGCTGGCCAGGAAAACAAAACTTGGAATGACAGCGGTAAGATCGAAGAACGATAAGGTGACACGGATTCGGTGTTGGGGGGGAGACTAGTTACTGAAAAGTGCACAACGGTGCGAGTTGCAGAGTCTGCTGAGATTATGGGGAGTAGAGGGGAAACACTTGAGACTTGCATGGGATATTAATAGGGAGACCAGGAGGATAGGAAGCCCCTGGACCGGACAGGCTAACTTAAAGTACCAGGGGGTGGGGGTATAAACAGACATTGCCCAACTTACGGTTCATGAAGGATGGGTTGTTCCAGGCTAACAATAAAGGCAAGAAGCCAAGGCATAGGGATCACCTGTTGAAATGACTCTCATAATGGTGATAGAAGGCTTAAGTGGGTGCAGGGCCAGCCGTTTCGTGGTGCTCTAGCCAGGATAAAACAGCTCCTGGATCTCCAAAGAACTGTACTTTGCCGTCACACACAACATGGAGTCTCACTGGGAAGAATATCGCATATGTCAGATGGTGAATCAGGAGTTGTCGTTTAGCCTCAACGAACTTAGCACTCCTCGTCTGCACTTCTGCACAGAGAAATCCGGTGGAACGCATGTTAGCCATGTACGCGTTACCAATGGGGATGTTACCTCTTTCGTGGGTGAGCCGTAGGATAGCTTCCTGGACATGATAGTTTAGGAATGTAGCGATAAAGGTGGGGAGTGCTGCCTGGGGGAGGCCTCCCAGCCAGGCGGTGATGAGAAGGCCTCTCTGCCAAAAGTTTTGGTCAGCATGTTTTCCAGGAACGTACGGGGTTCAGAGCCTTTAGCCCGGCCGACAGAGCAGATTAGCAGATGTTGTCTTGCTTACTCAGAACGGAGTTGAGTTTGTGTTGCAGCCTCTCAGTGGTTACTTGTAGTGGTGGTAGGCCATCCTCCATGTCGCTGACTCTACGTTCTGTCTCAGACACTCTCTCCCGCAGCTTGTGGATATCCTGTTGAATGAGGGATATATCTACCTTCACCTCCTTGATCTTTGATGTGAGAGTGGTCAGGCAGAAGAACATGGTCTCCAGAACTCTAGCAGTGTCTCCTGGGGCGGGTTCTTCCTCCTCTGGAATTGGAGCGACGTCATCTTCCTCCGCTGTGTCCCATTGCTTGTGGCAGTGTTTATCCAGCTTAGCGATGGCTCCAGACACGTGCTTCGGTGGTGTCATGAAAGCAGAAGTAGGGACCACTGCAGGTTAATTGCAGGTGGTTTAGGCAAATGATTTCCCCCAGGATTGGTGAGAAGGATTTTGCTCAAGTGGAGCTCTCAGTCTGCACTCCCTACGCCATGCCGCTCCTGGCCAGGCCCCAACAAACTGACACTTAGGGGACCCAAAACAACAACACACAAACTCTTGGGAGTCCCCAAAAAAGGCCACTGAGACTTTATGGCATATAAACAATGTCACACTGACACTTGTTGGTCCCAGAGCAAATACACACTGACACTTTGGGGGGAGGGGGGTCCCAAACTAAAGACACTGACATTAGGGGTCTCAGTATAAGGAAACACCAACACTTGGGGGTCTCAGAAAAATTACACTGATAATTGGGAGTCCTACAATAATGACAAACTGACACCTGAGTGTCCCAGGACATTGACATACCGACACTTTCTGGTCCCAGGACACTGGGGGAGGTCCAAGAATGATGACACACTGACACTTGGGGTCGCAGGATATGGACATGATTACAACTTATTGTCAGTAGACAATGACACACTTTGGGTTCATGCACACAGGTCTTTCCTAGACATTATATGCCAAGTGTAATTTCCCAGCTTGGGGAGCTGCTTTTGCAGTGTACAGCCTGCCATAGCCCCTGTACACACGGTCGGACATTCTGCCAACCAAATCCGTCGGATTTTGTCCGAAACTGTTGCATACACACGGTCGGACTAAGTTGTCGAAAAATCCAATTATTCAGAACGTGATGACGTAATTTCGTTACGATTGGACTAGTAGCCAATAGCTTTGATGTAGGAATTTGGTCTGAGCATGCGTGGCACTTGGTCCGATCAAAATTCTCTACATATGATCGGAGTATGTCCGATCAAACCAGTTGGTCAGAAAATATTTCCAACATGTTGGAAAGTTGGGTCCGACTGAGATTCGGACGGAATCAGTCCGATGCATACCACACACAGTCGGATTATCTGATGACACGGTCCGATAAGACGCATTCCGACGGATTCTCCGACCGTGTGTACAAGGCTTTACAAGTAAATGGCTGTATGTGGCTGTGCTCTTGTAAATGCTAATGCTTCTTTGCATCAATGTTCATCTGCTTATATGTGCCTGACATATTTAAAAATATCGGACGCACAAGCACACCCTTTGCACACCACAAAGACGATATATACAATTTCCCTGGAGACAAATTCTCCGGTTCTGTGGCCCATGTATTGTCTTCATTATGGGAACTATTGCAATGACAGCTATGGATGATCACCACCTTACAGCACTATGGATAGAGGGATGCTTCATTTGGGGGGGAGGAGGGAAACCTGGGTTTTCTGACTGTTTTTCAGGTGACAGAGCAGCACAGAAACACTCCAGAAGCGGGGAGGTATACTTGGAAATATATTTATACCCCAGTTGTCAATATAAGTATAAAAGGAGTAATCACACTTCAAGTCATTAATGGTGGCGGTTTTCTGCTCCTGTAACGTATCAACTTATAAATATAACACCCAGAGGCACGTCACTCGTTCTGGACACATACCTAATCAGCTACTGCACTAAATAAACATGTTAAAGTCTTCTGCCGCAGGATGGCACTGGTTGAGAAGCACATAATTACAAGCAGGCTTTTTTTTTTTTATCCTGCAGTCCGCTGGATAAAATTGTCCAAGGACAAGTATTGGATTTTTCCATTGTTATTTACAGCATTACGGCCAGACGAAGCATAAAAATAAATTGTTACCCACTTGAAGCGAAAAATGAACATTCTGCTTCCAATTACACAGCAACCTCATAAAGACCTCACACACCCTCGGGCCAGCCACTAGGGAGATCTTGTGCTTTTCAAACGTTTTTGAAAACGTTCCTCCTCATAGGTGTGGTTGTAGGAATAAAACAGATGCCCTGTATATAAGATGAGTAACCATTGTGATTAAGAAGACATAGAACATTTATGGAGCTTGATGCTTAGTAACACTTTTATTCTGTCTATTACACCCAGTCTGTTGCCTGGCACAGTGCCCCCCCCCCCAAGTCTGGTCAGTGCTCTGGTTTGGAGCTAGTATGAGAAGAACGTCGACGTTAGTATGAAAAACACAAACGCTTTTCATATTGAGGCTTCATGTGGCTGGAGTGGATGGTGGTCCTGGCCTTATTCCCCTATTCGTTGGGTGGCACTGAGACTGTGAATGTCAGAGTACAACTGTTCTTTGATCCCCAAGGGTTAGTATGTCCATGTTCTGGGACCCCTACACCAAATTTATTGTTGTGGAACTCTAAATGTCAGTCTGCCATTGTTGTGTGACCCTCCCCAAATATAAGTATGCCATTGCTCTGGAATCTCCAGTGTCAGTGTTTCATTATACTGAAACCCAAAGTGTTAGTGGAACAGTATTCCACTGTCCTGGGACCCCCAGATGCCTGTGTGTCTTTGTTTTGAGCCCACCAAGTGTCAGTGTGTCATTATTCTGGGACCCCAAGTGTCAGTGTGTCATTATTCTGGGACCCCAAGTGTCAGTTTGTCATTATTCTGGGACCCCAGTTGTAACTGGGACATTATCTGGGGACTCCCAAGTGTCAATGTGTCATTGTTAGGGAATCCCCAAGTCTCAGTCTGTCAATTGTTCTGGGACCCCAGTTGTAACTGGGACAATTTTTGGGGACTCCCAAGTGTCAGTTTGTCATTATTCTGGGACCCCAATTGAAACGGAGACATTATTCAGAGACCCCCGTCCACAAATAGTATCATCATTCTTAGAATTGTAAATGCAAGTGTGTTGTTGTTCTTGGACCCCAACTGTAACTGGGACATTATTTGGAGACCCCCCACATATTAGTGTTTTATTATTATGGGACTTTTAAATGTCATGGTGTCATTGTTCTGGGACCTCAGTTGTAACTGGGACATTATTTGGGGACCTCCAAGTGTCAATGTGTCAATACTCTGAGGCCCGAATGTCAGCTTGTCATTATTCTGGGACCCCAAATGTCCTTGGGATATTATTTGGGGACTCCCGACTGTCAGTTTGTCATTATTTTGGGACCCCCAAGGGACATTGGGGGTTATTTACTAAAGGCAAATCCACTTCGCACGGCAGGTGCATTTCATTTGGAAGTGCAGTCGCTGTACATACGAGGGGGACATTCAAGCAAAATAAAAAACAGCATTTTAGCTTGCACATGATTGGATGATAAAATCAGCAGAGCTTCCCTTCAATTCAGATCTACCGCTCAGATTTAAAGGGACTGCACTTTCAAGTGCACTTTTAGAGCGAATTTGCCTTTCGTAAAAAATAACCCCAAAGAGTCATCGTTCTGGGACCCCGAGTGTCCTTATTAGAGACCCCCAAGTGTCAATGTGTCATTGTTCTGGGACCCCAATTGTAACTGCAAGATTATTTGTGTCCTTGGGGCATTATTGTGGACTTCCAAGTGTCAGTTTGTTATGTTCTGGGACCCCACGTGTCAACTTGTCATTATTTGGGGATCCCAAGTGTCAGTGTTTCATTATCCTGGAAGCTCCAAGTACTAGTGTGGCCTTGTTCTAGGATCCCAATTGTAACTTAGACATTATTTAGGAAACCCCCTAGTGTCAATGTGACATTGTTCTAGGACCCCAAGCGTCCTTGGAATATTATTCAGAAACTTCAAATAATCATTATCAAACAATCAGTTGTCATTTTTCTGGAACCCCCAGGTGTCAGCACTTGATTGTTCTGGACCCTAAAGGGTTGATTTACAAAAACTGGGGAGTACAAAATCTGGTGCAGCTCTGCATACAAACCAATCAGCTTCCATTTTTTTTGTTTTGTTTTTTTGTCAAAGCTTAATTGAGCAAGCTGTTAGACGCTGATTGGCTACCACACAGCCACACCAGACTTTGCTCTCTCCAGTTTTAGTAAATCAACCCCTTAGACTCCATGCACACTTTTCGATTTTCTGCAGATTTTTGTCTTCGGATTTACCAAAATCATGTAGTGCAAGGGCCTGACTGATCGCATACAAATTGTAACTCTTAAGGTTTGACCTCATATTATATGGTTTTGGTAAATCTGAAGACAAAAATCTGCAGAAAAGTATCTGTAGGGGTTATTTACGAAAGGAAAATCCACTTTGCGCTGAAAGTGCACTTGGAAGTAAAGTCGCTGTAGATCCGAGGGGGACATGCAAGAAAAATTAAAAACAGCATTTTAGCTTGCACATGATTGGATGATAAAATCAGCAGAGCTTCCACTCGTTTCAGATCTACCCCTTAGATTTAGAGCGAATGCACTTGAAAGTGCACTTGCAGTGCAAAGTGCATTTGCCTTTCGTAAATAACCCCCTGTGTGTCATTATTCTGGGATCCCAAGTATCAGTATTTTATTATATTTAGGACCTCCAAGTGTCAGTGGATCATTTTTCTTGGAACCCCCTCCCGGCGTCAGTATGTCTTTGTCCTGTGATTGTAATTATCACTAAGACCCCCCAAGACTTTGCTGTTCCACTAAAGAAGTAAAAGTTGACAGCAGAACATTCAGTACAGTAAAATGAATTCAGCCTCTTGTTCTTCCCCTCCCGCTGGAGACAAAGACAATTTGCTGTGGAAGTTTATGTTGCACAGTTTTACTGCAGATATAAAATCAATGGAGGAAGACAATTAGAACAGCGAAATCCTTTTTCCACCTATTAAACGACGCATTCTCTTTTTGTTGCAAAATGCATCAGGCTGAGCGCTCCACCTCCAATTAGCCGCAATGTCTGAAGAGGAGTCTGTTTTATGGGAGGCTGCTATAGTCTGGACTTTCCAAATAGACTTTTCATATAATGCCCTTAAAGAGAACCAGGCACAGGCTCAAACATCAAATAGTCTTACCGGTAAAATTACCTTTCATCACCCTGTATTCCTTAACCCTGCCCTTGTTCCTCCACTGAATTGCCCTTAACATTTTGAATTTTAAATGACTATAGCAATAAAAGCTTTCATGTATATTTGCCATCTCTGTGAACTTTAATTCATTTGATGATGACTCTGGAACTGAAAAGTCCCTTGGGGTCTGACTGCACCCCTATTTCTTCCCTGACCTTATTCTGATAACAGGCAATCCCATAGCTACTAATTACCGTATGCCGTGACATTCATTTAGTTAATGTAGAACTCTGGGCAAAAGTTTAAAAAATTACCTATATTAGGCCGACTGTCCATAGCATTAATCCCTTCCCACCGGCCATGTTGCATCACGGTGGTGGGCCTTATGGTAAGCTGCCAGATATATGCATTTGGCTGGGGATGCTGTGAGCATGCTCAATTAGCATTCCAAGCACTGTACCAGTTCCTGGTCATCTAGCAACACTTGAGAGGCAGTAGGACTCACTTAGGACAGAGTTCCATCTTATATCAGAGTCCCCCACAACACCCAGTCACTGTAATCACATGATTAGGAGCCTGACCTATCAGCCTCTGTAATAAAGAGCCACTTAAAGGGCTGGCTCCAGAAAGACGTTACCAGCCGTCTTTGTTTTTCTGAGTCCCCCTGTAATAGTTTTATTACCTGTTGATGCTGTCAGAAGATCCATTATTTTCCTACTTCATGGATGTCTGATATTCCCCTTATCTTGGAGAGCAATGATTAACCTTGTATATCCACTTCCTGACCGGCGCACGACAATGTACGTCGGCAGAATGGCACGGACAGGCATATGGGCGTACAGGTACGTCCCTTTAAGCATGCCGCCATGCCATCGCATGCGCTCCGTTCCGGACCCCCGTGAGTCCAGTCGCGGGTCCCGGGGACTCGATCGCCGCGGGAATACCCGTGATCGTCTCACAGGGAGGCTGAAAGGGGAGATGCGGAAGTAAACAACATCTCCCCATTCTACCTAGCAACAAGTGACACTGATCTCTGCTCCCTTGATTGGAGCAGAGATCAGTGTTCACTAACCTACAGCCAAGCCCCCCACAGTTAGTAACAAAAAAAGAAAAGGAGGGCGCACCGACCTAGGGTATTTCCACTAATAGAGCTTTATTCATTAAAACACAGCAAAATATACAGGCATACCCCACTTTTAAGTACACAATGGTGTTTATTTACTAAAGCTAGAAAGTGCAAAATCAGGCTCAATTTTGCATAGAAACTAATGAGCTTCTAACGCCAGCTTGTTCAATTAAGCTTTGGTAATAAAACCAGGAAGCTCATTGGTTTGGATGCAGAAGTGAGCCTGATTTTGCACTTTTCAGCTTTAGTAAACAAACAACATTGTGTACTTAAAAGTGGGGTATGCCTGTATACTCACAAACGAGTATTGATAGAAGGCATAATCAATAAAGCAGAGTCAGCTTTTCCGAACATCGACAAGCCTGGACCTGATGTCAAGTAGATCAATCGATTGCCCGTTTAGGCTCTGAAGAAAGGGGTTCTCCCCTGAAATGCGTCAGCCATTCTTTGGGGTATCGCTTGATCTACTTGACATCAGGTCCAGGCTTGTCGATGTTCGGAAAAGTTGACCCTGCTTTATTGATTATGCCTTCTATCAATACTCATTTATGAGTATATATTTTGTTTTATTGAATAAAGCTCTATTAGTGGTAATGCAGTAGGTCGGTGCCCCCTCCTTTTCTTTTTTGTTCCTTTTAGTATCTGAATACCCATTATTCTGAGGAGGGCTGCAAGACGATAGACATTACTATGTGAAGCTGGCTACACCACACACTGAGGACCTTGACACCAGAGCGCAGGAGAAGTTTTTGCTTTGCTTTCTTTTGCCTTTGCCCCACAGTTAGTAACACACCCCTAGGGCACACTTAACCCCTACAATGCCACCCCCTGGTTAACCCCTTCACTGCCAGTGTCATTTACATTTATAAGGAAAGACGATCAGTGACGTCACATGCCAGGCCACGCCCCCCTACAATAAAAAAAAAACACAACGTCATACATAATCCCTACACTGCCCCCTAGTGGTTAACTCCTTCACTGCCAGTGTCATTTACACAGGAATCAGTGCATTTAAATAGCACTGATTGCTGTATAAATGACAATGGTCCCAAAAATGTGTCAAAAATGTCCGATGTGTCCGCCATAATGTCGCAGTCACAATAAAAATCGCTGATCGCCGTCATTACTAGTAAAAAAACAAAAAAATATTAATAAAAATGCCATAAAACTATCCCCTATTTTGTAAACGCTATAAATTTTGTGCAAACCAATTAATCGCTTATTGTGATTTTTTTTACCAAAAATATGCAGAATACGTATCGGCCTAAACTGAGGAAATTTTTTTTTTTATATATATATTTTTGGGGGATATTTATTATAGCAAAGTGTAAAAAATAATGTTTTTTTTTTTTTTTTTTCAAAATTGTCGCTCTTTTTTTGTTTATAGCACAAAAAATAAAAACCACAGAGGTGATCAAATACCACCAAAAGACAGCTCTATTTGTTGGGGAAAAAAGGACGTAAATTCTGTTTGGGAGCCACGTCGCACAACTGCACAATTGTCAGTTAAAGCGACCGCAGTGCTGAATCGCAAAAAGTGGTGTGGTCTTAAGCCAGCAAAATGGTCCAGTCTGAAAGTGGATATTCCACGCAAAATTTTGAACTTGAAGATCCTTATTTAGGGATTTTAGGTCCAGGATAGGATGTTGGCTGTTCATTGCCCCAGTCTAATTAGCTGTATTTTGATAAACGTACGGGGTCCGGTTGAACCTTCCAAGGTTGCAACACTTCTATTGAACTAAAGTTGATTGAAGAATCTGAAGCAAAATAATAAACCAGCTAAGCCAAGACTGAAATCCCGATATGGAAGAAGCGGTTGATCACCCTAGGAACCTAGCAGAAAAGGATGACTCACATGGTATACCAGGAAGGGTAGGGGGTGCATGCACAAAGCTTTGCCAATGTTCAATCATCTGATGGTACCAGCCTATAACCCAGAGTCTGTAAACATCCAGATTGTATCTTGTACTGTATGATTAGAATAAGCTCATCATTGGTGTCCGTGGGATGAATAAAGTCCCGTTGCCGGTGTAAGTGTAAAAAAAAACAAGCAGCATCATTTGTGTTTGCAAGATTAGAAGAAATGGGAAAGATTTCTAAAAAGAGGGGAAACAAAAAGGTACATGACAGGTGTACAGATATGTGTTTTACTACAAGATTTCAGAGACCACAAAAGGTGACATCATAGTATAAAATTGTCTGTCAGCAATACAATTTTAATTAACAAGGTTAGGCCAAAATTTACTAGAGACAAAGAGCAAAAGCTCAGGCTTTATTACAGCAATTAAAGTGGTTCTAAAGCCTTAAACTGGCCATACACCTATAGATTATCTACAGATTTTCTATGGTTAGATAAAAAAGTGCAACAGATTTCTCCATGTATGCTAAGCTGTGTGGATGGAGGAAACTCCCACTAGCCCTAGCTTCAATATCTTGCTAGTCGGCCCTGCTGGCTCTCACCCTAAACAATGCCTGCACCCAATCAGAATATTCAGGTATTGTGAGAGCCTGCGGGGTCGACTAGGAAGATATGGAACCTTGGGCCAGTGGGAGATTCTTCCATCCAAACAGTTCAGCGTAGATGGAGGAATCGGTTCCACTTTTTCCACCTGACCATAGAAAATCTGCAGGTGTATGGCCAGTCTAAAACTTTTTCCTTAATGAATTGCCTGTGTTAAGGTAAAAAATATTTAGGTTAAAGTATTGCAGGCGACCCCCCAATACTTAGCTGAGCACCAACGCAATTCTGTGCTGTGCACAAGAGCAGCAGCTCTCCTTCTCCCCACTCTCACAGGCTTTGCTGAGAGCAGTGGGAGCCATTGGTTCCTGCTGCTGTCAGTCAAGTCTTGTGATGAGGGAACGGGGGGGTAGGGATGAGCCGTGCTGCTTGTGTCAATGAACACAGGCAGTGAGGTTCAGGATCTAGCACGCAGGTGTGGCATGAAAAAGCAGCTTCATATAGTGGCACACCAAGAAGGAGGAGCCACCAGGAAGCACCAGCAGAAGACCAAAGATGAGGGCTGAGGCTGCTCTGTGCACAGGGCAGGCAAGTATAAACCTGTCTTTTTTCCACGAAGAAAGGGGGTGGGTGTCTGGGCAACGAGTACCAATTTGATTGGTACCTGCTCCCACTGTCGCAATCCTCACCTAGGCAAGGACACCCCTTGGTCTGCCCCCCACCCCCCTTAATTTTGGGTGTCAGATGGATAAAATAAAATTCCATTGTTGGTGATCGTGGAATAGAATAAATGCCATCTATGTGTCAGGCTACAAAAAAAGAAAACTAAAGCAGCTACCACATCTATGACCTGATAAGCTACAAGATATTACATTTCTCTTCTAGGATTTAGATCCACTTTCACACTTGCAAATGGGTCCATTATCAATTAGAGTAGAGCCAGAAGGGAAGGGAGTGATTACCTGCAAACGATTGGCCCTGTATTACCTACAGGAGCTGTCAGCCTTCTGCTGCTTTTAACAGAAATATTGCCTGCAGCCCATCTATCACAAGGATCCCCTTTCCGAGTATCCCACATACAATTGCTAATGGACTCATTCGGAAGTGTGAAAGTGCAAAGTGAAATCTCTTGTAGCTTTCCAGTCCATACGTGCCAAGTGTGAATGGGGCCCAAAGAATAAGGAATAAAACATTAGAAATCACACAGAAAAACCCCATGGCATCATTATACAGATTTTATATATCATGGGATGAAGGTTTAATCAGGCCGCTGTATAGCTCAATGATAAATCGAACAACTCACCATGACTGGGAATGCAGTGGGGGGAAATTTATCAAAAGTGGAGCATACAAAAGCCAATTGGATCAAACGCTCAGCTCTACAGATTCAATCTTCAGCTTGTTCAATTAACGTTTGAAAATGAAAGAAAGGTAGAAGCTGATTGATTGCCATGCACAAATTCTCCAGTTTTCGATAAATTTCCTTCCACGTTTGAGATTGTGGAGGACAGGGTAAAAGCACGGTGCAGCAAATAGTGGGGAAAAAAGCGGTATGTTTGGTGTGAGAAAAATAAGAGAATCCTCCGCACTCCAATAGCATCCCACAGGTTTAAATGTATTGAAGTCGGCAACCACCATGACAGTCTCCCAACTTGGGATCTCCCTTCTGACACATTAACCCACAAGGGCTTACACATAGAGATGCCCATCTCTACAAGAAAGCATTTGTGGGTGAAATGCATTCGAAGGAGGCCCGAAAGGTGGGGATTGTCATAGTGATTGCCGACTTCAATAAGCTTAAATCTGTGTGATGCTATTGGAGTGCAGAGGAGTCTCTCTTTTTACCTGTTTATGAGTTGAGGGACGTGCGGCTCAGTGATTCACCTGCACCCAGGAACAGAGGGCAGAGCGGGAATAATCTGAACCAAGGGTGGAGATTTCCAATCCACACATGCTTCAAATTGCCAGCAGAGGTAAAATATTGCAATTCTTAAGGGTCTACTAGCATGGGATTAAATTGTTGTAATATGGTCAACAAATGGCATTCATTTAACAACAAGCAGGAAAATAACAGGCAACCCAGACAATATGTGGATTACAACTGTGCAGCTGACCACCTGTGTTAACCATGCATCAGGCCGGCTGCTCAGCACGGGACCAGGAAGCAAGTGGCGATCACTGGAGGAGTGGTCTCTATCCACTTAAAGTGCAAGTTCACCTTTACAGAAAACCTGTAAGGTGAGCTTATACTGGATCCTCTCCCCATCGCACCCGGTCCCGCTGTACCTAAGGCCGGCAATCTCCCACACGGACACATGGTATAGCCGCTTTCCCGGTTAAGGGATTTGAAATCCCAGCGGCTTGCTCTCCTCTTCTCCAGCACTGACAGCACAGGCTACGCAGGTTCTGATTGGATGGCGCCGACCAGATCACAATGCCTCCTATCTGTACCTTTGCAAGGTATGTTTAGGAAATTAAGCCGTGGGGGATTTCTGATCCATGGACCGCTAAAGCGGCTTTACAATGTGTCAGATCGCCGGCTTCAGGTACAGCAGGACCGGGTGCGATGGGAAAGGGGGGGTCCAGTGTAAGTTCACCTTACAGATTCTTCTGTAAAAGGTGAACTTACCCTTTAACCACTTAAGGACCGCCTCCTGCACATATAACGTTGGCAGAATGGTACGGCTGGGCACAAGCACGTACCTGTACGTTGCTCTTTAAGTGCCCAGCCGTGGGTCGGAAGTGCACCGCCGGCGGCGCGCTCCCTACTCGGTCCTGAGCTCCGTGACTGTGGCCGCGGGACCAGCGGACCCGATCGCCGCTGGTGTCCCGCAATCGGGTCACAGAGCTGAAGAACGAGGAAAGGTCTGTATAAACAAACCTCTCCCCGTGCTTCCTACTGTGGCTGTCACAGATCGTCGGTTTCCTTTTATAAGGAAAGACGATCAGTGACGTCACATGCCAGGCCACGCCCCCCTACAATAAAAAAAAAAACACATAACGTCATACATAACCCCTACACTGCCCCCTAGTGGTTAACTGCTTCACTGCCAGTGTCATTTACACAGGAATCAGTGCATTTAAATAGCACTGATTGCTGTATAAATGACAATGGTCCCAAAAATGTGTCAAAAATGTCCGATGTGTCCGCCATAATGTCGCAGTCACAATAAAAATCGCTGATCGCCGCCATTCCTAATAAAAAAAATATATATATATATATATATATATATATATATATATATTAATAAAAATGCCATAAAACTATCCCATTTTGTAAACGCTATAACTATTGCGCAAACCAATCAATAAATCGCTAATTGCGATTTTTTTTTACCAAAAATATGTAGAAGAATACGTATCAGCCTAATCTGAGGAAAAAAAAAAAATTTTATATATTTTTTGGGGATATCTATTATAGCAAAAAGTAAAAAAAAATTTATTTTTTTTTCAAAATATTTTTGTTTATAGCGCAAAAAATAAAAACCACAAGGGTGATCAAATACCACCAAAAGAAAGCTCTATTTCTGACAAAAAAAAGATGCAAATTTTGTTTGGGAGCCATGTCGCATGACCGCACAATTGTCAGTTAAAGCAACGCAGTGCCGAATCGCAAAAAGGGGCTTGGTCCTTTCGCTGCAAATTGGTTCGGGGCTTAAGTGGTTAAGGAATAAATTTTAATACCAAAATATGTATATATATATATATATATACATACACACACGGTGGATATAAAAAAAAAAAAAAGTCTGCACACCCCTGGTAAAATGTCAGGTTTCTGTGATGCAAAAAAAAAAAGAGACAAAGGTGAATCATTTTAGAACTTTTACCACCTTTAATGTGACCTATAAACTCTACAACTCAGTTGAACAACAAACTGAAATCTTTTAGGTGGAGGGAAGTTAAAATAAAATAAAATAAATAAATATGGTTGTGTACGTGTGCACACCCTTAAACTAATACTTTGTTGAAGTACCTTTTGATTTTATTACAACACTCTTTTTTGGGTACGAGTCTATCAGCATGGCACATCTTGACTTGGCAATATTTACCCACTCTTCTCTGCAAAAACACTCCAAATCTGTCAGATTACAAGGGCATCTCCTGTGCAGAGACCTGTTCAGATCACCCCACAGATTTTCAATCCGATTCAGGTCTGTGGTCTGGCTGCCCCATTCCAAAAAAATTGAATCTTCTGGTAAAGCCATTCCTTTGTGGATTTGGATGTATGCTTTGGGTCGTTGTCATGCTGCAAGATGAAGTCCCATTCATGTTCAGCTTTCTAGCAGAAGCCTGAAGGTTTTGTGCCAATATTGACTGGCATTTGGAACTGTTCATAATTCCCTCTACCTTGACTAAGGTCCCTGCACCAGTTGAAGAAAAACAGCCTCAAAGCATGATGCTGCCACCACCATACTTCACAGTGAGTATGGTGTTCTCTTGGTGATGTGCAGTGTTGTTTTTGCCCCAAACATATCTTTTGGAATTATGGCCAAAGTACAACCTTGGTTTCATCAGACCGTAACACATTTTCCCACATGCTTTCGGGAGACTTCAGCTGGGTTTTTTCAAAAATGAGCTGGGCTTGGATGTTTTTCTTCTTAAGAAAAGGCTTCAGTCTTGCCACTCTACCCCATAGCCCAGACATATGAAGAATATGGGAGATTGTTGTCACCTGTACCACAAAGCCAGTACTTGCCAAATATTCCTGCAGCTCCATTAAAGTTGCTGTAGGCCTATTGGCAGCCTCTCTGACCAGTTTTCATCAAATTTTGAGGGACGTCTAGTTCTTGGTAATGTCACT
Organism: Lithobates pipiens; assembly: GCF_037356315.1. Taxonomy (NCBI): domain Eukaryota; kingdom Metazoa; phylum Chordata; class Amphibia; order Anura; family Ranidae; genus Lithobates; species Lithobates pipiens. Next base: position 600,364,913 of record NW_027507758.1, read on the forward strand.
GTTGTGCCATATTTTCTCCACTTGATAATTACTGTCTTCACTGTGTTCCATGGTATATCTAATGCATCAGAGATTCTTTAGTACCCTTCTCCTGACTGATACCTTTTGACAATGAGTTCCCTCTGATGCTTTGGAAGCTCTCTACGGACCATGGCTTTTGCTATAGGGTGCAACTAAGAAAATGTCACGAAAGACCTACTAGAACAGCTGAACTTTATTTGGGGTTAATTGTAGGAACTTTAAATAATGGCAGGTGTACTGACTTTTATTTAACATGAATGTGATTGCCTAATTCTGAACACAGCTACATCCCCAGTTCCAAGTGGGAGTCCATACTTATGCAACCACATTATTTTATTCTTACTTCTCTCACGCTCCCCCCTAATAGATTGCAGTTTGTTTTTCAATTGCGTTGTACAGTTTATATGTCACATTAAAGGTGGAAAGAGTTCTGAAATGATTTATCTTTGTCACATCACAGAAACCTGACATTTTAACAGGGGTGTGTAGACTTTATATACCCATTGTATAACCAAATTTTTTGGTAAAAGATGATGTTACGCTGAGTAAATAGATACCCAACACATTACGCTTTATTTAATTGTCGCCATTCCGCGAGCGGGCCCAAACTACGATAATTAAAAATCTGCATTGGCGGTGGTTTAAAAATGTTTACAGGTTACCACTTTAGAGTTAGAGGAGGTCTAGTGCTAGAATCACTCGGATTGCTGTTACGAGAAAGAGAATCGCAGGCTGAAAAAAATAAACAAAATTGGGGTTATGGTTGATAGCTTCAGCCATAACCCTGGTAAACCACTTCAAAGCCGCAACGTATATTTACAGCATCTCACAACAGTGAGTACACCCTTCACATTTATTGTAAAAAAATGTATTATATCTTTTCATGTGACAACATTGAAGGAATGATACTTCGCTACAATGTAAAGTAGTGTACAGCTTGTATAACAGTGCAAATTTGCTGGCCCCTAAAAATAACACAGCCATTAATGTCTAAACCGCTGGCAACAAAAGTGAGTACACCCCTAAGTGAAAATTCCCAAATTGGGCCCAATTAGCTATTCCCCTCCCCGGTGTCATGCGACTAGTTAGTGTTGCAAGGTCTCAGGTGTGAATGGGGAGCAGGTGCGTTAAATGTGGTGTTATCTTCTGCTGTCCACTGGACAATCGCTCTGTTCTGGCAAACCCCGGGGGGTACCATGGGAACAGGTTATTAAACGTATGGCAGCCATACAACTTATGGAAAAAAATTTCCATACCATTATGGATACCATTGCCAATTTACGAGTTGAAGTGGAAGTCGTGGTCCCCTTAGCACACCCTGGCTTCTGAAGCTAGTAACGGGCAATCCCCTCAATGAAGTAGCCCAAAGGGTATTAGAATCCAGACTAGTTTCTCATAACCTAAATTTGGTTTTCTTTGTTGATTTGTGATAGCCATAAGGTGTTTCACTATGTTTTAGGTTATATTCTCAGCAGTAAAGCTTGGCTGATGTAAAGACGCCACCTAGGTCACCAGTAATTCCTTCGACTTCTCTCTGGGCAGTCTTCCTAGTCAGACCAATGTATGTAACAGCCTGACGGTGATACTCACGGGCCTTGCTAGGCCTTCTTATCTTTTGAACAATTGTTGAACTTTACTTAATGTACTGGAATTCACAACATGTTACATTCATTACTCAATGTACTATGTAACTGATGCTTACGGTTACTGCTCATTATTTTTCAATAAAATCTCTTGTATTGAAGAAAAATAAAAAAATTAATGTGGTGTTATCGTTCTCATACAGGTCACTGGTATTTCAACATTGCACCTCATGGCAAAGAACTCTGAGGATCTGAAAAAAAGAATTGTTGCTCTACATAAAGATGGCCTAGGCAATAAGAAGATTGCCCAGACCCTGAAACTGAGCTGCACCACGGTGGCCAAGACCATACAGCGGTTTAATAGGACAGGTTCCACCCAGAACAAGCCTCACCATGGTCGACCAAAGAAGTTGAGTGCACATGCTCAGCATCATATCCAGAGGTTGTCTTTTGGGAAATAGACGTATTAGTGCTGCCAGTATTGCTGCTGAGGTTGAAGGAGTGGGGGGGGTGTCAAACTGTCAGTGCTCAGACCATACACCGCACACTGCATCAAATTGGTCTGCATGGCTGTCCCTCCAGAAGGAAGCCTCTTCTAAAAGGTGATTCAAAAGAAAGCCCACAAACAGTCTGCTAAAGACAAGCAGGACATACTACTACTGGAACCATGTCCTAAGGTCTGATGAGACCAAGATAAACTTATTTGGTTCAGATGGTAACAAGCGTGTGTGGCGGCAACCAGGTGAGGAGTACAAAAACAAGTGTGTCTTGCTATTGTGGTGGGAGTGTCATGGTCTGGGGCTGCACGAGTGCTGTTGGAGCTACAATTCATTGAGGGAACCATGAATGGCAACATGTACTATGACATACTGAAGCAGAGCATAACCCCCTTCCCTTTGGAGACTGGGCCGCATTCCAATATAATGACCCCAAACACCAATACAAGATGACCACTGCCTTGCTAAAGAAGCTGAGGGTAAAGCATGTCTCCAGACCTAAACCCTATTGAGCATCTGTGGGGAATCCTCAAATGGAAGGCAGAGGAGTACAAAGTCTCTAACATCCACCAGCTCTGATGTCATCACGGAGGAGTGGAAAAGGACTCCAGTGGCAACCTGTGAAGCTCTGGTGAACGCCATGCCCAAGAGGGTTAAATCAGTGCTGGAAAATAATTGTGGCCACACAAAATATTGACGCTTTGGGCCTAATTTGTATGTTTTCACTTAGGGGTGTACTCACTTTTGTTGCCAGCAGTTTAGACATTAATGGCTGTGTGTTGGGTTATTTTGAGGGGACAGCAAATTTGCACCGTTATAAAAGCTGTACTTGCTGTACGCAGCTCACTACTTTACATTGTAGAGAAGTGTAATTTCTTCAGTGTTGTCACATTAAAAGATATAATAAAATATTTACAAAAATGTAAGGGGTGTACTCATTTTTGTCATATACTGTAAATATTGCAGTCTTGAAGTGGCTATACAGTGATTTCCATAGTTTCAAGCCCAGAAATATTGTATACATATGTTCATGTGCCCTCTGTCAGGTCAAATAGAGAGAAATAGGCGATTAATTTACTTTCTAGTGGGGAGTCCATGCATGAGAGTTCTTCTCACCATCCAGAAGTGACATGTCCAGCTGCCCCTGAGCTGAATCTGAGAACCAAGAAGCATTGAGAGCCATCAGCGCAGCCGGGAACATCAGCTGCCTCTCCACCTGCGAGCCGACCACCTTTGCCCCAGGAGTGCATGAACTTCCTATACCCTTTAACATGCGCTGTAATCTCTACAATCTTGTGAGTTTAAAATCATCTGTCCTATATTAAAATGTGTTTATCATGCTGCACGTAGATGCTGCTCTTTTCTTTGTGTTTTATACAGTGATTTCCAGCTTCCAAGGACATCGGCCATGTTTTGGCGCAGACGGACCAATGTAACAATATATAAAATACTCATATCTGGAATTCTTCAACAGTCCTTAGCCTGGAAAAAAACCAAGAAAAAAAAACAAGAAAAAAAAACAAGAAAAAAAAACAAGAAAAAAAAAACAAGAAAAAAAAAACAAGAAAAAAACAAATGCAGCCACCATATCCAAGTACAATTTCTGCAAGAACAGAAGCTATTTTACAAGTCCGTTGGAAATCCAGTGTCCTTGTAACAACTTGTGTACGAAACTGAAATAGCAAACAGTGTTGTCAGAAAAACTAGAAAAGCTACACCCTATACAAGGGAGATAAGGAGAAGAGGAAAAGGTGCGTGTGTGCGCACACGCAGTGTTACTCCTCCATTGATACAGTACAGTGAGTGTCTTAATACCCTAGGACAGTGGTCATCAACCCTGTCCTCAGGACCCACTAACAGGCCAGGTTTTATGTATTACCTTTGGGGAGATGCAGACTAGAATACTGCAATCACTGAGTAGCAAATGATATCACCTGTGATGTATTTCAGTTATCTTGCAAACCTGGCCTGTTAGTGGGCCCTGAGGACAGGGATGATGACCACTGCCCTAGGACAATAAATTGGCAGGATCAAGAGGAGGAAATTAAGGAACTTTCTGTAAGAACTGGTAAGCTGCAAGAGATTATACTTTTGTTCTAGTATTTAGATATGCAGTAAATATCGTAGCAAACCAAAATCTCTGTGGTAGCAAAACCATTGCACAAAGCAAGGCAAGTATGTAACTTTACTGTTTCTCTTGTGAACTTCGAGGCTGAATTGCTTCACAGTGCTTGCAGGTACGGGGGTCACTTTGAGTCCATTTTATAACTTATTTACTTAATAAAAAATGTAAATACCTCCCATAGCCTGGCCACTGCTCTACTTTAGGATCAAACTTTGATGAATGAGTAGTATTTAGTAACTTACATTTTTGTCATGGAAACAAATATTCACCAATAATCAACAATTTTTATTCAACCTTTTTGTGTTGACCATATAAAAAAAATAAAATAAAAAAAAAATTAATTTACCACAGGCTGAGACTACATCACTAATCCTATAAAGTGGATCGATGGTCTATACTCTTTATAAACACTTCATCTTTGCCTTTTAAGACCAGTAGATTCAATTCTGTTATTTTTCTTCAAAATTCCAAAGATCTTGTGACGTTTACTTATTAAAGTCTATGACTGTAAACAGGTACCACATCGTCACCCGGCACACCAGTCCAATGACTAAAACACATCATCCTACACGCATCAATCTGTACAGAGATTTATTAATGTACAAACGTGAAACCAATAAAGACATGGTGCGCTTCTGTGCTTTATTCGTACGTCGTAAAACTTGGCAGGGCGGGGAGGGGAGGGGCGTTAGGGAGCAGGCGGGTAGGTCGGCCTAAAGTTTCCATTGGCAGCTTTGTGCATCATAATCATTACGAGATAAATTCTCCAACTTTTATCTCCTTTAAAAACGAACAATAAATCTACCATACGACTGTTTCCAAGTCTTTGGATGGTCAATTAAAAAACAAAAAAAAAAAAACAAAAAAAAAAAACTTTATAGAATTCATTTGACGATGCTGTCGCAGTTTAAGACGACCCTATCTGGTGTTCAGTTTGGTGGTATAAATTGTTTATACACAGGTCAGATCCCACCAAACCAAAAGGTCTACATTGAGTCAACGTATGTCCTATAAAGCAGGTAAAAGTGTCTCCACACAAATGTAAAATATTTGTATGGTCATTTAAAAAAAAAAAAAAAAAATCCCCTTGGCCAGTTAAAAAGAAAAGAAAAGAAATCCATGGGAGTCAGAATTTTTGTACAGAAGTCTTCTATAATACAGATTTTCCTATAACGAAGTTCATCTTTTTATTAAGACTGGAGAGAATACTTGAGGCAACGTCTGGGTAGCAGGACATCAGAAGACCTTACTGATGGAATTCCAGTGTGTCAGGCATGGGGGGGGGGGGCGGGGAGTGGGTTATATAAACTTGAAACATTTTGTTTTGTCATGAGGAAGCCGAGTCTTGAAGAGAACAGAGTCCACCCTGAACTGGGTGTAGAGAAGCGGCATGTATCCATAGACCTTGACAAAAAAGTTGATGCACTTGTGTCGCTCGTGGAAGTGTGAGTCGTCGTGGGAGAGAGCCTGGGGACAGCCTGGGCAACGGAAGGTCCAGCGAGATGTAACCTGTGTAGGGGGAAAAAGACAGATCTTATGAACAATGTAAAGGAGAAGGATCAAGTTCAAACCAATGGATTTAATTCGCTGGTGTGAATTGTAGCGCCAGGAATCCGATTCCTGCTGCGGCTCTCAGCAGCAAGGTGCAGCAGCCGGCCCTGTTCACTACAATGACTTTGCAGTAGCAGCCATCAGCTGAACTAGTTAAGCAAATAAAGTAGTTTAAAGTAGTTTCACTAGTTATTAAAGATGCAGGAGAACTTGTGGGTAAGGCTTTTGTTATTGGTGACTTTACACCATATACAACTGTGAATCTTAATTAAAGAAATGTTCCAAAATGATAAAAAGTATTTTGATATATGTGATCTAAGATCAGTTAATGAGATGTCTGCTCACAAGTGTATATAAAGCATCCATCTCGAATGAGCTGCAGACTTGTTTTTCTGACTTATCAGAACACGTGCCGCTGTATGATGGCTACATACAGGGCTGTCTTTATTGCCGTACAATAGGGGCATCTTCCCCGGGGGGCCCAGTCACTGTTGTGGGGCTCAAACCAGCTGACCCTTGTCATGGAGCGTCCCATCCGGTAGCAGTCTAGGCCTCGGATCCCGACTAAGTCAAATCCGATGCAGACAGCAGTGCACCCTCGGGGTGGGGGGAGGTTATCGCCTTGTTCCGCGTGATCATCTCAACGCGGCAAGCGTTGCGGCCCCAGAGACAAGGGGCTGTAGGAAGGGGGAGCAGCAAAGGCAGATAGGACCGAAAGCTTGGGAGGGAGACGACCTCCCCTGCTTCCCTGATACCTCAAGAGGCAAGCAGCAGGGGACACAGGATGCCCAGCGCCTTTCAGAGCCTTAAAAGTCCTACTGCTGTCACCAATTCCACCCCCCCAAGAAATGCCACGGATCCCATCACCCCAACACTGTAACTCATCCTTTTCCCCCAGCACTGCCACTAATCCCATCCTCCCCTCGGTGAGCGGTAATTATAGGCAGTTAACTTCTAGCAACCAATCAGCAGGCAGAAATTATGTGATGTAACCTTTAGCAACTAATCAGTGAGCGGTAAGGATATGCTGTAAGCTCCGGCAACCAATTTTCAGTCTAGCTGCTATTTATTGCATGCCTCAGAGCAGATGGAGAGCGAAATTGTATGAAGGGGGGCGCACGGGGGGCTAAGAAAATGTTTGCCCAGGGTCCAATCAATATTAAAGACGACCCTCCCTACACAAAGATTTCTGAAGATATTTCTCGCTCTCTCAATTGAATATTTCCTCAATAGTAGTAACATGTGCAGAGCAAACACAACAGCTGCTCTATGGGTTGGTGCTGAGGGTGTATACTGTTTATGCGCATAAGCACAGTCGTACCTCTACAGAAAGTTTTTTTTAATATATATTTATCCAGTATACGATAATGCAAAATACATCTCTAGTTCGCAATATGGAGTTCCTGACTTAGAATAAGAAGGAGAAAACAAAGAGGAAGATTGGGGAGATGCATAAATAAACCATATTGATCATGTATAAAAAAAAAATAGCTATACAAAATAAATAAATACTGCCAGGCCTCCTGCTTTTCTATATCAAACAGACCACGTCAGGGAATAGCAGCACACCCATCCAAGTGTGGTCAGTTTTCATTGTACCTGGGGTGCATCGCTTGCTTGCACTCCGGTGGGTCAGACTTCTGACATGTCACTGTACAGCTCTTCACTGGGAAGATCAGTGTTCTGCTGTTTCTCTTCCTCCTGCTGACACATGAGCTGCTTGCCTCTTTACTGGGAAGATCAGTGTGCAGCTGTATTTCTGCCTCCTGATGACACTCCCTGCAGTTTTTTTCTACTGGAAAAATCAGTGTGCTGTTTCTCTTCCTTCTGCTGATACAACCCCTGCACAACTCTTTACTGGGAAGAACAGTGTCCTGCGGTTTCTCTTCAACCTGCTGACGCACTCCCTGCACAACTCCTCAAAGTGTATTACAGTGGACTGTCTGTGCTCCATTCAAGCTTCTGTGGACATGCCCTCCAATTGTCAGAAGTCTCTACCCCAGCCTCCCTGAGCTTCTTATACAGCTCAGAACCGAGGTCATGTGATCACTTATTGCAGAAAAAAAAATATATACATTGCCTCTTTATTCTCTCTAAAGCATAAATATTGGAAATCTGAATGCATTCTTTAAACTTTGCGCCCAGGCCAATTCTAACATTTCTCTCTTACATGTAAAATTCATAATTTTTTTGCTAGAAAATTACATAGAACCCCAAAACATTATATATGTTTTTTTTAGCAAAGACCCTAGAGAATACAATGGCGGTTGTTGCGACTTTTTATCTCGCACGGTATTTGCACAGCAATTTTTTGAACACTTTTTTTCAGAAAAAAAATCTGTTTCATGCTTTAAAAAAATAAATAAAATAAAGTTAGCCCAATAATGTGAAAGATGAAGATACGCCGAGTAAATAGATACCCAACATGTCATGCTTCAAAGTTGCACGCGCTCGTGGAATGGCGGGAAACTTTGGTATTTAAAAATCCCCATAGGCGACGCTTTAAAATTTTTTACTGGTTACATGTTTTGCGTTACAGAGGAGGGCTAGAATTATTGCTCTCGCTCTAACGTTACCTCACATGTGTGGTTTGCACACCGTTTTCATATGTGAGCGGGACTTACGTATGTGTTTGCTTCTGCATAAGAGCTCACGGGACAGGGGCGCTTTACTTTTTTTACTTTTATTTTTTAGTTTGACACTTAAAAGATAAAAATAAAAATTTGATTACTTTTATTCCTATTACAAGGAATGTAAACATCCCTTGTAATAGGAATATGGCATGATCGGACCTATTTACAATGAGATATGGGGTCAATAAGACCCCACAACTCACCTCTAGGCTGGGACACCTAAAATAAAAAAAATTAAAAGATCACGGCTTCCCAGCTGAGGCGGCGCTGTTATTTGAATGCAGAGGCCGGGCGTGACGTCATAACATCGCGCCTGGCCTCCGAATGATCATAGAGACTCCGGCGACCATCTGGTCCGCCAGAAATCTCTATGATCATTATTCTGGGGCCGGCGGATCCTGTGTCCAACTCACTGTTGGAAGCGATGAGTCGGTAGAAGCACCGGAGGGCAGCGGGAGAGGGACGACGACATCCCCTCCCGCCGCCCATAAGAACGATCAAGTGGCGGAACAGCCGCTATGATCGTTCTTACGGTGCAGGGAATCGCCGGCTGAAAATGCCGATATCTGAATGATGTCTGTAGCCTTAGGCATCATTCAGATATACCCCCGGAAAGTTGAAGTGGTTAATAGATGAACTACTGTATCTGAAGACTTCCAGTATCTTCATGCTAAAAAAAAAAATATTATATTAAATATAAAAAAAATATGTTTGTGAATATGGTATACGTTAATGTATTTAGTTCATATTAACACAATTCCAAGAATAAGTCAGAATATCTCAGGTGATTTATCCATGAGATTGTATCCAAAACAAGCTTTATTAAAAACTTCAATTTCGATACCGCTTGTCTCTATGTGAACCCCCTGGAGGGTTTTAAAGAAAAAAACAAACGCAACTTTTTTGTTGAAATCAACTGGAAAAATCAACTCATCCCAAAAACACTGCCAATGTGCTAAAGTCTGAAAATAACTCAAATAACTTTAAAGCTTAAATTGTTACTAAACTCACAACAGTAAAATCAATCTGTTAATGCAGTAAAGCATTTTTGTTTGTGGCAGCTAAGGGGTTAATCCTCCCTTCTCTAATACTCCCCTTCTTCCACTTTCCCCAATCTGCTAATAGAACAGAGCCTTGGGGAAAAGCTGCACATGCTCAGTTTGGTGTGTATGGCTAGAGAGATTTTTCCTAGGGAGGGTGCAGATGATCAGCACAGGGCCAATTAGCACTGTCCACACAGAGGGTTAGGGGGTCCTGCAGCCTCATAGGGCAACCAGGGGAGAATTAAAACTCCTTTCAAGCTGTAACCAGTGCTCTGCCCAGACACTGATTGAAGCTGCAAGACTGCCATAGATTGCTGATGAGAAACGGTATTTAGGCATTTAGATTTACTAAAATAATTGCATTTCCATATTCTGTGTACTGTGAGTGACCAGATATAGTGAATGCAGGCTCCGGGGTTTAGTAACACTAACTACAAAGTAGATATACGAGGTCCAAATTAACCATTAATGCATTATTCAGTGTGTTTTTGTTTAACTTAAGCAGAATAAATACCCAATTTTGGCTATGTATTAGGGCTCCATGCACACTGGACATTAAAATAACGTTCTAAAAATGGCAGTAGCTTTGCAGTGCGTCTTTCAACGTTTAATGTTTTTGCTATAGCGTTTATTGGCGTTTATCCACGATAGCGAGGTTTTTTTTTCCCCCAATGGATCAAAAACGTTAAAAAGCAATGGTGAGCCACGTTTTTGAGCGTTTATGGACGTTTATCAGCATTTGGCGGTTTTTTTGTGGTCGGAAAAACGACTCCTGAATGCGATTTTATGGCGTTCAGAAAACAGCCCATAAACTCCACTCCTGATAAAAGTTCAAAAAATTCCATGTGTGCATGGACACATAGGATAACAGAGGGGCGTTAATGGGCTGTTAAAAAAAAAACAAAAAAAAAAAACACCCAAACTCCAAAAAACAGCCGTTTATGAGCTCCATTGTGCATGGAGCCTCAGCCGTTTGTACAACAGAGCTCAGACAGAATAAGTGATAAGCAGCACAAGGGCGAGTTGGTTGTGCTCTGCAGTGTAAGCAGCATGCCGATAGGAGGAGACAGCAGGGAGATGGAGAGATGATCCTACGTCTGTTATTTCTTGCTTCACTGTCCAGTCACAGGATGGGGAGGGGGACTAAGTGAAAGAAAAACTACAGCAGAGGAAGATCAAGCCCCACCATCTTCAGGACAGTACTCTGCCATGTGTCAGAGCTGACTTAGCATTTCAACTTCCCCCTGCTCCAACTTCCATGACACAGAGATTACCGCTCCAACTTCCCAGATCCACAATGAAGTGCTAACCCTGATGGAACTCACAGGTGCTGGCTCTGCTCAAGATTGAGGAGAAAAAGAATTCCTGGATGGCCGCACATCAAAAAAGGCATTTTTATTGGCAAACTATTAAAATCAAAGTACAGTCACCTCACAAAAATAGGGAAAACAGGACAAATTTCTAACGTGTTTCACACCCCATTATAACTCTTATTCATAGCTATGAATAAGCGCCATGATGGGGTGTGAAACACGTTCGCTATTTGTCCTGTTTTCCCTATTTTTGGGAGGTGACTGTACTTTGATTTTAATAGTTTTCCAATATAGATGCTTTTTTGATGTGCGACCATCCAGGAAATCTTTCTCCTGCTCCAACTTCTAGCAGTGACTCATCAGCTCCCCCTTTCAGTGATGACTGGAAAGCTCCTCCCTCCCAGTATTGATTCAAAAGCTCAGCTCCCACCTGCCAGCAGTGACTTAAGATTCCCAGTACCACTCTTAAAATAGAGCTCTGGCTCCTCCTAGCATATTCTGCACCAGAGATACCAGTATGCTGTGACTACCAGAAGATCGTCCCAAAGAGACACTATCCAATCAGCAGCTCTGTATGGCCTGCTGCCATCTATCCCCCTTTCACTCAGTGGCTGAAAAACCCAGTGACATTGCACACCACTTGAATGCATTTGTCAAGGTGAAGACAAACTTTTGTTCTCATAATCTCTATGAGCAAGTAGCAACGGAACGTGCTGCAGCAACGGAAAGTGCTGCAGCAACGGAAAGTGCTGCAGCAACGGAAAGTGCTGCAGCAACGGAAAGTGCTGCAGCAACGGAAAGTGCTGCAGCAACGGAAAGTGCTGCAGCAACGGAAAGTGCTGCAGCAACGGAAAGTGCTGCAGCAACGTTGTAGTGCACTGCGATAAAACACGAGAACAGACCCTATACAAACCAAGGCTTCTTGCATTGTCCAACACTAACCAATGCAGCCCACCAGGGCTGGCATTAACCAGTCCTTAGTAAAGTGGAAAAGCAACAAACGTTTCTATTAAAGAGCCTGGCATTGGGGATGGAAGATCACTTCCTCATTAGGTAAAGTGATGATGCAGCAGTCTGTGGCTCCTGTACATCTTATATTGCTGCTCTCATGGTTTAAATGATGTGGAGTGTGTGTGAGGATAAATATCCATGGAAGAAAAAAAATGTCTGCCCATTATTCCCAGCTCAGACCTGGACAGAGGCCCGGCATCCACTCCTTAAGTCGATTACAAAGTACAGAAGGACTTCGGGGACCTCTAAAAAAAGAGGCCAAGCACAATTCACTACCTAGAAATAGCCGCGTTATAGCGTGCAAGCAGGCGTGATGCGCGGACTTACCTTGATGGGAGGTTTACGGGTGATGTGGGAGACCAGGAAGTTCATGGCGATATCCTCGCAGTTAATGTACTCATCCACCATGTCTCGGATCGCCTGCGGCATCACGTAGGAGTATAAATAGGCATAATACTGGGGAGAGAATACAAAACACCATATAAATGCACACGTGCATTCAAAGGTCATTTTCAACATTTTGAAATTTGCAGCATTAACATAATCCCTGGTGATTCTGCCATGACGATCCTGGTTTGGGCACTTCCTGTTATAGCATGACTATGTTGTTTTCCCGTCTGTGCTTCTGCATTTTCCTGCAGTCACACAGGCCTCTATTGGAGACTACAAGTGGACATTTTATCACATTATACAGGCAGTGTCCCCTCTAGTTACCATCGGTAAACCCACCCTTGGAAATGCAATGCTGCCCTTTTTCAGCAACATCATAAAAATCTGTCCCTCTGTGGTCACTAAACTTCTAATAGCCTGTGATGCTAGTAACAGAAGATCCCTGGGGGTTATGGGGTTAAAATCAATTGTTTTTAACGAGCGTAAGCTGCAGGTTTTCCTTATACAGAGAGAGAAGGCTACAGAGCTATACATAGTTTTTTACCTTGTGAAAGAAGGCAGCTCCTGTCAGCACCATGGACAGCTCACAGGAATAGTTGGAGTTGTAGAGCCAGGACTGGTGAGGGATGTCCCAGGCATGATAACGTCCAGGAAAGCCAACAATGCGGTCCCGGGCTTCCCTCCACACACTGCAATACAAAAAGGAGGAAAAGACTGTAATGCACATCTTTAATCACTGTATAGAGCACACCCCGCTGCTAAAACCCCACACAAATGAACGGTCTACATAGTATAAAGTAATGGAAAGAGCAGTAACCAACCAGATTTCGGTTTACTCAAATCTTAAAAACAAATGATTGGTTGCTACAGCATACTTACTATACACATTATTGTAGAGTCTGCCTGTGGTACCAAATATAAAAGCACATAAAGATGTGTACTAAAGCACATTAAATCTGAAATAAACTCTGCATCGTTTTATTTTTTCTTAAATGGGCTTCCACAAGCGGGTAGTATATGTGCACCATGGCAAATACCTATCAAATAATCTCCTCTAGAGCTTCCGCTGGTCATGGGTGCTTCCATCTTCTCCAGGTGTATTCCTTTCCGGGTTCGGTCTGCGTGGCTGCATGATTGGCCAGGCCTTGATGATGTCACTTCTGCACATGCACAAGGAAGTCACATGTCTAGGACCTTCTTTAACACGAGCTGCCCGAGCCTGAACATTGCAGGGCCCAAAGCAGCTGCCCCTTGAGCCCCCGCTGCCGGAAATGGCATACTTACCAACAGTCCTGGGACAGCCTCACTAATTGGTCCATTGTCCTGGGATGTTCTGATTTTCAGTAATGTGCAGCATGCCTCTGTTTCTCCTGATCACCATGGTGTCCGGACACTGAGGCCTCAGCATTAGGATCAGGTGGGATCTGTAGGCAAACAGCGTGCGGGTCTGCAGACAGGTTCAAATCCCTGTAAGGAGTCTGGAGAAAATGACACCATGGTCCTGCCCCCTCTCCAGAAGCACAGCTTTTGTTTTGATGCGTGCTGCTGAGCGGTCGGACTGCGGAAAGATGATATTAGTCCCCCAGTAATTGTAGGCAGTATAAGTAGCAACACCCCACTGATATGACCTGGATGGTGGGGGAAAAAAAATGGTGCCAGGGATACAGTACTATACTGCATCATTTTTGTCCGTCCCTTCCCACAGATGCCGTGGTCGGGGGGGGGGAGAAGGGAATGGAGTGGTGCGATATGCATTCAATCAGCTTTAGTGTTAGAGGGCAGATGATATATCAGGGGCCCAATAGACCTATGTAGGGCTACAACTAACGATTATTTTCATAATTGATTAGTTGGTCGATTATTGTTTCGATTGGTTAATAACCTTAAAAGAAAAAAAAAAAAAGGTAATTTGTTGTTGGGCAGATTGAAAAACACAAATTGCCACAAAACGCATTATTACATGCTTTTCTGCAGCTTCTCCATTGAAGTATATTGAAACAAAAAAACAAAATAGCAACGTTTTTGCGTTAAAAAAGCTCCCATAGGAAACCATGTAAATGAACTGTAGTGTGTTTCTGCAAAAAGCACCAAAAAACACAGAGGTGTGACCCAGGCCTGAGATGTTTAGTAACATAATTGGGTTAAAAAAACTAAAATTAGTACAGAAAGAGCAAATAATCGCTACTGTAAGGGCTTAATTTTTTACTATGGGACAGTGAAAATATTTACAGTAGCCATTTGCTCTTTTTGTACTGTAAAGGGTTAATTTTAGTTTTTTTTTTTAACCCCATTATGTTAGTGGCTGATTAATCGATTATAAAAATAGTAATCGATTAACTTCATAATCGATTAGTTGTCGATTAATCAATTAGTTGTTCCGGCCCTAGACGTATGATCTCTCAATAAGGAGAACCTGTCATAACAAAATTGTATGACATATGGGACCCCATGTGAGATATTTTATTGATAAAAGGTGTACGAAAAGAAAAAAAGAAAGAAAGTTACAACCGGACACATAAGGCCTCATGTAAACTGCTGCTGCTAAAATGGACGTTTAGGAGCAGTTGAGCATTTTTTTCAGCTGCCCCTGAACCCTTCTGTATGTTATCTTATCAGTACATATACAGGGGGTCGTTTACAGCTGTTTTTAGGCAGTCGAGTTTAGAGGCATCTCAAGCACCAAACATGGCTTAAGGCGGCAACTCGCGTTTAGCCACGTTTCATTTTTGGCCATTAAAATAAAAAAAAAACGCTTATAAAACGCAAGCATGGCAAAATGCCGCTAAATGCAGTATGCAAATGCGGCAAAACAGAGGTTTTAAACTGTGGGTTACTATCTGTCAAGTTAAATCATTCAGGGGAGGTTACAAAAATGTCCCGTGTCCCTAATGTAAACATACTAGGCCTACATACAAAAAATAAATAAAATAAAATAAAACAGGAAAGGAAGAACAAGTTGTAAAAACTAGACTGAGCTACATGTTACACCGGGATAAAAGAAATAATTCTAGGCCCATTATTCACTGTTAACTCCAATAGGGGCATTTGAAGTGTAATCTATAAAAAAAAATAAAACAAAAAAAATACCCACCAGGCGCCCTCGATTTTAAGGTTGCACATGTTGGGTATCTAATTACTCCACACAACCACATCTTATTTTTTTTAACGAACACTGGGCAATACATTGCATTTGTGTGCCCTACAAAATTTACATTGGTGAAAAATCTTCACTTGTTGAATCATTGTGCGAATATTTTGTGACATACAAAAATTAGAACTACCACCATTTTATTCTACAGGGTCATTGCTTTCAGAAAACATACTGTTTGGGGGTTTTAACAAATCGTCAGGCCCAAGATTTTTTTTTTTTTTTTTTTTAAGGGCGTGTGCAAAAAAAACCCCCAAAAAACCCCACTAGCAGAGTAAGGATTAAAAACTAAAACACCAAACAGAAATAATTCAGGTTGTTTTTTTGTAGATTACAATGCTCTCAATTCTAGCTCTCCCAAAATTTCTCTAGTCTAGACTGAGCAAAGACTTAAAAAATGTGGTTTTAATTTACATGTGACAACATAATGATCACCCAAAATCCTTGCTGTGGCTGGGAGCAGTGGGAGGGACCTGCGTCATGCTGAATGACCCTTCTGATGGAACTTTGTGCATCGCACAGGCTACTTAGAATAGCCTGCCCATCAGAGGCTTCAGGTATGAATAAGCAGGGAAAGGAGTTAAAGTGATGTTCCACAGAAAAAAATAAAATAAAAATCATTAAAATTCCTAAAAAAAAAAAAAAAAAAAATTTGGAAATAGTTTTTTTTAAACTCGCCTCTAAATGCCTGTTGCTAGGGGGTCCCTCGTAGTCTGCCTCCTTCAGTGCCTGGGCTGATGACATCACTTCCCCCATCGGCGCAGGAAGGGCTTAGCTCTGCCCCCTCCCTCCTGTCGGTTATTTGGGACCCGCGACAGGTCCCAGATGACTGTGCAACCAATCACGGCGCATGGCTCCGCTCGCGCATGTGCAGTGGGCGCTGGGCTGTGAAGTCACAACCGGGTGCCCACAGTTAGGCTTGGTTCACACAGGGGCGACTTGTCAGGCGACTTAGCCGCCTGACAAGTCGCGCTCCGTTCTGTACTATGGAACCGTTCTAATAGGAGCGACTCAAGTCGCTCCGACTTAGAAAAAAGGTTCCTGTACTATTTTTGGGGGCGACTTCAGGCGACTTGCATTGACTTCTATACAGAAGTCGTTTTGCAAGTCGCCGTTGAAGTCGTGTGCAGGTCGCGTCTGTGAGTCGCGCTGCAAGTCGTGCCGCCCCTGTGTGAACCGAGCCTTAGAATGCCGGCGCCACCGAGTGGAGGAGGGAATGAGCGGGGCTTCGCTCCCCCACATCGCTGGACCCTGGGACAGGTAAGTATCTGATTATTAAATGTCTGCAGCTGCAGTATTTTTTTTTTATTTTTTTAAGGAGAACGCCTCTATAACGTGCAAGGAAATGAGAGGTCATAGCTGTATTACTGATGAAAAGGAAGGAAAAATATACAGCGCCTTGAAAAAGTATTCATACCCTTTTACATTTTGTCATGTTACAACCAAAAACATAAAATTTGCTTTATTATGATTTCATGTGATGGACCAACACAAAGTGATACATAATTGTTAACGTGGTTATAAACGCTCCATTTCAACTTCAGCTCATTATAATTTGCATAGAACAGGCAGTTGATCGCTGCCTGTGAAAGGTCACTTACTCTAACAGTTCAAAATCCGTCCTGCAATCTGTAATCATGACACCGGCACATGCCCAGTCCGTAGCGCCTTTAACGGCACACTATGTGTGCCGTTTCACTATCCACAACATTACAGCTTATTTCCTTTCACTTTGAACGACACAAGAAAAGAAGCCTTGTGATACCACCTTCCTGGATAGAGGCTTGGTTTACATGCGATCGCACATGCGCAAGATTAACACAGGAAGGAAAGGAAGGGCAGAAATGACATCCACACAAGAGACAAAAATCAATAGTAAAGATGGCACGGCCGATTCCCGGAGGAGGAGAAAATTTATAAAAGCAAAAAAAAGGTATTTCCATACCTCGTTTTAGTGACATTTTCTTATGTCATGCCCTGTACACACGGTCGGAACATTCCGACGACAAAATCCGTCAGATTTTTTCCGATGAATTTTGGCCCAAACTTGTCATGCATATACACGGTCACACAAAGTTGACGGAAAATCCGATCGTTCAGAACTATGTGAACTATGTGACGTAAACCATGTACGGCGGGACTATAAAGACGCCAGTCGCCAATAGCTTTCGTCTCCTAATTTATTCTGAACATGCTTGGCACTTTGTGTATCGGAATTGTATACACACGATCGGAATTTAAAAGATCGGATTTAATCGTTGGAAAATTTTCAGATCCAGATCTCAAACTTTGTGTCGGAAATTCGGACATAAAAAGTCAGATGGAGCCCACACACGATCGGAATTTCCGACAACATAGTCCAATCGTACATTTTCTGTCGGAAAGTCCGACCATGTGTACAGGGCATAAGACTTTTATATACATTGCTGCATTATATTATATATATATATATATATATATATATATATATATATATTTTTTTTTTAAGAAAAAAATAATCTGGGGTTTACTTTCTCTTCAAGTGGAAAGAAAATGATAAATGGTTTTCAATTTTTATTTTTTTGCAAATAAATATGTGAAAAGTGTGGCGTGCATTTGTATTCAGCCCCCTTTACTCTGATACCCCTAACTAAAACATAGTGGAACCACTTGCCTTCAGAAGTCACCTAATTAGTAAATAGAGCTCACTTTAATGTCAGTATATATACAGCTGTTCTGTGAAGCCCTCAAAGGTTTGATAGAGAACCTTAGTGAACAAACAGCATCATGAAGGCCAAGGAACACACCAGCCAGGTCAGGGATAAAGTTATGGAGAAGTTTAAAGCAGGGAGCACTGTTAAATCCATCATCTGAGAATGGAATGAGTATGGCACAACTGCAAACCTACCAAGACATGGCCGTCCACCTAAACTGACAGGCCGGGCAAGGAGAGCATTCATCAGAGAAGCAACTCTGATAACTCTGGAGGAGCTGAAGCCATCTACAGCTCAGGTGGGAGAATCTATCCGCAGGACAACTATTAGTCGTGCTCGCCACAAATCTGGCCTTTATGGAAGAGTGGCAAGAAGAAAGCCATTGTTAACAGAAAGCCATAAGAAGTCCCGTTTGCAGTTTGCAGGAAGCCATGTGGGGGACACAACAAACATGTGGAAGAAGGTGCTCAGTTCAGATGAGACCAAAATTGAACTTTCTAGCCTAAAAAGCAAAATGCTATGTGTGGTAAAAAATGAACACTACACATCACCCTGAACACACCATCCCCACCATGAAACATGGTGGTGGTATCATATTGTAGGGATGCTTTTCTTCTGCAAGGACAGGGAAGATGGATGGAGCCAAATACAGGGCTATCTTAGAAGAAAATCTGTTATGCCGCGTACACACGAAATATATATATATATATATATATATATATAACACACAAAAAAAGTGTATATATATATATATATATATATATATATATATATATATATATATATATATATATATATATATATATATATATATATATATATATATATATATAATGTTTGGGGGTTCCAAGTAATTTTCTGCAGAAAAAAAAAAATGCAGATTTTTACTTGTAAACAAAAAAAAAGTGACAGAATAGGCTTGGTCTTCAAGTGGTTCAAGTAGAACTATAGGCAAAACTTTTTTTTCCTTTTTGGGAGGGCTATAACCCCTGTCAGATTATTATTATTATTTTTTTTGGCCATCGATGTCCCATTAATCGTAAATAAGGGCATTTATTGGGGACCCCCAGATCACCTGAACTAGTGTCCCCATTGGAAGCCTTCCCATTACTTTACTTGGGGCAACTCCAAAATAGGGATTCTCTTTCATTTTCAATAACAATAGAACCAATTGTGTAAACGTTTAAACAAAAATTTGCCGTGCTAGATAAATGATAGTGTTATAACAATAGTCCATATAGTGCCCAAAAAAGGCGATATCCGAAAAAAGTGAATGATTGGATAAGATTCCACCAAGTGCACCGCCACTGTGAATCTAGACAGGTATTACATTATGACCCGGCACTCAGATCTAATCCATCAGTGGTTGGACAAGAAAAGATGGTGTCATGGCGGACCAATCAGATCTATAGTAATCCTCAAAGGTGACCAATAAAGATGATAAAGGGGTCGGATAGTAGAAAACAAGCTGCTAAACCAGCATTTCAAACAATAGTTCACGGGATGAAGTCCACTTGTATACAAACTCATATAGCATGGTAACAGACAGACTCCACCCTACATGTTTCGTCAAATGTGTTGTCATCGGGGACAACATCAGCATACTCCTTACGAGATACAGTATCACGGTGGAGGTGCACTTTGTGGAATCTCATCCAATCATTCACTTTCTTTGGATATCTCTTCAAGGATTCTTTTTTTTCTGCTCGTCACCATTCACATACTTTTTTGAGCACTATATGGACTATTGTTACAAGACATTTATCTAGTATGTACATTTTTTGTTTTTTTAATAATTAAGGTAAAGACAAATAGAGACGGTGAATCTCCCTAAAGGGGGCAGACAAAAATTTGAAAAAAAACGACAAGCATCATAATCCCACTCTGGGGGCGTGCAGCACGGCGATCTGGGGCGCACTGTCCCCGATGAGTGTGACGCATCTCTTTACCCATGTGATCAGCTGTCCAATCAAATCTGAAACCATGTAAACAAGGAAATGCCGGCTTATTGGTGATCAGTGATGCCAGGGAGTGCCCAGCAGTGGTGCCTATCCGTGCTCATCGGTGCAGCATATCAGTGCCTATCAGTGCTGCATATTCATGCCTCCTCATCAGTGCAGTCTCATCAGTGCAGCCGAAAAATTTTCAGTATTTTTTTCATCTTTAGCAAAAGATTAAACAAAAAAAAAAGAAAAAACAGTGTAGGGAGTGCTATATCCCTATGGTTCTGAATAAGGAAGTGCTGGGTCTGTCAATGAACAAATGAGAAAATGAATGTTACCTTAGGGTGAAGGTTTGCTTTAAGTGGGCTTTAATGCCCAGGAGACAACGTGGCTTCTTTGTAATGTGACTGCTATGACTGTGGCTCTCACAGCAGACACATGACCGGGCGCACGCTCTCAGCGCACAACCTCAGGTAGCTGTCGATCCATAGGTGCATTATGTGGTCAGCAAGATGTAAAAAAATAAAATAAAAACGAGACTACAGTTCATTATTTACATGGACCTGTAAACTATATAAAATATGTTAATAAATTAGAATACCTCCAGCATGGACGCTAGTTAACCCTTACACCCCCAGCTGACCGTGTGGATGTCAGATGGAAACAGGCAGTAAATGTATTCAAATGCTGCAGGATGTGGTAAAGCAAGGCTGCAGCAGACTGTAAGAAAAGCTCATTATTAAATTGCACTGCCTTCTTTCCATTTAGAATATCATTACCCAGTTATTTTATGGAGATGAGGTATTATGAATTTGCGAGTAGGTCATTAGCTAGCAGGGCATAATTAAACGAGGTTTTTGGCGGTACACAAGGGAGTCTAAACACAAGGCGCATCGCACTTTACCTCCAACAATTAGCGCTCCATAATATCAGCGCACAGCCCGGAGGCTATTTCTGGGCAGACAATAAGCACTTAACGGATCATCTATCTCTCCGATCCTACACCAGCCTGAAAACAAGAGCGCGGACTCCGTAAATAGGACTATTAAGGGGTGAAATCATTTTCTTCTCCCTTCTTCGGGGCCTGTGCTCTGCTGCTGTTCTTTATCGCATGTTTTTCATTGTGAAATGCAATCATGGGGCACCGACGTAACCGCTGTCGGAAACTTCTCCACGTGCAGAACCTGGTGCCATTCAGTATTTTCAATGAAGTAGAAACAAATTTTTCCCGTTGAATACATTTTAATGGAAAGCTTTTGAATTTCAAGTATAGAAACAAACCATGAGGAAGACAAAAAAGTCAATGAATGTATACACATGGCTTAGTTTAAAGGGGTGGGCTGCAATGGTTCTAGTATTAACCACTTGACCTCCGGAAGATTTACACTCCTTCATGACCAGGCCATTTTTTGAAATAGGGCACTGCGTTACTTTAACTGACAATTGCGCAGTTGTGCGACAGTATGTACATTTTTTCTCCACTTTCTCCTCTCACCTCTATGGTATTGTGTTTTTTTTTATTTTCACAATATTTTTTACTTTTTGCTATAAAAAAACAAAAAAAAAATCGAATTTCTTCATAAATTTAGGCCAATATGTATTCTGCTACATATTTTTGGTAAAAAAAAAAAAATCCCAATAACCATATATTGATTGGCTTGCGCAAAAGTTACAATATCTACAAACTATGGGATATTTTTATTTACTAGTAATGGCAGCAATCAGCGACTTATAGCGGGACTGCTATATTATAGTGGACAGTGACACGGACTAACACTATGTGGGGATCAGTGACACCAATACAATTATCGGTGCTGAAAATATGCACCGTCACTGTACTAATAACACTGGCTGGGAAAGGGTTAACATCAGGTGCGATCAAAGGGTTAACTGTGTGCCTAGCCAGTGTTTTACTACAGTGTGGGAGGTGCTTTTACTAAGGAAAGGCATGGATCCATATCCGTGCTTTGCAGAGACACAAGCTCCATGCCTTCCCTCCTGTCAGAACAGCAATTTGCCTCATTTACATAGGCTGATCGCTGTTCTGCCTCTCTGCTCTATGATTGGCGGTTGCCTGGCGGACATAGAGTCCACAGTGCCCACCGCCAGGCTCCCGCTGTGTGAGGTCACAGTAGAAGCGAGCTCACGCGTATGTGCCCCTAACCAGGAAGAGCCGGATCACACATACATTATATATATATATATAATATATATATATAAAATCACACACGTGATCCGGAACAGAGGTGCCGCCCAGTAGCAGTAAAACTGTTTTGGGTGGACCTTAGGCAGTTAAAGGGGAAGTAAACCCATCGATTTAAACAGTTAAAAAAAAAAAGGCATGCCGGGAATGCTAACTGCACATTGGCTGTGCTCTCAACCAAATTATCAAACCATCCAATGGCTGGTGTCATAACGAATCACATGTGCAGCACCATAGCAGTTGAAGATTAAACAGAGGCAAAGATGGCAGCTTCCTTGGCTGAAAATGATAGGGGAGTTTACTTCCACTTTCAGGAACATTATACTTTGATTTACAGAGATGCTTTCAGGATGGATCAGAAAAATTCTGCTTGGTCAGCGCCAGCACAGTGTGTCAATCTGGTACCAAAAGTTGGGGGTGGACAGTGTTCATTCACTTTTTTTTTTTGAAAGGGTGAACTAACCCTTTAAAGCCCAACTCCAGGGAAAGAGCTAAATATACAGAGATTTTACCAGCCAAAGAATTTATAATTATGTCCATCCAGTTCTCAGATTTATACAGCTCTGCCACACAGACCAGCCCTTTCTGAACGGATTTTTCTCTGCTACAGTTGAGGAACACTTACAGGTTCTGTCCCCTCCCCAGCCCATGATTGCCCATTTAAAGAAGCTCTCCGCTCGCTCCTCCTGTCAGCTTACTCTTTGCACCGCAGCACAACTGAAAAAAACGTATTGTGCTGATTTTCCCTCGCCCTCTCTGATCTGCATTAATTTTTGTTTTTGATAGTTGCCTACAGTTCAGTTAAAATAAAAAAAATAAAAATTGCTAATTGGAACTCCTAGTTTTTTGCCCAGATAAGTAACCAACTACCCCCCTACCACACACTCGCATGCCTTGTAGCCCTGCTCTTGTTCCTGCCAAGATCCGAATGTGCAGCAGGTCCTAAAACTGAAACATTCTTATCATTAATCAGAGTGCAATAATCACAAAAGGACAAGGAATAGGATTGGGAGGGGGAGAGGAGCAGGTGCTCCTCCAGCAGAGATCAAAGTAGTCAAATGATTTCATCCAGGAACTGGATCCAGTACATTTAACAGCAATATCAATCCTTGAAGAAAAAAGTCATTTGTAAGCCTGAGCATTGTCTAAGCTGGGGAGACTCTGCAAGCATAGATTCATTTTGCGCAAAGTAGGGTGATTGGGGGGGGGGGGGGGGGGGGGTTGAGTGCAGAGAGCACCCTGCTCCTCTGGAATTCATTAAAATGTAACACCACATTAAAATCAAGCCAACAACTTCCCAGCTCCTGCTAATTATGTAAATTAAGTTTCCCCCACAATTCTAATGAAAATATGAATTATTAAACCGATGAGCCACTGAGAGTTCCAGCAATAGAAAGGACGTCTCTTGTGCAATTACAGTGCGGCACATGTGGAGATCCGGAAGAGCAACGGAGCTTCCATATTTTCCTCTATTGGATCATAAGCCCCCACCACCCCCCCAGGCTGATCCGCTTTCATAGGCAATTACCCCATTATTAGGTCTGATGTATAGCGGGGGATCGTAAACGTACAATTTTACTACCAAAAGGGAACGCCAACTACCTTGCACAACACTGGGATTTATTCATTTTTAAATCCACATTTCCTTATTGAAAAGAGAAGGCAAATAAAACATTGCTCTAATACATATATCTTGTACAAAAAGGATCTAGAGATCTATCTATATTCACAAAGCACAAACGGCATCATATGTACTCCCTTGTGTATTGTTAGTTTACAGGAGGAAGTCAAAAGGTCTTCAGATTAAACCTGATCTCCAGGTATGGATTTTACAGCTTGGACCAAGGTAAGTATACATATTCCATACCCGATGGACCACTGGGGAAGCAGAGGAACAATGTAGTAGTCACTGCTACTACAGCCAGGGCTCAACAAATCTCAGGCACCAGATCGCCATGGCGACTAGAAATTGCTTCCTGGCGCCTGGGCTTTTGTCCGCCTTTCTTCACTGTTGGGGGGGATGCAAGATTTGCATCGCTCGACACCCGGGATAAGTACAGTGCCTTGAAAAAGTATTTATACCCCTTGAAATGTTAGACATTTTCTCATGTTACAACCAAAAACAAATGCATTGTATTGGGATTTTATGTGATCGATCAACACAAAGTGGCACATAATTTTGAAGTGGTGGATAAATGTTTTTCAAAATTGTTTACAAATATCTGAAAAGTGTGGCGTGCATTTGTATTATGCCCCCCTTACTCTGATACTCCTAACTAAAATCTAGAGGAACCAATTGCCTTCAGAAGTCACCTAATTAGTAAATAGAGTCCACCTATGTGTAATTTATTCTCAGTATAAATACAGCTGTTCTGTGAAGCCCTCAGAGGTTTGTTAGAGAACCTTAGTGAATAGCATCATGAAGGCCAAGGAACACACCAGACTGGTCAGGGATAAAGTTGTGGGGAAGTTTAAAGCAGGGTCAGGTTATTAAAAAATATCCCAAGCTTTGAACAGCTCACGAAGCACTGGTCAGTCCATCATCTGAAAATGGAACGACTGTGCACCCCAAACGTCCCCCAAGCCAGTCAGGCTGGCACCCGTTGTGATCACCATACAATGAAGAGGGAGAACGACTTCCCGGTCCGAAGACCTCTCAGCAGAGAAGGGAATCCCTGACTAGCTGGCTCACCTGAATTTGACAATCCAGGGATGTCAGATTTGTCCCATTTGGACAGGATCTCTTTGTATAAGACTCGAGTGTTCAATTGAGCATACGGTACCGCCTCGAAAGTGGCTACCATGAGAGCCAGAACTCATATGCAGAAATGCAGCGACGACGACCACCGGCGGGATACTAACAACTGCACCGCCGATTGAAGAGTCTTCAGCTTGGCCAACGGGAGAGAAACTCTTGCCTCAGAGGAGTCCAGAATCAACCTCAAGTACTCCTGGCACTGAGGCGGCACCAACACAGACTTCTGGAGGTTCAACACCCAAACTCCCGGAGAGTGTGTATGGTGATGGCCACATCCTCCCTTACTTCTGAGGCAGAAGCTGCTCTCAGGAGATCGTCCAGGTAACCCATGATTGCGATCCCTCGTTGTCTTAGCAAAGCCAGAATTGGGGCTAGCACCTTGGTGAAGACCCTTGGCGCTGTCGCTAGGCCAAAGGGGAGAGCTAAAAATTGGTAGTGCTCATTCCCAAACACAAATCGTAGAAACCTCTGATGCCCGACGCATATGGGGACATGCAAGTATGCATCCTTGATGTCCAAAGATGCCAAGAAATCCCCCTGATGAAGTGCAGCAACCACGGAACGAAGCGATTCCATCCTGAACCTTCGCACCTTCACAAAGCAGTTGCGGGCCTTGAGATCCAGGACCGGACGGCCCCCTCCTCCTTCGGGACCACAAACAGATTGGAGTAGAATCCCTGAAACCTTTCCAGCGTCTGTACAGGCACGATCACTCCACGCAGCAGCAGGTCCCCAAACAAGGCCTCCTGATGAGCCGTTTGATGATGAAGGTTGGATGGAAAAAAAATCTGTTTGGCGGACAAGAAACTATCATGTAGCCTGACGAAACCAGTTCGCAGACCCACTGGTCGGAAAGGAGGGTGGTCCACCGTACTGCAAACTCCCAAAAGGTGACCCCCCCCCCCCCCCCCCGAGAGTCGGGCGGGGGCAAACCTTCATGCAGCAACAGATTTGATTTCCGGCTTGCAAATCCAGGGACGCTTTTGTCCCTCATCAGGCACCTTGTCAACCTGGGAACGCTTACCTGCCAACCCGGGCGGACAAAAAAATCTGCTTCTGAGCGGAAAAAGAAGGCCCCTGCCTACAGTGTGTCTCTTTATCCTTTCTGGATTGTGAGAGCAAAGTACTCTTCCCCCCCCAGTAACATTCTTAACCACTGCAATACCAGGAACTTCGACACCTTCCTGCCCAGACCAATTTTCAGCTTTCAGCACTGTCGCACTTTGAATGACAATTGCGCGGTCATGCTACACTGTACCCAAACAGAATTTTTATAATTTTTTTTCCCAGAAATAGAGCTTTATTTCGGTGGTATTTTAGCACCTCTTGGATTTTTATTTTTTGCGCAACAAATAAAAAAATACAGAAAAAAAAAAAAAAGTTTCTTTGTTTCTGTTACATTTTTTTGTAAATAAGTAAGTTTTCTTCTTCAGTGTTGGGCACTGATATGGCTGCACTGACAGGCATTGATAAGGCTGCACTGATAAGGTGGAACTGATGGGCACCGATGAGGTGCCATAAATGAGGTGGTACTGATGAGGTGGCACTGACGGGCACCGATAGGTGGCACTCATAGGGGGCACTCATGGGCACTGATAGGTGGCATGGATGGGCGCTGATAGGTGGCACTGATGACACTGATTGGTACATGATGGTGCCAGTCAGTGCCCATTTGTGGCTTCTGGCTCATCCTTGCTTCCGAGCATGCATGTTTGTACTTTGGACTTTCGTCCGACGGACTTGTGTACACACGCTTGGAAAATCCGACAGACATTTGTCTGTGGAAAATTTTAAACCTGTGATCCAAGATTTGTCTTGCGTAAAATCCGACAACAATTGTCCAATGGAGCGTACAATCAGATTTTCTGCCAACAGCCTGTCATCACACGATTCCTGTCGGAAAATCCCATTGCGTGTATGTGGCTTTAGGGTGGCAACACTGTTGTTCTCTCTAGATACAGCAGTGCTGTCACTCTTGGGCAAAAGCGTGTTACTGGCAGGATCAACACGTAAAACTAAAAACTAAGAGAAGAAAATGGTTACAAAAAAAAAAAAAAGTAACAAATGCAGCCAGCACATGTAAGGACTGGTAAGATGCAATAGATTACATTTTTGCTCTTGGGTTTAGACACACTTTTAAAGACATGGATGTCCACTGTCACGCCATACGGTGGATAGCTGTGGGCGGTATGGAACAATAACACAAGATATGAGAAGTTGTGTGCAAGGATCTAATCAAGTCACAACATCACCTTACTGGCACATTACTGCAGAAAATGCCAGCCTAGGGCTAGAGATTTCACAACACTCCTCGCTCTGTTCATCCCTCTCCCGCACTTCCCCGGCAGTACTCACTCCCCGCCGATATTAAATAAAGGAGCACAACTCTGCCAAAACAGAATGTCAATAATAGAAATTGGAATAAATAGAACAATGCTTCTTTTGATCGATAAAATGTATCCTGGACATTCTCTATCAAAGAGGATTGCTTATATATTAGGCTGGGGAGGAAATGAGAATGAGCTGACTCATCAGTGCTAGTTAAGTGTTTAACATGTTTATGATTATGTAATAAAAGTGTGTTATACTATTCGTTCTTGTTTTGTTGCATTACTCCCAGTCACGCCCTGTGTAATAGTGGAGGACAAGCCGTTATATTGGATTATAACAGCACAATACATCGGGGGGTCACATCCTGTGTGCTACTGGAAACATTAACCACAAAAATCGGGAGGTTTCAAGATATTTGGTGTAAAGAGCAACAATGAACTTTTTTTTTTTTTTTTTTTTTTTTTTTACACAAAAATGAACTTTTATAACTTAAAGGTCTTTCCCCTTGGAGTTCACTGTACACAGGGAATGATCACTCTGTTACTCTCATCCCTGCAAAGCAGGGGTAAGAAATTTTGAGATCATCAGTAAAAATTGGCACACTTTACACATAGTTAGGCACATAGTTAACCCCTGGATCGCCCTAGATGCTAACCCCTCCCAGCCAGTATCATTAGTACAGTGACAGTGCATATGTTTAGCATTGATCACTGTATTAATGTCACTGATGACGTCAGTGGCGATTAGTCAGTCCACCACCCCCCCTCCGCAGTGTTGGCTAGAGTCAGATTTCCCACCACACTACCCATTACAGCTCTCTGATCACTGCCATTAGTAGTATAAAAATGGTTTCCTATATATTATATATATATATATATAAATATATTATATATATATTATAATATAATATAATATATATATATATAATAGATATATATATATATATATATATATATATATATATAATATATATATATATATATATATATATATATATATATTATTTTTATATTATTTTAGATACTGTCCATTTACATAGCACTTTATATATACATTGTACACATTCACATCAGTTCCTACCCTCAAGGAGCTTGCAACCTAAGGTCCCCAATTAACATTCATACACTTACTAGGGCCAATTTAGACAGGATCTGATTAACTTACCAGCATGTCTTCAGGGTGTGGGAGGAAACCGGAGTACCCGGAGGAAACCCACACAGGCACAGGGGAGAACATACAAACTCCAGGCAGATGGCATCATGGTTGGGATTTGAATCAGTGACCCTTTTTGTTGCTAGGCGAAAGTGCTATCCACTACATGCAAACCAATTAATATACACTTATTGGGATTTTTTTTTTTTTTTTTTTTTTTTATCAAAAACATGTAGCAGAATAAATTTTGGCCAAAATGTAAGAAGAAATTTGAGGTTTTTATTTATTTTTTATTGGATGTTTTATAGCCAAATGTAAAAAAGAAAAAAAAAAATTTTTGGTATTTTTTGGTTTAGATTGCAAAAAAATTAAAAACCCAATGGTGATTAAAGCGGAGCTCCACCCTAAAGTGGAACTTCCGCTCATTGGAAACCTCCCCCCTCCGACGCCCCAATTGGCACCTTTCAGGGGGGAGGGGTGTGCAGAGACCTGTACAGTACACTTCCGGCATAGATATCCGCAGAATCTGCGGATATTTACGCCACTTCCTGCGGGTCCCCCGCTGTCTGCTGGGAAACACACGGATACCAGAGACAGCGGGGACCGTCCTTATTGCACAGCGCGACTCGCGCATGAGCAGTAGGGAACCAGGAAATCAAGCCGCAAGGCTCCACTTCCTGATTCCCATACCCAAGATGGCGGCGGCAGCACCCGAGAGACAATCGAGAGATCAGCTTCGGGTGCTGACATCGTGGGTGCTCTGGGTGGGTAAGTGTCCTTATTATAAAAGTCAGCAGCTGCAGTATTTGTAGCTGCTGACTTTAAAAAAAAAAAAAAAAAAACGGCGGAACTTCCACTTTAAATAACACCAAAAGAAAGCTCTATTTGTGTGAAATAAAGATAAATATAAATTTAGCTTGGGTACGAACGCACAATTACCAGTTAAAGAAGTGCAGCGCTGAAAAGAAAAAAATGCCCTGGTCATGAAGGGGGTGAAACTTTCCAGAGCTGAAGTGGTTAAAGATCAAGAGATACCTTGTTATATTTGTTATTTTTATTACCGACACTTTGTGTTTGGCAGCTCTGTACACATTCAGGAGAAAAACAAAGAATATCTAAGCTAAGGGCTCGTTCACAAGAGCTGTGGTCTCTGAAGAGCAATCCGCGCTCGGATTGCATTTCATAGAGCAATTTACAGGAAGCATGGAGGCGCTATATCGCATCATCGCCTGCTTTACCCCGATTGATCCCTAGCACACTGCAATAGGGCACCTGCAGAGCAACCGTATTCACTTGAACGGGTCACCTTCGGCGGGTGCTGTGCCCACTGAAAGCAACATAACTGCTGCTGTGGCGCAAAGCATAGCAGCTTGTATACACCCCCCACTGTCACCTCTGCAGCTAAAAGGGGGCAGTTGTAAGGCACAGTAAAAGCACAGCTCAACTACAGGGGTTTTATCGCCCCACAACTGCTAGAGTGAACAAGACCTTAGAACAGCCTTTCCTAATCTTCTCAACACAGAACTTACTTGTATACTTATACAGAAATAACTTTCTGGTCTCAGGGAGCTAAAAATGTCTATATCTATAACCTATGATACATTGGTTTGATGGTCAGTGAGAAGAATGCTCCTCATACCCATGGTCATTGGGAAGAATTAATTGCGTACATATGTCCGTGATCACGCAAACCAATTATTATACACCTAACAGGATTTATTTTACCAAAGACATGTAGTAGAATACATTTTGGCTTAAATTTATGACAAAATTCGATTTTAAAACGAAGTAGAAAATCTTTTTTTTTTTCAAAATTTCCGCTCTTTTTTTCCGCTTATTGCAAAAAATTAAAAATAAATTGATTTGTGAATACTTAGCACCAAAAGAAAGCTCTATTTGTGTGAACAAAATGATATAAAATTTAATTTGGGTACATTGTTGCGTGACCGCGCAATTCCTATTGAAAGTGCAAGAGCTCTGAAAGCTGAAAAATGGCCTGGGAAGGAAGGGGATGAAAGAGCTTAGTATTGTAGTGGTCAATTACCACTAGTACTTCAATTACCCCTAGTTTTGTTATCTGTGAACTGGAGGTAATTATTTTTGAATCTGGTGTGATAATAAAGCCACCTTGTAAAATGAGCGCTATTAAGAACTAGCTGAATCTGCTGCATGTAGTAAAGTAACTTGGTAAAGTTATTTTTGAATCTGACACAGGCCATTAGAACACCGCAAAACAACCTCCTGCGCTCAGGCCCTTAGTCCATGTGTAGGTGGTGTAGCCAACCCTTTGGATAAAGTGTGGAAAGTCAAAAGTCCTCCTCAGACAATGGATGTCAACGCTGAAACATACAGTAAAACGGGGAGGGTTTTTTCCGACCTTCCTAACCATGAGGCAGTCACCGGAGTGCAGGAGCCAGATAGAAAACAGCCTTAGAGTGCACAGGACACGTGCAGTAAGTCCAGTCTTTGAACCCTTCTGCCTCTCCCCCTCGTTGGCAATTCCCGGCTGTCAGAATAACATCTGGGAGATGCTTATAGCTCTGGCCGACAAGAGAGAACATTACTTCCTTAACTGCCATCGTTCTTTCCTCGCGGAAACCAGGCCATTTGAATATGCCAAAGCAGCAGATGAATGCTATGGGATATATTGAAATTCCGTGACTGTATTTAAATTCCCCAATCTGGGCAAATGAAAAAAAATAAAATAAAAAAAGTTATCCCTTGCAGTGGAGCTGTGTCCACACTATAGGGGTTGATCGCACGTTTATGTCTATATTTATCCGATCCTCCACCTCCTCCCCTGCATCTAGACCGGCCCCTGAAGTTCCTGCACTCCCTCGCTCTAGCAGTCTAGGGGGTCTACCTTCATTGAAAGGGATCATTTGTTAAATGCCTGGAATTGGGCTTTAATATATTTTTTAAAGAGGAAGTGAACCCCAATGAGTTTACTTCTTCTTTGATTCCCTGCAAAGGTAAAGCATAATGGACTACTATGCATCGCATAGTAGTCCATTATGTGTCACTTACCTGACACAAGAGCGAGCGAAGTCACCGCTGTCCCCTGTAGTCCGCAGCCTACATCTTCTCGGTGGGTCTCGCTGCTCCGGCGCTGTCATTCGACAAACCTGCGTTGATGTCACTCCCGCGCATGCGCACGGGAGCCGCCACTCGCGGCATACTGCCGCTGACAGCAGCACGCTCAGTGCGCCTGCGCGCCGTAGACGGCGGTGCCTGTGTTTTGGCAAATATCTCCTAAACCGTGTAGGTTTAGGAGATATTTCTTGGACCTACAGGTAAGCCTTAATCTAGGCTTACCTGTAGGTCAAAGTGGTTTGTAAGGGTTTACAACCACTTTAAAGTATGTTAAATATTACTGTATAGCAGCAGTCACAAGATTTATTCATATTAATTTTTGTCAGCCATTTTTCCTGCTGATGTTGACTTCAAGGACTCACCACAGCTACAACCATGGAGTGCAAGAATGTGGTCATTGCAAAGTCCATTTCCAGTGTTCTAATCAGCGGTTAGCTCTGACAAGCTGCACTTTTCGACCTCCACCAGTAGAGGGTATGGGGGCTTCACGTAAAAACTCGCAATTAAGTTTAAAAGGATAAGGATATGTTTAGATGTAAATTACCAGAAAAGTTCCCTCTAATGGGCCAGGCAGCATGAATAGTAATGAAATTTCTATAGAAATGCCAACACTAAGACATCCTTCTTAGAGTGGAAGTAAAGGCTGCACAGTAACCCTTCTGTTTAATGAGGATTGTCCTGATCCTACTAACTTTTTGTAATATGCTGAATTTGAATACCTATTAATAGTAATATGAATCCTTTTTTTTATTATTTTATGCAGTCACATGACAGCTTGTTCCTGTACTGCGGAGGGGGCGAAAACAGTGCTGAATCACCTGCAGCTATGACATCACCGCACCGGTGTTCATAGCTCCCAGGGTTGTCAAAGCGTTGTCTGCCCAGAGAGGAGTTCCCTCCCACTAGCCACAGAAAGAGCGGAAGTATTCAGAAAGATTTATTACAGAACGTAAGCAGAGAGGATCAGAGCACAGGTGGGTTATTATTTGGTAGCCTTTTCTTCTACTTTAAAACTGAGCTCCAAGTACGGTTTCCAGAAAAAAATTGCATGCAAAAAATAAATAAAAAATCAGACGTGCTGGTTGTACTGCAAGTTGATCGATGGATCGAGTTTAGTACAAACAGCCTGCCCATAGATAGATCAAATCACAGCCGGTCCCAGCAGAGATTTGAACAATCTACGGCTGGTTTTAAGAGAAAATATACATACCCTGCTTGCCTTAACCCCTCCAGCCCAAACCTATAGTAATCCCCAGGGGTAAAGTAAAAAAAGGTTACTTACCTCCTCCCCTCTCCAGCAACCAATACTCCCCATTCTTCGCTCTGCTCCTCTCTGCCACCAGTACAGGGCAAACAAAGCTCTGTGTAAGGCTGAAAACGTACTTGCGGGAGCTCATCCAGGGCTATGACCTCCTTCCCTGACCCAATGTGACAAGAATATACCAATTATGAAACACCCAACACTGGGGATTAGGCAGTGGGAGAAGTGAATATGTAATGTTTTCTTTGCAGGGGGCCCTGAATGCAAAGCTGGATTTTAGCTTACAAGATCACATGAATGTCCACAGACATACCCAGGTTTGTGGCTGTCTACCCACCACACGCTGGCTCCTTCCCCTTTCCGCCAGGACTTGCCAAATAACATACTGATAGCACTGCACTGGCAGATTGGTTTTAGAGTAAATACAACATAGATGGTGTTCTCCTTGGAGGAGATGATCCAGTTGTGAAAGTCTGGTGTGTGTAGGCAGGGTTCAGGACCTAGGCTACCTATCTTATCATGATGGAGGAATCGCTCATCAGAAGATCAAATCCCAATCAAATATTCAGGATTTACCACCCAGCATGGCATGGAGGCAAAGACTAGACAAAGGGAAAAAATAGCATGAAGAATAGAGAGGAAGTGTCTAAAAGTGCAACAAAGGAAACATGGAAAACAGAATATCACCCCTTCCTGTGAAGTCTGACTTCTCCTTCTCAAGCATATTTTTTTTTTCCTATTCGCTGCGCAAACTGTTGCCGCTATATAAATCCTGTATAATAACAATAATAGAAAATAAGGGACAGGTTCACTTTAAAATATCATCTAGGATACGTTCACCTCTCCCCCATGCTCTAGTATGCATACTGACATCCAGAACTAAACACAACAATGTAATAAAACGCTCACTAATGTGCATTTAGAGCACATCCACACCTCCGTGAGTGCAAGAATAGACCTTTTACTGTCAGTAGCACAATAAACCAGATGTGAACCGGCCATATAGGAAAGAATGGGACTTCTCCCCGGACAAGTGTTCCGTACAGTAATAGTAGGTTTTACTTAAACGTGTGAACAGATCCAAAAATGAATTAGGAGAAAGACAGAACACAATGCAAGCAATTAATCACAATCCAATCTGTTATATTGTCAAAAGGCTAGAAATGATACTGCGGAGCACAACACATGGAACATTAGCCAAAACCCAATTAAATAAAAATGTTTGAGTAGAAATCAACATTTTTTGTTTATGTACCCAGTTGGGACTGCGTGATATTTTCAACACTTGCAATAAATCTGGTTTCCTTTCCCTATTAAGGTTTACGAAGAATGAGAAGGTGGGACATCTTCCCACTGATGACCAATGTAAGGAACATTCTTCCCACTGATCACCAATGTAAGGAACATTCTTCCCACTGATCACCAATGTAAGGAACATTCTTCCCACTGATCACCAATGTAAGAACCATTCTTCTCACTGATCACCAATGTAAGGGGCATTCTTCCCACTGATCACCAATGTAAGAACCATTCTTCTCACTGATCACCAATGTAAGGGGCATTCTTCTCACTGATCACCAATGTAAGTAACATTCTTCCCACTGATCACCAATGTATGGAACATTCTTCCCACTGATCACCAATGTAAGGAGCATTCTTCCCACTGATCACCAATGTATGGAACATTCTTCCCACTGATCACCAATGTAAGGAACATTCTTCCCACTGATCACCAATGTAAGAACCATTCTTCTCACTGATCACCAATGTAAGGGGCATTCTTCCCACTGATCACCAATGTAAGAACCATTCTTCTCACTGATCACCAATGTAAGGGACATTCTTCCCACTGATCACCAATGTAAGGGACATTCTTCTCACTGATCACCAATGTAAGTAACATTCTTCCCACTGATCACCAATGTATGGAACATTCTTCCCACTGATCACCAATGTAAGGAGCATTCTTCCCACTGATCACCAATGTAAGGGGCATTCTTCCCACTGATCACCAATGTAAGGAGCATTCTTCCCACTGATCACCAATGTAAGGGGCATTCTTCCCACTGATCACCAATGTAAGAACCATTCTTCTCACTGATCACCAATGTAAGGGACATTCTTCCCACTGATCACCAATGTATGGAACATTCTTCCCACTGATCACCAATGTAAGGAGCATTCTTCCCACTGACCACCAATGTAAGGATCATTCTTCCCACTGATCACCAATGTAAGGAACATTCTTCCCACTGATCACCAATGTAAGGAACATTCTTCTCACTGATCACCAATGTAAGGAGCATTCTTCTCACTGATCACCAATGTAAGGAGCATTCTTCTCACTGATCACCAATGTAAGGAACATTCTTCTCACTGATCACCAATGTAAGGAACATTCTTCTCACTGATCACCAATGTAAGGGACATTCTTCTCACTGATCACCAATGTAAGGGACATTCTTCCCACTGATCACCAATGTAAGGAGCATTCTTATCACTGATCACCAATGTAAGGAACATTCTTCCCACTGATCACCAATGTAAGGGACATTCTTCCCACTGATCACCAATGTAAGGGACATTCTTCCCACTGATCACCAATGTAAGGGACATTCTTCCCACTGATAACCAATGTAAGGAGCATTCTTATCACTGATCACCAATGTAAGGAACATTCTTCCCACTGATCACCAATGTAAGGGACATTCTTCCCACTGATCACCAATGTAAGGGACATTCTTCCCACTGATCACCAATGTAAGGGACATTCTTCCCACTGATCACCAATGTAAGGGACATTCTTCCCACTGATCACCAATGTAAGGGACATTCTTCCCACTGATCACCAATGTAAGGAACATTCTTCCCACTGATCACCAATGTAAGGGACATTCTTCCCACTGATCACCAATGTAAGGGACATTCTTCCCACTGATCACCAATGTAAGGGACATTCTTCCCAGTAACCACATTCCCACTGACCACCAATGTATAGTTACATAGTTACATCATAGTAGGTGAGGTTGAAAAAAAATACAAGTCCAACCTATGTGTGTGATTAGATGTCAGTATTACATTGTATATCCCTGTATGTTGTGGTTGTTCAGGTGCTTATCTAATAGTTTCTTGAAACTTTCGATGCTCCCCGCTGAGACCACCGCCTGTGGAAGGGAATTCTACATCCTTGCTGCTCTTACAGTAAAGAACCCTCTATGTAGTTTAAGCTTAAACCTCTTTTCTTCTAATTTTAATGAGTGGCCACGGGTCTTGTTAAACTCCCTTCTGCAAATAAGTTTTATCCCTATTGTGGGGTCACCAGTACACTATTTGTATATAAAAGGAACATTCTTACCACTGATCACCAATGTAAGGAGCATTCTTCCCACTGACCAATTATTTTTTATCATCATTTTAATTACATTATTTTATTGAAAATAATTCCTCCAAGTCTGTAAAAGGCTGGTATATGGTATTCACTTCCATGCAGCGCTCCATATGCCATACTACTGAAGGATGGGGTAAAGGAGGTATGTTTGCTTTAGCACGTATATGGCAGGCTATTTATATATAGTTGTGAAGAGTTACCTAGCATTTTAGCTTAACTACCCTGTAAACAGGACCTGACACTTCTAAAGTAACAGCAAGAAGTGTATTCATTATGGCAGTGTGCTAGTAGCAACCAGGGACTCATCTTTCAGCGTGGTTTCACCAGGCGATTTTATCCATGGGGGTTTACGAGGCAAAAATACTTGAACGGTGCTACTATGCCCTGCTCAGATGGACTGTGTCTAATCCGATTCCTGTACTATGACCTGCCTGTCTTGGCTGATGAAACCTCCTTCACCATGACAAGGGATCAATCCAAAGAGGCATCTGAAGCATAGTGTTTGGAGAAAAGTGGCGCTTACTAAAAATGGCATAAAAGTCAATACTGATCAAGATTCTGAAGCGAGAAAATGAAGAGACAAATATGCCTAATAAATATTTGGATTTAAAAATGGAAGTAGAAGCAAAATAGAAAACAAACACATATGATTCAGTTTATCACTAACATTAACAGCAGGTTTTTTTTTCCACATTATATTTAATGATGTCTTTCATATATAAATTACTAGTTTCATTGATCCACAACGTAATGGAGATGGTCAAAAGGCAGCCATGTTTGAAGTCCAGCCTGGGTGATATCCATGACTGCCCCATAAATACAACAGAGAAATGAGTGCAGACATGGTGACACTTAGGGGTTAATTTACTAAAAGTGGACAGTGTAAAAGCTGGTGCAGCTCTGCACAGAAGCCAATCAGCTTCTTCCTTCAGCTTGTTGAATTAAGATTTACCCTGCTGCCTGGGTACCCACTCAGTACCGATCACTCATTGTGTTCATTCATAACTGAAGCAATGTAAACTATTTACTATGCTTCAGATTTGTGAATGAACAGGAAGCTGCTCAGCACAGAGCACTTCCCATTCATTCACTGTCCAGTGTAGCTGAGGCTGCAGAGAAGGACTGGGGGAATCCCTGTGCTTAGTCCCCTTCTCTGTCTCAAAAGGGACACATCAGGGGTCTCTGTTTAGAGCCCTGATAGTTCACCAAAGCCCTCAACAGGGCTCCTACAAAAACTTGTCAAAAATATTGTAAATAAAAAAATTTTAAAACATAAAAAAAAAAAAAAAAAAAAAAAAAAAAAAGACTAAAAATAGTCCTTTGCCCTACTGACCGACAACGCCTCCCGCCCTACCTGACCTGACACCGCCTCCCCCCTGCCCACTGACCTGACACCGCCTCCCCCCTGCCCACTGACCTGACACCGCCCCCCCCGCCCACTGACCTGACACCGCCCCCCCGCCCACTGACCTTCACTTTTTCCACATTTTGTTCTCTTACAGCCGTATTCCAAAATGGATTAAATTCATTATTTTCTTCAAAATTCTCCAAATAATATCCCATGAAGACAACATGAAAGAAGTTTGTTTGAAATTTTAGCAAATTTATTAAAAAATAAAAACCGAAAAAGGTACATAAGTATTCACAGCCTTTGCCATGACACTCAAAACTGAGCTGTTTCTACAACTTGATAGGAGTCCAACTGTGTAAATTCAATTGATTGGACAACATTTAGAAAAGCATACACCTGTCTATATAAGGTCTCACAGTTACCGTGTATGTCAGGGCACAAAGCCCAAGGAATGGTCTGTAGACCTCCGAAACAGGATTGTATCGAGTCACAGATCTGGGGAAGGGTACAAAAAAATTTCTGCAGCATTGAAGGTCCCAATGAGCACAGTGGCCTTCATCATCTGTAAATGGAAGTTAGGAGCCACCAGGACTCTTCCTGGAGCAGGTTGCTCGTCCAAACTGAGCGATTGGGGGAGAAGGGCCTTAGTCAGGGAGGAGACCAAGAACACGATGGTCACTCTGACAGAGCTCCAGGCATTTCTCTGTTGAGAGAGGAGAACCTTTCAGAAGAACAATCATCTCTGTAGCACTCCACCAATCAGGCCTGTATGGTAGAGTGGCCAGAGGGAAGCCACTCCTCAGTAAAAGGCACCTAAAGGACTCTGACCACAAGAAAAAAAAATGTCTGGTCGGATGAAAGATTGAACTCCTTGGTCTGAATGGCAAGCATCATGTCTGGAGGAAAACAGGCACCACTCACCAATCACCTAGCCAATACTACCCCTACAGTGAAGCATGGTAGTGGCAGCATCATGCCGTGGGGATGTTTTTCAGTGGCAGGAACTGAGAGACTAGTCAGGATTGAGGGAAAGATGAATTCAGCAATGTACAGAGACATCCTTGATGAAAACCTGCTCCAGAGTGCTCTGGACCTCAGATTGGGGAGTAGGTTCATCTTCCAACAATACAATGACCCCAAGCACACAGCCAAGGTAACAAAGGAGTGGCAACTGGACAACTCTGTGAACGTCCTCGACTGGCCCAGTCAGAGCCCAGAATTGAACGCAAATGAACATTTCTGGAGAGATTTGAAAATGGCTGTGCTCCCCAGCCAACCTGATGAAACTGGAGAGGTCCTGCAATGAAGAATGGGAGAAACTGCCCAAAAATAGGTGTGCCATGCTTGTAGCATCATACTCAAAAGACTTGAGGCTGTAATTGGTGCCAAAGGTGCTTCAACAAAGTATTGAGCAAAGGCCGTGAATACTTAAAGTGGATGTAAGCCCACTCTCATCATTTCTAAAATAACTTCCATAGTGCTGATCTATAAGAATATATGTGCCTCCTGCATGTATCCTTACCTGTGAAATATCTACCCTTTAGCTGTTTCGAGCTCTGCAATACTTTTAATTATGTGGGCATGTCTGTTGTCCAGGGCTCTGTGGGTGGAGTCGTGATGTCAGAGGACTCCCCGCCCACTTCTACACTCCCCTTGGCCAGGCATCAATATTTCTGCTGGTCTTGTGGATTATGCCCCATGATCACTAAAATCAGTCAAAACACAGGGAAGTCACCACATTCCTTCAGCAAGCCCAATCGTGCTGAGGTGTGGAGCAGCCAATCCTGGGAAAGCAGGAGAACAAAAGGAGGGGGGGGGGGGGGATGTGAAGTACACAGAATGCCTCTCTCACACTAGTAAGAAAATGACTTGTCACTTACAGGGGGGGGGACAGCCATTTCTCTGTGTGTTAGTTTTTGTCTTACTGAAGATAGATAAGAGGATTGCTCTGAGCTGGATTAACTCTTTGTGGCAAGACTGAGCAGAGATGAAATTACATCCTCTGCTGTAACAGATATGAGTCTTAATTAAAAAAAAAAAAACATTTTTGAGTTTACATCCACCAAGTGCATTGGATTTGTTTAGCTTTTTTTTATTTTTAATTTGCAAAGAATCCAAACAAACACCTTTCACATTGTCATTATGGGGCATTGTTTGTAGAGTTTTGAGAAAAACAATGAATTTAATCCATTTTGGAATAAGGATGTAACATAAGAAAATGTGGAAAAAGTGAAGCTCTGTAAATACTTTCCAGATGGGGTATGTATGTGTGTGTATATACACACACATACACCTATCTGCATATGAACGTTGAGGTGCACACCCTAATGCAATAGGCTGTGCACACCTATGCTGGAAGTGGATTGGTTTCTATGCACAGTATAAATATTGCACTCTCCTGTTTTAGTAAATGAATCCCTTAGGGCCCTTTCACACAAACGTGTCCGTGTACGGGCTCCGCTTTGCTCAGCAGGGGATCGCTCCATCGATCCACGCTGAGCAGGCAGGTGACAAGTCGGTCTCTGCACACTGTGCAGGGACCGAACTGTCATGAGCGCCGCTCTCCTTTATGGGGAATCGAATGAACGACGGACCGTAGAGTCCATTTTCATCCAATCCGATGACTGATGGAAAAATAGGGTTTTCCTCCGTCACACTTTTTCAGATCGGAGTGGGTCAGATGCCAGCGGACATGTCACCGCTGACATCCGTCACTCCATAGAGGTCTATGGAGCGTCTGTTCAGGTCCGCCTAAAAAAAAAAAAAAACTGAGACGCACCTGAACGGTCCGTCCGTGTGAAAGAGGCCTTAGTGTTATTCGCAGGATTCCCAGGTGAAAAAATTAAAAATTAAAAAAATAACGCAGCCACTACATCCAAAAAGATGTGAGCTGCAATGTATTTTGTTATTTTTGGATTTAGATGCAATTTATCATTTTCTACAGCAAGAAGAAGCGAGGGCCAGGAGACGTGACCCAAATGCACAAGCACTGTGTAGCCGGGCCCTGGAGGCAGAAGGTGACATATATTTCTTCTGCATCACTTGTTTTCACTTGAAAATATTTAGGAGTCTACACTATGAAAAGGCAGCTTACCGGAAACCAAACATGATTTCATCATGGCGGAGGTGAGCATCGTCATCGATGGAAAGGACAGCCTCCGTCTCGATTTCATCCCAGGGAAGGAAACGATTATTTAGACTGTTCTTTTCTGTGCGCACCACCTGATGGAGGAAAGAGAGCGTCAATGTATATGTGCGATGGGGGGGGTGGGGATATAGACACTTAACAGCCAGAAATACTTGGTTCAATAACGGACAGGACTACATTTTTGCTTTACCACATGTAAAAATTAGAAGCATCTGATAATTGGTTTCTCTCAGGTGATTGTTCACAGTGCTGCTAAACATCTAAATTCATGAATATACAAGAATGCAATATATGCAAAATAATGTCAAAATGCATATACAGAAAGCACATAAGAGCGTAAAGATCACCAATAGTAGGATTTCTCAACATTCCAAAAACACCGTTCCCCACCTGTCTGACATTTACGACTTGGCTGATTTACTAAAGGCAGTGACAAAGGTCCAGGTGGTCATATGTGATTTTTAGAAGAACCTAAAAAAATATATATATAAAAAACACACACACACACACAACCCTCCTTGCTCACCTGAAGAAAGAAGCAGAAACAAAAAAGATGTGCTGACTGCCTTGGCATGCTCAGATAAACGGAATAGTTAGTTACCTTTAATGATCATGTTGTCAGCTCCAACAAAGAAGCCCATTGTGAGTGTGAGCTATCCTTTTGATCTTGAAGAAGGTTGGAAATCTGATCACTTGACAGTTATAAGTACCTTCATCAAGTATCTGCTGCCCATTCTGCATACTATAGACCCCACCAACAAAGGCCAGCATGCTGTTTTTTCTCTAATGCAGCTCTAGGGTAAAGCAGGTCTCAGAGCAGTAAATGGCTAATGCCCTCACTGAGGAGATGATTAACCAAGAGATTCAGGCTAAAGTGTTATTGAGGAAATGACTAACTGGTGAGTCAGGTGTAATGATGGTTATAAAAGTCCTTGAAAGCCTCTAACAAAAACTACAACAAAGACTATGGACTGATGGGGCAAGCCCCTGCCACCGAATGTTAAAGTGGTGTTGCCACCAAAAAATACAAAATTGTTTAAAAATCTTAAATTTTTTTTTTAAATTAGAGAAAAAAAAAATGTACTCACCTCTAAATACCTGTTGCTAGGGGGTCCCTTGTAGTCTGCCTTGTTCCTTGCCCGGGCTGGTGACATCACTTCCCCTTGTGCCGCACAGTCACCTGTCACTTGTCACTGGTGACATTCTGCAGCTTATCACGGTGCCCTGCGCCGCTCGCGCATGCGCAGTGGGTGCCCGGCTGTGTAGCCACAGCCGGGTGCCCACAGTACGAATGACTGCGCCGCGAGCTGGGCGGAAACGAGGGGGGGGGGGCTTCATTCCCCCGCATCGCTGGACCCTGGGACAGGTAAGCGTCCGATTATTAAAAGTCAGCAGCTGCAGTATTTGTAGCTGCTGACTTAATTTTTTTTTTTTTAGGGGGGACCCCACTTTAAGTGAATAGGATACAGCATTTGCATTAAGGGTTAATGGAGAATTTTCAGACTATCGTCTGAGCGGAGAAAGCTGTGTTTTTGGTTTTCTCTGCATTCTGTAGTCGTGGATTGGGGCCTGGAGCTTGAAGGTTCCACTGGGGTCGATTTACTATAGCGTGCAAAATTTGGTAGCCAATTAGCTTCTAACTTCAGCTTGTTGAATAAAGCTTTTACAAAACAACCTGGAAGCTGATTGGTTTCTATGCACAGCTGCACCAGTTTTTGCACTCTCCAGTTTTCGGAAATCAACCCCAAAATGTCTTGGGTGGGACAGAGCCTTCAGGTTAAGTTCACACTTATGCGAATTGGATGCAGGTTTATGCGCATGACAAGAGAGTGTGACTGGCCTGCAATGGAGCCAGTTCACACATCGCTGGGGTGGCCGCAGAGCGCACAGCAGAAGGGTCTTGTGCACCTTTGGCTCCGTTTCAGGTCCGAATTCAGGCAAAAATTTGGTCCCGAAATGGTGAACAGGGACGCACCGGACCCCTGCTGTGCCGATTGGTTTCTATGCAAAGCTGCACCAGATTTTGCACTCTCCATCCAGTTTAAAGTAGTTGTAAACCCTTACAACACACTTTGACCTACAGGTAAGCCTAGATTAAGGCTTACCTGTAGGCCCAAGAAATATCTCCTAAACCTACACAGTTTAGGAGATATTTGCCCGAAGACAGGCACCGCTGTCTACGGCGCATGCGCCATGACAGAGGCGCGCAGGCGCACTGAGCGCGGCATCGTCAACGACGAAGATGCCGCGTGTGTCGGCTCCCGTGCGCATGCCGAATGACAGCAGCGGAGCTGCGAGACCACAGCGAGAAGATGGATGCGCCGGACTACAGAGGACAGCGGTGACTTCGCTGGCTCCTGTGTCAGGTAAGTGACACATAATGGACTACTATGCAATGCATAGTAGTCCATTATGCTTTGCCTTTGCAGGGAATGAAAGAGGAAGTAAACTCATCAGGGTTTACTTCCTCTTTAAGTAACTCAACGTCTTCTCTTCAGCACCTTCTATCACGTTTCTGTAGATTGTGCACAGAGCCATCTGTGTATTCTCATTCTCAGTCTTGGGTGCATAGATGAATTAAGGCTGGGTTCACACACTGTGGCAAAAATATGAATTCTGATGGTTGATGTGTTGCATTGCCATTCATTCTCAGTGGCACCCAGATGTACTTTGCCAACAGATGAATGAGTGACTTGCATAGCGCTACCTATGCAAACTCAATCGCCTCAGGCTGATTTTGCTGCCGGTGTCCATCTGCGGT
Source organism: Lithobates pipiens (assembly GCF_037356315.1). Classification (NCBI taxonomy): domain Eukaryota; kingdom Metazoa; phylum Chordata; class Amphibia; order Anura; family Ranidae; genus Lithobates; species Lithobates pipiens. The sequence goes on from NW_027507758.1 coordinate 600,408,310, forward strand.
ATAGCACGATCCTTACCCCGTAGGGTTCCAACATGCTTATAAACACATACTAGGGCCATTTTTTTTATTTTTTAAACAGGATCCAATTAACCTAACCAGCATGTCTTTGAAGTGTGTGAGGAAACCGAAGCCCGGCGGAAACTCATGCAGTCACAGGAAGAACATGCAAACTCCAGGCAGATAGTGTCATGGTTGGGATTTGACCAGCGACATTATTGCTGCTAGGTGAAAGTGCTACTCACATCACTGTGCTGCCAGATGTGTGTTGCAGTGCATCACAAAACACAGTGGTGCACCACTGTGTTAAGGTGCATCGAGTTGCAAAATTAGCACATGAACCTTTTTGGAGCTTTCAATAAATGGGATGCAAAAGTATGTGCGCTAACATACTGTAGATGTTGGAACTGTGACTATGCGCATGTGTTCGTTTTAAGTCATTCCAGGCTGGTCAATCAATTTAGAAGACGACCAGAAGAACATTCAGAAAAAGTAGTGAATGTGTTAGCGGAGACGAGGAAACTTGCAAATATCACCTCACTGGAGGTGAATAAATACAGCAGACTTTAGCTCCACTTTACAAATACTCATTGACCTCAGTAGCTATAGACACTGTGGAACAATTCCTACCTAGTTTTCTCAGTGAAAGTAGTCAAGTCATTTAAGCCAGATATTAGTACATTGTATTCCCCTGTGTAGCTGCTTTTTTACATTGGCGAATAGAAGGCTGCATTTCACAGACAGAGCTGAGGAACACAAATCCACTGAGAGAAAATTAAATTCATGGAATACTTGCACCAGGGGTAGGCAACCTTTTTAGCAGCAGTATGCCGAAAAATGTTTTTCAAAGAAATTGAGCGTACTGATTTTATAACAAAAAAATGTCAAATTACCCCACCTCTGTAACCCCCTGCTCACCTGCCCCACCTCTGTAACCCCCTGCTCACCTGCCCCATCAATGTTTCCCCTTTCTCATCTGCTCCACCACTGTACCATCTTCTCATCTGTCCTAACACTGAACTTATCTGCTCATCTGCCCCACCATTGTAACCCCCTTTCTCATCTGCCCCACGACTGAACCTCCTGCAAATCTGTTCCACCTCTGTTGCCCCTGCTCTTCTGCCCCACAACTATAACTCCCTGCTCATGTGTTCCACTAATGTACCGCCTTTCGCCTCTGCACAAATCCCCACCTTTGTATCCCCTGCTCTGCCCCACCACTGTAACCCACTTCTCATCTGGCCCAACACTGAACCCCTCTACTGATCCTCCCACCACTGTACCCCCTTGCTCTTCTGTCCCACCACTCAAAACCCCCCTGCTTATCAGCCCTATCAATGTACCCCTTTTCTCATTGGCCCCACCACCGTACTGCCTGCACATCTGCTCCACAGACGTATCCCCATGCTCGTCTATCTCACTACTGAATCACCTTCTCATCTGTCCTAACACTGAACCCATCTGCTGCACCAATGTAACCCGCTTTCTTATCTGCCCCACCAATGTACCTCATCCATCTCACCTCTGTACCCCCCCCCGCACTCTCCTGCCCATCTGCCCCACCAATACACCTCCTTTCACATCTGCCCCACTGCTCTACCCCCCTGCTCATCTGGTCCAACACTGAACCAACCTGCTCTTCGGTTCCACTGCTGAACCCCTTTCTCATCTCTTCCACCACTGTACCTAAAGCACATCTACCCCACCGCTGCACCCTGCTGATCTTCTGTAAAACCTCTGAACCCCTCCTGCTCATTTTCCCCACCACTGTACCCTCCTGCTGGTATGCTCCACCACTGTACCCTCTTCTCATCTATGATATACGTGATATGCAGAGTGGTGAAAGGAAGCAGAGATGAGAAATCTACACTCATCCTGTTGATCTGCTTCTTACATCCAGCCCACATGCTTGTATGTGATGTCACATACAAGCATCTGGAATGGATGCAGGACTGTGATTGGCTTTAGCAGTGACCAAGACAGTCCTACTCCTCCTGAAAACAAGGACTGTCTCCCTAGCAGAGCTGCACCCAATCTCTTCATCACAAAAGCTGACGATCGCAGCTACAGCAAAGTTCAAACAATGGTTCCCATCTTTTACAATCTGTGGGGCTGCAGTGCCTCCCCCTCAGTGCGGTGTGGGGAATTCTGAAATTGTAATGCGTTATTGTCTCACTGACACTTCCCTGCGCTGCTCTGCTGATGGGGAGGGAGTCAAGTGCCGGTGCTCTGACGAGAAGTGTCTGCCCTATACTGTGCAGGCGCAGCGCTTGCACAGTACGGAGGACAAAGGAGACACCCAAAGTCTCTGAAGATGAACGGCTCCTGCACACTTAATAGTACCTTCCTTTCACACGCTCCCAATGTTGTAAAACAACAGTTTGTAATAGGGTCACTTCGCTGGCCACGCTTGGGGCATGGCCTCGCTTCGCTCGGCATATTTTTATTCTGTGTCCACTTGGATGGTGGGGCTTGAACCTGGACTGAGGGCAGAAGGTACTGTTAAGTGTGCAGGTGCCGTTCATCTTCTGAGGCTTTAGACATCTGTGTCCTCCGTAATGAGCAAACGCAGTATGGGGCGGACATTATTCAATGGGGGACAGTTCTACAGGACCCCGGCAAAAGAGGCTTGGCATGCACCAGTGCTGGGGGTTGCCTACCCCTGACTTGCACGATGCCCAAGCATGACTGTCTCCCTTTCCACATGATCTGCACTCACAATGTACCAGGAGCACAAAAGGACCTAATCTGCTCCAATGTCCGAGCCCCGTCTTCGGGCATGGCTAGTGTTCACACAGATGTGTACTGCACAGTGCACCCCTGACTACCTTCTTTAAGTGGGATAGGGCCAGGTACACTCTACAATGCACAAGCACAGTACAGAGCGATCATTCTAGTCATAAGAACTACTTTTTAGGGATTAAACGTGCTTGGTCAGGTATGTACACCCCCGCGTGAGTGCAACCTTAAAAGCGCCCTTGCTGTAAAATTTGAGGATGAATTATTCCACAGTGCCTGTAGCTGTACGGTTCAGTTAAAGCGGTGTTCGACAAAATAAATAAATAAAAAAGTCAGCAGCTACAAATACTGCAGCTGCTGACTTTTAATAATTGGACACTTACCTGTCCCATAGTCCAGCCATTCCGGGGAACGAAGCCTTGCTCATCTCCCCCTCCTCTCCACGATGCCGACATTGTCACTGTGGGCGCCTGGCCGTAGTTTCACAGTCAGCCATGCACGAGCCGCACTGCATGCTGTGACTGTCTGGGCAATCATCTGGGACCTGTGGCGTGTCCCAGATGATTGCCGAGGGGGGGGGATGCGATCTTCCTTCCAGCGCTGCAGTGCCCCGGGAGAAAGTGGGGAGGTGGAACCCTCTAAAAAGAGGGTTTCCACTGTCTTCCCCACCCCCGAAAAATGACATGCCATATGTGGCATGTCAGGGGGTCACCTTCCCTTAAAGCAGAAGTTCCATTTTTCGGTGGCACTCCGCTTCAAGGTTTGTTTTTAACACACACTAACTGCTGGTAAAGCTGAAAACGTAGGCAAATGGCAAGATACATAAAAGAAATACAGATATAGGAGCGGTTATACAGGCCATGGCATTTGTTTTTCTGTTCCTCCATTTCTGAGAAACACACAAGTCTGCCACACAGCACAAAACCTAATTTTTTCCCAGCTACAGTTCACCAACAGGATCAATTTTAGGGGATTAGGACAAAGACATGATCACTGACATTCCATAAAGCCTTTCCATACTTGTCTGGTCTATAAAGCATTTCCTGTGTGAGGTAATTGCAGTGATTTACCAGCATCTTCAGAACCAAACACCACAAAAATCAAGCCGCATCTCTGCTCTACAGTTTGCAGAGTTAGCTCTATACTGTCCAAAGTTTCTTTGGCAGCATTATTAGAGACAACACACTGCAATGTATTCTATGTTTAAAACAATACAGACGAGATTCACTAATAGTCACAGAAGATGGTCGAAACCCTCCATAGTGTGTTCTGCTCTCAATCCAAACCTTGTTGTGTTTGTAGCCTATTGCATTATTGAATGCACCGCAGAGCACAAACACACGTGTGTATATCAACAGAGCAGTAGATGTGTTAGTATGGCAGGGGAAAGGGTCAGTCGTTTTTTTACTTTTATTTTTTATTTTTATTTTATTTAAACAGACCCCTGACATCTCACTTTTGAGACAGAGAAAGGAACGGAGGAAAAGCATTCAGCAGCCTCAGCTGCACTAGACAGTGAATGAATGTGAAGTGCTCTATGCTGATCGGTTTCCTGTTCATTCACAAACTGAAGCATAGTAAATAAAGTTTACTATGCTCGGTTAAGAATGAACACAGGAGCGATCCGTACAGATCACTGTGCTCATTTACAAAAGGAAGGGGCCTAACAAATATTTACTGGCCCCTTCCCCTGCACTCCATCCTCGAAAATCTCCCGCGGTACCTGGTGGGGGAAGAAGGAAGCTGGAAGCCCTGCAGGGTGGAGACAGGGGACACCAGAAAGCAGAGGGAATCGGCATCGTACGGGTAATTAGGGTGTGCTAAAGCACACCGTGCGCACGCCTCTAAAGCACCTGATGTGACTTATGTCTGTTCTTTCTCTGCAGGAGGCACTTCTGATAGTTTACCTCCACATGAGGCAATTGCGGGAGATGGTCCTGATCGCCGTCACCTCCTCCCTCCCCCCAGCAAACAGAAGATGACTGACAGACTCAGCTGTGCATGTTTGCTTATGAGACAGTGTTGAAGGGGGTATGTCCATTCCCTCCGCTCAGGTTTCAGATTACACTGGGTCTTTCTACTGGTCTTCACTACGAAGTAAAGATGGCATTTGGTGGGAGGGGATGGAAGGCTCCTATGAATGTAATAGCATCCAGCCTCAGGGCTATGTGAAGAGCTCATACCCAGCATCCCTTTATATGTACATGCTCCTCCCTCTGTTGGGCACCACTGCAGACTTTAGCAGTACAATCTGTAGATGAGTTTTTTTGATTACATGGTAATAGTGTAAGGAATTGGTTTGCAAATTTCACAGACAAAGACTGCAGCACTCAGCTGCCGGAAGGGAAATACAAAAAAAAAAAGATGCTATTTTCTTAGTACTTTGGACCAGTTTTCCTTTGATAATAAAACAAAATCAGGGGGTATCCATTCAAGCTGCACGATTCTGGCCAACTTGAGAATCACGATCATTTTTCTTAGAACAAAAACGATCACGATTCTCGTGGCGTAAAATCTTTCACATTTTTCCCCAAAAAATTAAAAATCAGGCTAACTGTACTGGTTAGTTTTTTTTTTTTTTATTATTCATTAAAGTGTAATTTTTTCCCAAAAAAGCTCCATTTGTACGACTGCTGCGCTAATATAGCGTGACATAAAATATTGCAACAACCACCATTTTATTCACTAGGGTCTCTACTAAATAATAAATATAATATGTTTGGGAGTTCTAAGTAATTTTCTACCAAAAAAAATGATTTTAACTTGAAACCAACAAATGTCAGAAAAAAGGTTTAGTGTTTAACCACTTGACCACTGGGCACTTAAACCCCCCTTAATAACAACCAGACCAATTTTCAGCTTTCGGTGCTCTCACATTTTGAATGACAATTACTCAGTCATGCAACACTGGACCTATATGACATTTTTGTCCTTTTTTCACACAAATAGAGCTTTCTTTTGGTGGTATTTAATCACCTCTCAGGTTTTTATTTTTTGTGCTATAAAAGAAAAAAAGACCGAAAATTCTGCGAAAAATGAATTTCTCTTCGTTTCTGTTATAAAATTTAGCAGATTAGTAATTTTTTCTTCATAAATTTTGGCCAAAATTTATACTACTACATATCTTTGGTAAAAATAAGTACAAATTGGTGGATATTATTTGGTCTTTGTGAAAGTTATAGAGTCCACAAGCTATGGTGCCAATATCTGAAAATTGATCACACCTGAAGTACTGACGGCCTATTTCAATTCTTGAGACCCTAACATGCCAGAAAAGTACAAATACCCCCCAAATGACCCCTTTTTGGAAAGAAGACATTCCAAGGTATTTAGTAAGAGGCATGATGAGGTTTTTGAAGTTGTCATTTTTTCCCCACAATTCTTTGCAAAATCAAGATTTTTTTGCCTTTTTTTTTTCCACAAAATTGTCATATTATCAGGTTATTTCTCACACACAGCATATGCATACCACAAATTACACCCCAAAACACATTCTGCTATTACACCCGAGTATGGCGATACCACATGTGTGAGACTTTTACACAGTGTGGCCACATACAGAGGCCCAACATGCAGGGAGCGCCATCAGATGTTCTGGAGCACCCAGGACAATTCTGACATTTCTCTCCTACATGTAAAAATCATCATTTATTTGCTAGAAAATTACATAGAACCCCAAAACATTATATATGTTTTTTTAGCAAAGACCCTGGAGAATACAATGGTGCTCGTTGCAAATTTTTATCTCACACGGTATTTGCGCAGCAATTTTTCGAACGCTTTTTTTAGGGGAAAAAACAGTTTCGTGCTTTAAAAAAAACAAAAAAAAACAGTAAAGTTAGCCCAATTTTTGCATAAAGTGAAATATGAAGTTATGCTGAGTAAATAGATATCAAACATGTCACTCTTCAAAATTGCACAGGCCCGTGGAATGGCGCCAAACGTCGCTACTTAAAAAATCCCCATAGGCGACACTTTACATTTTTTTTACTGGTTACATGTTTTGAGTTGCAGAGGAGGTCTAGGGCTAGAATTATTGCTCTCGCTCTAACGTTTGCGGCGATACCTCACATGTGTGGTTTGAACACCGTTTTCATATGTGGGCGGGGCTTACGTATGCGTTCGCTTCTGCATGCGAGCATATGGGGACAGGGGCGCTTTAATTTTTTTTTTTTTTTTATTGTTCATTTTACTTTATTTATTTTAGTTTGACATTTTTTTCCCCAAAAATAAGTTTTTGATCACTTTTATTCCTATTACAAGGAATGTAAACATCCCTTGTAATAGGAATATAGGGTGACAGGTCCTCTTTACAGTGAAATCTGGGGGTCAATATGACCCCACATCTCACCTCTAGGCTGGGAAGCCTGAAATAAAAAAATAAAAAAAAGATTCTGGCTTTGATCGTACTGGCGAGTTGGTAGAAGCACCGGAGGGTGGTGAGGGGTGGGGCGTCTATGGCTGGGTATAGCGGGGTACTGCAGAGTAATGGCGGGGTACTGCAGAGTAATGGCGGGGTACTGCAGAGTAATGGCGGGGTACTGCAGAGTAATGGCGGGGTACTGCAGAGTAATTGCGGGGTACTGCAGAGTAATTGCGGGGTACTGCAGAGTAATGGCAGGGTACTGCAGAGTAATGGGGGGTATTGCAGAGTAATGGCAGGGTATGGCAGAGTATTGGCAGAGTATTGGCAGAGTATTGGCAGAGTATTGGCAGAGTATTGGCAGAGTATTGGCAGGGAATTGAGGGGTTAAATTCGGTGAGCAGCGATGTGGGCACTGCAGATGCAGCCCACATCGCTGCTGACACCGATCTTTTCCCTCCGCTGTACCCATCGGTACAGAGAGGGGGAGGGAGGAACCGGCGTCATGTTATGACGCCGGTTTGTTTACAAGTGATCACTCCGTCATTTGACGGAGCGATCACGTGGTAAACGGCTGCGACGAGCGGCCGTTTACCGTGATCCGTGATGCGCCGGGTCCACTGGACCCGGCGGTCACGGATGATCTCGTGTGCGCGCCCCAGGATTCTGGGAGGCCGTTAATTAACGGCCTCTCAGAGTTAAACAACCGCCCTGAAGCCGTTAATCGGCAATGGGCGGTTGTTAAGTGGTTAAACTTCCCTCATTTTCACACCAAAGTGTATTCATTTGATCGAGGACAAATTGTAACAGTGTTTATACTTAAGGCCTGTACACACGATCCGAATATCGTACGACAGAACAAATTGAATAGGCAAATAAAGTCATAAAAATTCTCGTACGACAGAACGAGGAAAAAAAAAAAATCGCAAGTGATGTCATGTGTTGTAATGTATTTGTATTATATTTTCAGACGACAACTATACTAACAAAAATTGTAAGATCTGGTATCGTATGAGGAAAATTTTTGTGCTTGTCCGATTGAATAATATTGGATGAACTGTCGTGATCGACTCTCAAAAGTAGTGTACACACAATCCGAAAATTGTACGATTCTTCCTCGGACGACAGTTTTCGTACGATATTCAGATCGTGTGCATGGGCCATTAAGTTCCACTACTAAAGAACGTTGTGATTCTTGGCAGACTGCCCGTTTCCCCCCCCATTTCTTTTGATGGCTGTTGGCTTCAGCCAAGGAGAGAGAATTCTTTGCATAGATAGAATTGGGAAATACTTTGTCAAGATCGCAAGGGGGAAGCAATCGCGATAACGATTCTTAAAGAGGAAGTAAACCCTGATGAGTTTACTTCCTCTTTTTTTCCCTGCAAAGGTAAAGCATAATGGACTACTATGCATCGCATAGTAGCCCATTATGTGTCACTTACCTGACACAGGAGCCAGCGAAGTCGCGCTGTCCCCTGTAGTCCCCTGCATCCATCTTGCTGGTGGCGTCTCGCAGCTCCGCCGCTGTCATTCGGCGAAGCCGCGATGACGTCACTCCCGCGCATGCGCACGGGAGTCGACAAATGCGGCAGCTCCATTTTTGGAACTGCCGCGTTCAGTGCGCCTGCGCGCCGCTGTCTACGGCGCATGCGCCGTAGACAGCGGTGCCTGTTTTCGGGCAAATATCTCCTAAACCATATAGGTTTAGGAGATATTGCTTGGACCTACAGGTAAGCCTTAATCTAGGCTTACCTGTAGGTCAAAGTGGTTTGTAAGGGTTTACAACCACTTTAACGACTAATCGTGCAGCTCTAGTATCCATTAAAGCAATTGTAAACACTGCTTGGTCATTTTTACCTACAGGTAAGCCTATAACAGTGATTCACTAGAGAGTGGTGACATCACTGAGAAGGCAGCCTATAAATTCACTAGAGACCGGTGACATCACTGAGAATGTAGCCTATCCATTCACTAGAGATCAGTGACATCACTAAGAAGGCAGCCTATCCATTCACTAGAGACCAGTGACATCACTGAGAAGGCAGCCTATCCCTTTGAATCCCTAGGGAAAGGATAGTTTTTAATTTCTGGCCATGGAATTGTTGTCTTCATAGTGTGTAAATTTATATGTATAGTGATATTTGTAACTTTCTCCTTCCATATGTCACATTGTAGCATCCTCTTGGTCTTACAATGCTGAATACAGGGCAATGATATCCTTGGTGTGGATATTTGTAGACTGGACAATGTGCATCATGGAAATGCAATCCTCTATAGCAGGCATGTCCAAAGTCCGGCCCGCGGGCCAATCGCGGCCCGCAGTCCGGTTTTGAACGGCCCGCCTGGTGTGCTGCGGGATCAGGGCTGTCAGATCAGCCGATCCCCGACACTGTGTGAAGCTCCGTCGGCTTCAAAAGTGAAAGTAAAGTGCAGAGGAGTGTGCTGTGCTCTCTGCTTCCCCCTACAGTGCAGTACCCGGCTGAATGAGGAAATGGAATGGAAAGGTACTGTACTACAAGCTAGATTCGTTTTAAAAAGGCTTTATTTATGTGTATGTGTGTGTGTGTGCATGTGTGTCTGTATGTATGTATGTATGTGTGTGCATGTGTGTCTGTATGTGTGCATGTGTGTCTGTATGTATATGCGTGCATGTCTGTCTGTATGTATGTGCATGTGTGTCTGTATGTATGTGCATGTGTGTCTGTATGTATGTGCATGTGTGTCTGTATGTGTGTGTGTGCATGTCTGTATGTATGTGTGTGCATGTCTGTCTGTGTGCATGTGTGTCTGTATGTATATGTGTGCATGTCTGTCTGTATGTATGTGCATGTGTGTCTGTATGTATGTGCATGTGTGTCTGTATGTATGTGCATGTGTGTCTGTATGTATGTGCATGTGTGTCTGTATGTATGTGCATGTGTGTCTGTATGTATGTGCATGTGTGTCTGTATGTATGTGCATGTGTGTCTGTATGTATGTGTGTGCATGTCTGTCTGTATGCATGTGTGTGCATGTGTGTCTGTATGTATGTATGTATGCGTGGATGTGTGTATGTGTGTGTATGTGTGTCTGTGCATGTGTGTGCATGTCTGTATGTATGTGTGTGCATGTGTGTCTATATGTGTGTGTGCATGTCTGTCTGTATGTATGTGTGTGTGTGTGTGTGTATGTGTGTCTGTATGTGCATGTGTGTGTGTGCATGTGTGTGTGTGTCTGTGCATGTATGATTGCATGTGTGTGTGTGTCCATGTATGTCTGTATGTATGCGTATGTGCATGTGTGTCTGTATGTATGTGCGTGTATGTCTGTCTGTATGTGTGTGCATGTATGTGTGTTTGTATGTGTGTTTGTATGTGTGTTTGTATGTGTGTGCAGCATGTGTGTGCAGCATGTGTGTGCAGCATGTGTGTGCAGCATGTGTGTCTGTATGTATCTGTGTGCATGTATGTGCGTGTATGTGTGTGTGTGTGTATGTATGTCTGTATGTGCGTGTATGTATGTGCGTGTATGTCTGTATGTATGTATGTATGTGTGTGCATGTGTCTGTATGTGTGTGTGTGCATGTGTCTGTACGTATGTAAGTATATGCATGTGTCTGTATGTGTATGCATGTGTCTGTATGTGTGTATGTCTGTGTGTATGTGTATGCATGTGTGTTACTTTTAATCCAGACCCCCCCCCCCCATTCTTGTACCATCAGAACTGCTTTTGTGGTGCTTGTGTGTGTGATAGCTGCCAGGACTGCTGCTCCTCTGAAAAGCAATCCATATACAGATCGCTTTTCAGAGGCATTTGAAAGGTGGTAAAGAGGCATTATGTTGCCTCCTCACCACCTGTTTTAAGCCCGTAAATGTAGCATCACTATACCGCAACTGTGCAGTCTACACAGTTGCGGGGTAGTTGCAGTGCAGGCCCATTCACCCTGAGCATACCTCCAGCTGCAGCCACAGCATGTGTACACCCCCAGCTGCTCCCTCTGCAGCTAAAGGGGGAGAAGTTGGGGGTGGTAAAAACAGCTTAACCATGTAGTTTTACTGCCCCTCCAATAAGCCCTTGGTTCACATCTGCATGGCTGCATGCTGTGTGTAGGGCAGCCCATGCATTTCAATGGGCTTCCATACCCACAAAAATGCAGGGAAAGAAGTCCCAGAGCTTTTTTTTTTTTTTAATTGCGCTGCACCAAAAGCACCCCATGTTTCCAATGTGTGGGGTACCATTAAGACTTAACGGTACCCCTAAAGAACAGAGCATTCGTCTGTGTGTCAGGCAAACGAGCGCAACAAAGGCACGAGAATTTTTGTTGGGCCAGGTATGAGTGCTCGAATGACCGAATTTTAATGGTTCAAAGAATGTCAGGCAAAATGGTCGGCCCTCACACATGTTCACTTCATCGAATCTGGCCCTCTTTGAAAAAAGTTTGGACACCCCTGCTCTATAGCCATCACTGATAGCAGTGCAGAGGATTTCAGGAGAAGAGTTGGTTGGATTTGTGGAGCGGAGGGTCATCATGTCTGGTTAGTAGACAGTGATGGTGAACCTTGGCACCCCAGATGTTTTGGAACTACATTTCCCATGATGCTCATGCACTCTGCAGTGTAGTTGAGCATCATGGGTAATGTAGTTCCAAAACATCTGGAGTGCCAAGGTTTGCCATCACCAGCCTATAATAAGGCTTACCTCTAGGTAAAATTAATATCTCCTAAATGTGCACCGTTTAGGACATATGTCACCCTGCATACAGGGTGACATGACTGGCTCATGCACTCCGAAGGTCTGGCATACCTTGGCGAAACTGAGGGCCCTCGCGCATGTATAGAAGTGACATCATTGCGGCTCCAGTCAATCACCTATAGCTGGAGTTTGGGATCCCGGAGTAAAGATAGGGGGAACATGTCTGCCCTCTCAGCGGTGACTTTACAGCACTTGTAGGGCTTCCTTACAAGGTGAGTATTTCATAATGCGGTAGTAGGCGATGCATACTAGCACATAATGCAATTGCCTTGCAGATTTTTTTCTTTATTTTTTGAACATCCGTAGTTTACAACCGCTTTAACTTACCACCAAATGAAAGTTAAAATTGTCCTGCAAAAAAACAAAAACAAAAAGGGTACTATATAATCCCCTCCATACATGAAGTTACATACCGTATATACTCGAGTATAAGCCGAGATTTTCAGCCTCTTTTTTGAGGCTGAAAGTGCCCCCCTCGGCTTATACTCGAGTCATCGCTGTCTGCCCGCTCGATCAGCGTGTCGAGCAGACAGACAGCGGCCATTCTGATTCAAAAGCCGCGCCTCCGGCTCCCCCTTCGCCTGTGATAGGCGGAACACTGAATTTCCCAGCAGCCTGTGTTCCGCCTATCACGGACTTCGTATCATCCTCGTACTACGGACGAGGATGATACGACGTCTGTGATAGGCGGAACACAGGCTGCTGGGAAATTCAGTGTTCCGCCTATCACAGGCGAAGGCGGCGGCGCAGCTTTTGAATTTTACAATGGCCGCCGACGAACGAAGAGGGCACGGGACGGAGGCAAGGCACAGGACGGCACGGCACGGGACGGGACGGGACGGGACCGGAGGCAAGGCATGGCGGCGAGGCACGGCGGCGAGGCACGGAGGCAAGGAGGCTCGGCACGGGACGGAGGCTCGGGACAAAGGCTCAGGACACAGGTAGGCTGGACACACACACACACACACACACACACACACACACACACACACACACACACACACAGGGATGGATGGATGGATGGAGACACACACACACAGGGATGGATGGACGGACACACAGGGATGGACGGACACACAGGGATGGACGGACACACAGGGATGGACGGACACACACACAGGGATGGACAGGCATGTCTTACCCTCGGCTTATACACGAGTCAATAAGTTTGCCAGTTTTTTTGGGGGTAAATTGGGGGCCTCGGCTTATATTCGGGTCGGCCTATACTCGAGTATATACGGTACATGATATATATACCCAGACACTCCTGTCCTGTGCTTCCTTCTGATGGATTGGAAAGGAGAATGGAAGCTCAGAAGTTAGGGAAATCCGAATGCACTCAGACACCAGAATCATACTCCAGCACACCGATCTTGCCTGTAAAATAACTCCTACAGGGCCAGGGCAGGGCTGCCCAGATTGAGAAATGGAGGATTTACTGATGTGAATATTCAATATATATGTAAAGTGCTGTGAGAATTGCCAGCGCTTTTTTAAAACACCTGTAATAAATTTTACAAATTCTGGTCATTTTGGAGAAACAGACATTGTACAGGAGGGACGTGTCCATACAGGAAGGCTGTAAATGCCGCCGTTCTCACTGATTTACAGACCTGGGATAACACTGACCTGTTTTATGAGCTGTGGAATGCAGCAATTGTCCTCACCATCCAAACATGTTACTAGTCACACAAACAAAAAGCTCTATTTATTCTAGATATTTATATGGCACTTTACATGCTGTGCATTCATCACACTGGATCCCTGCTTTCAAAAGAGCTTACAATCCAAGGTCCCTACCCCACATACTGTACACACGCATACTAGGGCCAATCTGGTCAGGAGTCAATTATACTGCCAGCACGTCTTTGGAATTTGAGTGGCGCCCCATGCACGCACATGCAAACTCCATGCAGGTAGCGTCCTGGCTAGCAATTCGAACACGAGGACCCCAGCGTTACAAGGCAGATATCCTAACCACTAAGCTACAGAAAAAAAGGGGGGGCACTGCTTCCTAAACTAAATGTAAAGTCCAAAATGTTTTATTGCAATCTGTGGCCTGATGATCATTGTACAAAGACAGAAAGGAAGTGTAAAAAGCAACATTTTGGAGTTGTAATAAAACCAAATAGAAATCTTCCAATGGGGGCAAAGGTTGGGAGCAAACTCCTCTTTGTTTGGGTAGATATTATCTTACTTCCTGTTGCATTCGCCAAGACAGGAAGTAAAAAGAAATCTCCCCAGGAGGACACAGGCAGCAAAAAAAAAAAAAACCCTGATAGGTGATTTAACTCTTTCCTACTCTACCCAAAACAAATATGTATGTAAAACAAAGACTTTTAGTTTCCATTGAAACCCCGTATGACAACATAGGAGCAGAAATGTAAGACCAACAGACCGTTCTCACCCTATAACAGGGCGTGCCTGTACAAGGACTTACATGGCAGGATCAGCCAGGATCATTTTAATGGCAGCTGAAAATTTAAACAGTGAAACGACTTCCCAAATAAACATTAAAGTGTTACTAAACTCACAACAGTAAAATCAGTCTGTATATGCAGTAAAGCATGCTTGTTATGCTCACTGTGGAACCTAAGAGGTTAATCCTCTGCATTGTGTTAAAAGGCTGTTCGATCCAGTCTTCTTTGATCCTCCCCTTCTTCCACTGTCCCCAATCCACCTCCTTATACTACAGAGCCTTGGAGACACTGCACATGCTCAGGTTGCCATGTATTGCTAGGGAGTTTTTTTTTTTATCTTGGGAGAGTGCATGTGATCAGCACAGGGCCAATCAGTACTGTCCAGACAGAGGGTCAGGGGTCCTGAAGCCTCAAAAGACAGTCAAAGTAGAATAAAAACTACTACAAGCTTTAACCAGACACACATAGAATTAACAAGATTGCTATACAGTGCTGATGAGAAAAGATATTTAGCAGTTTATATTTATGAAAATAATTGAATTTCCATGTTCTGTGGGAGACCAGATATAGTGAATGCAGGCTCCTGTGTTTAGTAAGGCCTCATGTACACTGCTGCTGGTAGACAGAAGTTTAGGAACATTTTTTTCCAACTGCTCCTGAACTCTCCTCTGTTATCTTATCAGTACATGTACACAAGGTTCTTTGTAGTCATTTCTAGGCTTTTTTTTTTTAACACCAAAAAAAAGTGCTCAGCTGTGTTTAGAGGCATTTCAAATGCCAAACGCGTCTAAATGCGGTAACTCGCGTTTAGTTGTTTACAGGCGTTTTTCATTTTTGGCTTTTTTTTAAAAAACACTTCTAGATACAAACACGGCTAAATGAGACTAAACGCGACATGTAAACGCAGCTAAACTCCCGTTTTTAGATGTCTATTTTTCTAGCTACCAAGTTAAATCGTTCAAGAGAGGTTGAACAACGTCCCGTGTACATGAAGCCTAACACTTTAATATTTTGCAGCTTGCATGAGATTTTAGCGATTGGGGTCACAAATACTTTAAAAACAACTGCTACTTGCTTTTCCCATCTAACCCGATTTTGAAAAGGGACAGCTGTCCTCTCCTCTCTCGCACAGGGCAGCACTGACACTTTTTCATTGCATTAGCTACAGCATGGGCTCTGGTTAGCGGCGAACATGCCGGCTCTTGTTCCAGGCTTGGCATGTCTGCATCGTATGACAGAGCGGCTTGGCTTTTCCAGCTGGAATGTGCGCACTCACTGACCATCTGTTTCTATTCTGAGTCTGGTGATTTGCCTAATTCAAATGGCTTATATAAGAGGAAGCCAAAACTTCCCATGCAAAGGATCACTCATTCACAAAACTGAAATGTTTATAGTGCGGCAGCTTACTTGCCGGAGAGTACAAACTAATTCCAAAGAGAAAAATAAAAAATCTAAAAAGTCTAAAAACCAAGGGTCAGTAAAAATTTTTTTAAAAATTTTAAAAATGTATATTTATTTATTTATATATATATATATATATATATATATATATATATATATATATATATATATATATATATATATATATATATTGTGTTATTGTTTATGTAAATACACCATTAATCATGTAATTGACGTGTTGGATGTTAATTAGATTTTTAACTATGTACTAACAATGAAGTTTTAGATTATTAAATATCAAGTTGCTTTTTTGTTACTTTTACGGCATCAATAAAAGCCCACTAAATGTGTTTGGCTCTGTAAATATTACTGCTGGCCGCAGTGGGAACTTCCAGTACATCAGGCCCACACACGCATAATATGTCCATTGAGAACTACAACTCTCATTGCATGATGGGAATTGTAGTCTGTTCCTGTGCTGCTGCAGATTAAAGCGGAGGTCCACCCTAAAGTGGAGCTTCCGCTTATCGGAACCCTCCCCCCCCTCCGGCGCCACAATTGGCACCTTTCAGGGGGGAGGGGGGGGTGCAGGTACCTGTACAGTACAGGTATCTGCACCCACTTCCGGCGTCAATTCTGCAGAAGCTACGCCCCTTTCCGAAGGTCCCCCGCTGCCTGCTGGGAAACACACGGATCCCAGAAACAGCGGGGACCATCCTTATTGCGCAGCGCGACTCGCGCATGCGCAGTAGGGAACCGGGAAATGAACCCACAAGGCTCCACTTCCTGATTCCCATACCTAAGATGGCGGCGGCAGCACCTGAGAGACGATCGAGAGATCGGCTTCGGGTGCCGACATCGCGGGAGCGCTGGGTCGGGTAAGTGTCATTATTTTAAAAGTCAGCAGCTGCAGTATTTGTAGCTGCTGGCTTTAAAAAAAAAAAAAAAAAAAAAAAACGGCGGACTCCCGCTTTAAGCTCAAGTGATAACACCGCTCTCTCGATTCCTCCTCTGGATGCCCAGGCATAGCAGAGCATTCTATATCAAAGCAAAAAGGGGAAAGCGGGAAGTGAAAAGAAAAACAAACAGGAAGTGATGGTCAAAATAATAATAATTGGCAATGATGCGTTCTTATATCCCCGCTAGGTTGGCATTCATACACAGTAATGTCTGAGGAAGTAGTTCATTCACACTGCCTTTCGCATGTAAACTGCGGAAGAAACGTTCTTTTATGAACCGGGGACAACTCCTGCATCCTATCCATGAAGGCCTCACGCTGCAGCCATCAAAGCTCTCAGGGGTATGAGTCACACAGAAAAATAGGTTAAATGTCGTGCAAGCTAAATCAAAAGCACGATTTTCATGGAGAGAGAATCACAGAACCGTTTGAGAAAGACAGAGGCGTGCAGAGGAATTCTGGGTAGACGCTCATATATCCTGTGAATATCTTTCAAGATTGCAATTATATTGAGTGCTGAACCTGACTGCCTGGAACACCTGAGGGATCTCTGTGCTGCGAGCTGCAATTTACCCTGTCATTTTCACTCTTCTGTCACACTAAACTACCCCTTTTATATCCAAAGCTGCTTGGAGACAAATATGAAGCAATCGGGTTGATATATTTGAAGGATTCTGGTCATTTTTAAAGTGAAAATTCCAGGTATGGCAATTTTTTAAAATCAGTACATTGTTCCAGCTTAGACCAAAGAAGGATCACATGTGCCATACATGGCTGATCCCCGTCACAGCTGGAAATCACAGCCGTAGGCACGACTACTCCAGTAATTGCCAGTTGCTTCCTGTTCCTAGAGATTCGCGGATATCAAGTATTTTTACAAGTACTCTTGAAAATGCTGCCGATACTGAAACCGATACTTCGAGGTGCGATTTTCCTCCATACATAATGAATTGGCGCAATGCCCACTGCAAATGCAGCATTCCTGTTTAAATCACGTATTTGTAGTGCGATTTGTGCCCATTCATTTTGTATGGACGCAAATCGCACCACAAAAGATCTCGGGTATCGGCCTACATGTCAAGTGTCTCCTGCACTTGAAAAATCCCTACCAGAATCCGCTGCAGAGACCACTTTTATCGTATAGCGGACCGTTGCTGAAAAGGAGGATACCGGGGGTTATGGTAGCTAGCTACTGCCATAATGCTATCCTCCTTCAAACAGCTGACATAAAACTGCGGTGGCCGGTCCGTATGTGCTCAAAGTGGTTGTAAACCTTAGACTTGAAATATGAACAAAGCATCTCCCTCTATAGTGTATACTTGTCTCAATTAAGAGCACTAAGTGTCATTTCTTTCTGCTGCTTCTTTCCTCCGCTATCAGCACAAGTCACTTAAAATTTTCCAGACACCAAGGGAAAAATGGTGACAGGGGAGGTACCTCCAGCTGATTGACAGCCTCAGATACGTTCCTGCTCTAACCAGCTTTTTTTTTTAATGATGGATGCCAAACTATGGCCAGGGGCTGGACTTGGACCCTTGCTTGTCTTTATCGGGCCCTTTGGGCACCGTTTCTCCCACCGACACCAACAATGGGGCACTGTTGCTCCCAATGACAATAATGGGGCATTGTTCCTCCCTTAATACCAAAGATGGGGCCCATTACTCCCACTGGCACCAATACATTTTCTACTCCCACTTGTCTGATTCAGACACCCCAAAGTCTGAAAGACTGTAATCTGGCCTTTTGTTTAGAAAGTTTGGAGACCCCTGCTTTAGATAATGGCAATATCAACTGCAAAGAAGCCCTTTGGTACTCAGTAGAAGACCTGAGAGATATGCCTTGGGTACCAGCATACTGAAAACCCTTTGCCTAAAACTTCAAAAAGGCAACCAGTTAAAGCAGAACTCAAACATCACCAAATAAAAGGTATTTTTGCATTTGCAATTACTTTTATATGGATTCTCTCATCATTACACTCTCAGATCCTTATCCTGTCTGCAACCTCAATTTAAATAATCCATATAGGTTTCAATGAATGCTTTATTTCCAATCTCGCACAGCCATTTTTGGTCTTCTGCCAAGTTCTTTGTAGTCCAGAGACCACATAATGAACCCGGATTCTTGCAGGTCTCAATGAACACAATCTGTATAAAATACTGCCCAGTCAGGTGGCTACTGTCTGCAATTAAAAACACGCCGCGCCACCATCACCACCTACATAACTGCCAGGAAACTACACACAATAATGGGACACCTTGTTCCAGGAAGTAACGTGTGGTGCACACCACATTTCCGCCTGGAACATGTAGGACAACTGGGGAGCTGTACGATATAAAAGCTTTTTATGGCAATGAAGGCAAAAGACAAAAAGGGCCGGTATAGTGGCTGTGGTTAACAGAACTAGAAGAGATGACTTGATCCTGGGGTTGAACTCCAAATCTGAAAAGGTGGAGGGGCAAATTTGTTAATAAAGACTTCACAGCAGAACCTACTCTTGCACTTGAGTTCTGAAATTCAATAAGAGTCTGTGCCCTTTTTAGGGGTTATATTACTTTGAGAAGTCTGCCGCATTTGAAGATAGAAGCTACACACGTTGCTAAAGTTAATATCTTAGAAGCTTTTTGCAGCCAAAGACGTGATCCTCAGCTGACCTAAAGCAAAATCAATCCTGAAAGGCACACGTTCTTTTAAAAAAAAAAAAAAAAAAAAGACTAAAAATGTGAAGGAATTGATCTGTAGGCCTAGCCGCAGGATGTGCTGTGCTCGGCCAATTACCACCTCGGCTCAGTAATGCATAGCAGCTGCTGAGACCGCAGAGGCACCATGCGGCTGATCCCTCTCTGCTCTCCAGAAGGCTGACCGATCCGAAAAAAGAAGGTCTCTTTTATAGAAGACTGGGATAATGAAGTAGCAGGTGGGATGCAGAGCACGTGTATCTACAGTGCAACCGCCGGTGCCTTCAGTGTTCCTAATGACCCCCCTGCTTCTGCTGATAGGCACACTTCTATACAGAAATGCTGACTGAGCCACCTTGATGTGACAAAGTGAAGTAATGACCCAGCCTTGACCTGCTCTACAGGGAATATAGAAAATCAGGGACACAGCTTGCCTTTTATAACTCCGTGTATAAGAAGCAGGTCAGGGATGACTGAACAAGCATTATTAGAGGGTACCACACAAAACAGCAATGCAGTAGATTCATAGAAAACGACAAGCTGCTGCCAATAACATCCAAGTGGGTTTTCATTCTCTATGAAATTTTAGGTAATTGGCCAATTTGTTGTAATGGCTTCATTAGTAATTTTGTAATTCTATATCTGCAGACGGCACCAATCCCAAATCCCACCATTGTCACGATGTGGCGATTGTGCTTGAGAGATTTTCAAGTTTGCAACCTAAGCACCAGCAGACTAAAGAATGATCGTCACCGGTGTCGGTCGTCTCTGCAGTGAACCTTTACATACCCAAAACAGTAGCTGATGCCATTCTTTTTAAACAGAAATGCACATTCGTTCACAATACTCGCCAGACAGAAATAGAACAGTTTAAAATAGGGTCACTCTAGATTTTTCTTCAGAAAAATGTTGGTCTGAAAGCTGAAGATATACATTTTATATATTTTTTTTACTAGGTTGTAAGCTCTAACGAGCATTGCCCTATGATCCCTCCTGTATTCATTTGTATTATAAGTGTACTGTCTGCCCTCATATTTCAAGGCGCTGCGCAAAAGGTTGGCACTATAAAAATCCTATATAATAATAACAAATACAACACCAAAATACATTAGGTACATATAATGGTTTGTACCCCAGGGGCTGATTTTTTGTAAAAATCATCCCTACATTGTACTGGATATTGCGTTGAGTGGCCGTCTTCTTCTGGCACTGTGAAGGATAAGAACAGCCTCGGATATGGAGAGAAAAAGTTGCAGTCTGTCCCTTTCTGCCCTCCCCAGCTTTTATATTGCTTGTATTCCCACAATGCATTGTGTTCTGTGGATGGGCAGAGGAGATCCTGTTATTCAACTGCTCATTTTAGTAAATTCACAGATATTTCTAAGATAAAAAAAAAAAGTGTAATTATATATATATATATATATATATATATATATATATATATATATATATATATATATATATATACACACACACACACACATACATACAGAGATAGATCTATCTATCACACACAGGTTTCCAAGTGGTTTACTGGGGTTATCGCTGAAGTGATCAAGCATAACCCCAGTATATTTTTTTTTTTTCCCCAGCCAGCGACTGGCTCTCTCATGAAAGACATCCAAGTGGCTAATCAGCCACTGGATTGGTTTATAAGCAGCGGAAGGGGACGTCCACGCCAGTCCCACACACCAGTGTTTAACGGGTCGCACGGATGGCCATAAGTATTCCTAGAGACCAGATGACCTCTATGGCTTTGGAGGACCGGAGAAACTTCACGTCAGTTCTGATCTAGGGCAGAAGTGAACAATTTTATTTTTTTTTTTATGCAAAAGATCAAAAAACATTATTTGATCTTTTAAAAAAGGTAGAGGAGAGATTTGGTGTCTTATTGACCCCAGATCTCTCCATAAAGAGGACTTGTTATCCCATATTTCGATTACAAGGGATGTTTACATTCCTTGTAATAGGAATAAAAGAGAAGTATAAAAAAAAAAAAAAAAAAAAAAAAAAGGGACGGCTTATAAAAAAAAAAAAAAGAAAAGAAAAATTTAAAAGCACATCCATCCCACCATGCTAACGCGCCGAAGCAAATGCAAGTCACACCAGCACCCGCATATGTAAAGGGTGTTCGCACACATATAAGGTATTGCCCCGAACGTTGGTGCAAGAGCAACAATTGTAGCACTAGACTTGCTCTAACTCTAAACTGGTAACCCGTAAACATTTTTAAAGCATCTTATCCCAGTTTAATCACCATCCTACGAGTACATTTTTTAAAGTGTCTTAGTCAGCGTATCAAAAAAAAAAAAAAAAAAAAGGGTTACACATTGCGTTTTCTTGCAATAAAATTACGTTTTTTATTTTAAAAAAAGTTGCATTCGAAAAACTTCCGCGTAAATATCATGTGACATAAAATATTACAACTACTGCCATTTTATTCTCTAGGGCAGTGATGGCAAACTTTGGCACCCCAGATGCTTTGAAACTATGTTTCCCATGATGCTCATGCACTCTGCAGTGTAGTTGAGCATCACGAGAAATGTAGTTCCAAAACATCTGGGGTGCCAAGCTTCGCCATCACTGCTCTAGGGTCTCTGCATAAAATAAATAACGTCTGGGGGTTCTAAGTATTTTTCTAATAAAAAAAAATACTGATTTAAAGCACTGGGGCAGGACGAAACGCGCTGGGAGCGTGACTTGGATGGGGCGAGCTGAAGCTGCTTTAATCTGTCGATTGCATGATTGGGAATGTTGTGCGGCTGCCAGAATCTCTCAATCTCTGTAGTGTGTCTTAGGTCAGGACAGACCCATCCACCTCATAGGCTTATTGTTGCCTGAATGGGGCACGTAAGCAACATTAAGCATTCTAAAACCCCTCGATATATAACTTTTTCCCTGCAGGCTTCAATGATATTGCCAGGACTTCCTCTTCTTCCTCTGGTGGCGGTAGGTACCAGGCATTCTGCAGGGGTGAGCGGAACACAAGTAATGGCAAGTCCTGGAGTACCGTGAACCCATGTGGCCAGATGACGCACCTCCTCATCCTACCCAGAGAGGACCGCCACATCAGGACCAAGGAGGAAGTCGTGGACAGCGCTAGAACATGGAGGAGTTCAGCACTTTTAAACAACCACATCCCTGAATGCCTTTTGATAAAATAAAGGAAAAAAAAAAAAAAAGGATTCTGCAGAGGAAACAGGTGCAGGGTACACAGGCAATGAATTGTATGCTTTGATATAATCTCAAATTTTACCAAAATGATGAACATCCTGTGGCACATCCATATTCATTTTTATATCTAAAAAAAAAAATGATAAATTCTAAGCTGCATTTGGGGCCTCGGATCGCTGCTCCATGTGTCTTCGGCATAAATAATTTTGTTTTGATGTGAAAGCGAGTGTGGAGAGAACATTCCCAGGCTGCAGTCTGGAGCAGCGGGATAATGAGCCCGGCCTGATATGTCACTCATTACTGCTACACTTTAATTATGTCTCTTTACAGCAGATGAGCCATAAAACAGCTTCACTGTGTGTCATGAACAGAATTATTTTGTCAAATATTATGTCTTCAGCATCATTAACATTTATGTGGATGTAAAAATATGTGTTTAGAAGCCTGAGGCAGTAAAATATTCATCTATTTTTTGTAGCAGGACCACAAACTTTGAGGATTGTCAAGAGACCTTGGCCATGCCGGACGAAGCGACAAGGGTCTCTGGAAAGTCCCGGCCCCTCCATCTAACCTTTTAGTTGTACCTTTCTTGCGTTTAGTTTTTATCATAGGTGGATTTTAAATGATATAGAGACAGAATATCAACCAAAAATCCTGGAAAAACAGATGATACAAATGTTATAAAATAAGTATTTGATCCCCAAGCAAAACATGACTTAGTACTTGGTGGAGAAACCCTTGTTGGCAAGCACAGAGGTGAGACGTTCCTTGTAGTTGGTGACCAGGTTTGCACACATCTCAGGAGGGGTTTTGGTCCACTTTTTTTTTTTTTTTTACAGATCTTCTCTAAATCCTTAAAGTTTCTTGGCTGTCCTGTGGCAACACGAAGTTTCAGCTCCCCCCCCCCCCATTTTCTATAAGATTAAGGTCTCTAGGCCTAGGCCACTTTATGACCTTAATGTTTCTTCTTCTTGAGTCACTCCTTTGTTGCCTTGGTGGTATGTTTTGGGTCACTTTCATGCTGGAAGACCCATCCAACAACCCATCTTCATTGTTCTGGCTGAGGGAAGAAGGTTCTCGTCCAAGATTTTACAATACATGTGCCCGTCCATAGGCCCCTCAATGCGGCAAAGTCAGCCTGTACCTTTAACCAGGGCTGGACAAAACACGGGCGCGGCAGGTCGCATCCTGCCTCCGTGGAGCGCCCCCCCCCCCCATGGCGTGATCGCGTCGGGCCGCGCTGCCGGTAATTGAGGCTGCGGCTTTGAGCCCTTCTGCGGTCCTGTGGTTCCTTCTGGAATATGGCGCCCTCTCGTGGTGGCCGTTGGTATGACAACCAGCAATGCTAATGGAGCTTCCCCTGCCTGCCCAGCTCCTTCCCTTTATTTAGAACCCCTAAACATTATATATATTTTTTATTCTAACACCCTAGAGCAGTGATGGCGAACCTTGGCACTCCAGATGTTTTGGAACTACATTTTCCATGATGCTCAACCACACTGCAGAGTCCTTGAGCATCATGGGAAATGTAGTTCCAAAACATCAGGGGTGCAAAGGTTCACCATCACTGCCCTAGAGAATAAAATAGTGGTCGTTGCAATACTGTCTTTCACACCGTATTTGCACAGAGGACTTACAAGCGCACTTTTTTGGGGAAAAATAATTTAATAAAAAAACAGTAAAGTTTGCCCAATTTTTTTTTTATATTGTGAAAGATAATGTTACGTCGAGTAAATTGATACCTGACATGTCATGCTTCAAAACTGCGCCCGTTCATGGAATGGTGACAAACTTTTACCCTTTAAAATCTCCATAGGCGACGTTTTAAAAAATTCTACAGGTTGCACGTTTTCAGTTACAGAGGAGGTCTAGGGCAAGAATAATTGATCTCGCTCCAACAATAGCGGCGATACCTCACATGTGTGGTTTGAACACAGTTTTCATATGCGGGCGCTACTCAAGTATGTGTTTGCTTCTGTGCTCAAACTCAGTGGGACGGGGCGCGATTACTTTTTCTTATTATTTTAACTTTAAAAAAAAAATAAAAAATTCTGTCACTTTTATTCCTATTACAACAAGGAATGTAAACATCCCTTGTAATAGAAAAAAAAAAGCATGACCTGACCTCTTAAAGCGGGGTTTCACCCTAAAGTGGAACTTCCGCTGATTGGAACCCTCCCCCCCCCCCCTCCGGTGTCACAATTGGCACCTTTCAGGGGGGAGGGGGGTGCAGATACCTGTCAAAGACAGGTATTTACACCCACTTCCGGGCATAGACTCCCACGGGACCCCAAGAACACCATCCATACAGTCAAGCATGGAGGCGGAAACATTATGCTTTGGGGCCATTTCTCTAATAAAAGGTACACACCAACTTTGCCGCATTGAGGGACCAATGGACGGGTCCACGTGTTGTAAAATCTTGGATGAGAACCTTCTTCCCTCAGCCAGAACACTGAAGATGGGTCATTGATGGGTCTTCCAACATGACAATGACCCAGAACATACCGCCAAGGCAACAAAGGAGTGGCTCAAGAAGTAGCACATTAAGGTCATGGGGTGGCCTAGCCAGTGTCCAGACCTTAATGCTACAGAAAATGTATGGAGGAAGCTGAAACTTTGAGCTGCCAAGTGACAGCCAAGAAACCATAAAGAGGAGCTGCAATCTGCTTACATAATGTGTAATAAAAACACCTTTGCCATTCTGAAGCTTCCTTCCAACCACTTTGTATATTTTATTTATACTGTGGTTCTGTACTTGCCAAATATGCTGCAGACATCTCCCTCCACTGAGTCTAGCTGCAACCATTTTAACTTTGTTCAGCTGTAGCTGCTCCCTGTTCACTTCCTGGATTTACACAGAGGCCCACCTCCAGCTCTGCAGCTCTGATTGGCCCTCTTATGACTCATCCCCCCTTACTTCCTGGTAAACTCTCATGAGAGAGCTGTGCATGATGTCATAAGCCTAGGCTAATGACCAGACAAGAAACAGTAAGTTGGCTGTATAAGGCATTTATTGGAAGGAAAAAAAAATATATATTTTTTTTTCAAACTATCCAAAGTTAAAACAAGAGCAGAAGATTTAATAGATGGAAAGTTCAAAAAAATGACTGAAGGTCCGCTTTATGGATTTAGAGAAGATCTCTAAATAAGAGTGGCCCAAAGTTCCTCCTAAAACGTGTGCAAACCTGATCACCAACTACAAGAATCATCTGACCTCTGCGTTTGCTAATAGGGGTTTCAACCGCCATGTACCAAGTCATGTTTTGCTTGGGGATCAAATACTTATTTTACTCACTGAACTGCAACTTTATTTATAGCATTTGTTTTGTGTTTTTTCTGGATTTTTGTCTCATATTCTGTCTCTATCATTTAAAATACACCCTTCATTTCTTTGGAAGTGGGCAAACTTACAAAATCTGCAGGGGATCAAATAATTATTTTCCTCACTGTATAAGGGAGTCGGGGGGGAGCCTGGGTCCTTTAAGAGGCACTGTCACCAGGCCACACCTCCCTGAATAACTTTAAAGAGACCGTGTTGCCAGACCATTTCATTCAACAACAATCTTCACACTCCATATTTAGCTTCCCACCTATAGACATCCAAAAGCCTTGAAACTGGTACTGAGTGTCACCATCTTGGAAGTTACATAGTAGGAGAGGTTGAAAAAAGACACAAGTCCATCAAGTCCAACCTATGTGTGTGATTTTATGTCAGTATTACATTGTATATCCCTTTATGTTGTGGTCATTCAGGTGCTTATCTAATCGTTTTTTGAAACTATCCATGCCCCCGGCTGAGACCACCGCATGTGGAAGGGAATTCCACATCCTTGCCGCTCTTACCGTGATGTCAGCAGCCCTAAGAGACTCAGTGCTCTCACTCAAGTGATACACAAGAGCAGCCTTTTTCAACCATTGAAATAATTTTCAGGTGTCAGGGAACCCCTGCTAAAATAAATATAGTGTGGATCAATAGGAAGATGCCTTAACCACTTAAGGACTGAAACTCTTTTTGAGATTTGTTGTTTACAAGTTAAAAACTGTTTTTTTTTTTTTTTGCTAGAAAATTACTTAGAACCCCCAAACATTATACATTTTTTTTCTCTGACACCCTAGAGAATAAAATAGCGGTCGTTGCAATACTTTGTCACACCGTATTTGCACAGCTGTCTTACAATCGCACTTTTTTTGGAAAAAATATACTTTTAATTTAAAAATAAAACCGTGAAGTTAGCCCAATCTTTTTTTTTTTTTTTTTTTTATTGTGAAAGATAACATTATGCAGAGTAAATTGATACCCAATATGTCATGTGTCTACATTGCACCAGCTCCTGCAATGGCAACAAACTTATACCCTTAAAAATCTCCATAGGCGACGTTTAAAAAAATTCTACAGGTTGCATGTTTTCAGTTACAGAGGAGGTATAGGGCAAGAATTATTGATCTCGCTCCAACAATAGCGGCGATACCTCACATGTGTGGTTTGAACACCGTTTTCATATGCGGGCGTTACTCATGTGTTTACTTCTGTGCGCAAGCTCAGTGGGATGGGGCGCGATTACTTTTTCTTCTCATTATACACTGTTTAAAAAAATAAAAAAAAATTCTCTCACTTTTATTCCTATTACAACAAGGAATGTAAACATCCCTTGTAATAGAAAAAAAAGCATGACCTGACCTCTTAAATATGAGATCTGGGGTCAAAAAGATCTCAGATCTCATATTTACACTAAAATGCAATAAAAAGGTAAAAAAAAAAAAAAGTGGTTATCAAAAAATAAAAATGGCCCTTTAAGAGCTATTGCCGGAAATGACGTTTTGATGTCACTTGCGCCCTGCAATGGTATGGAGACGGATGCGGGCACAACCTTGCCCTCACTCGTCTCCATGCCAAGGAAGGCACAACATCTCATCGCCTCTGCCACTGCCAAAGGCTCCAGTAAGCGGGGGAGGGCACCGAAGCACGGCAGGGGACCCTCTCCTGCCGCCGATAAAAATGATCTCACGGTGAATCAGCTGCACAGACCAATTTTATCTGAAAGCGGACCTCCGGCTGAAAAAAAAAAATAAATAAAATAAATAAATAAAAAAAGAGGATACCAGGGTTATGGCAGCTAGCTGCTGCCATATCAACGATATTCTTCTTCAAAGTCAGGAAGTATATTGGCGTGTGAAGGTCCGTAAGTGGTTAAAGTGGTTGTAAAGTCTGTTATTTATATAAAAAAAAATAAAAAAAATAAGCATGTTATACTTACCTGCTCTGTGTAGTGGATTTGCACAGAGCAGCCTGGACCATCCTCTTCTCGGGTCCCTCTTTGGCTCTCCTGGCCCCTCCCTCCTGTTGAGTGCCCCCGCAGAAAGCAGCTCCCTGTGTCCATTCACACACTGCCCCTCCCTCTCCTCATTGGCTGACTGACAGCAGCGGTAGCCAATGGTGCTGCACTGCTGTCTCAGCCCATAAGGTCGGGGGTCCTGGCTAGCTGACTGTCTCGTGCAACGGACACCTCTCTTTACAATCACTTTAAAATTGTAGCACATTTCCAAGTATAGCAGAGGGTCCCTGTGGTCTGTCCCACCCAATGTATAGTTCATTCCTTAGTGTAGTGGGTGGAATAAGGTCCAGTCTGTCCCACCCACCAAATAGTTTATTCCTTAGTGTAGTGGGTGGAATACGGTCCAGTCTGTCCCACCTACTGTGTAGGTTTATTCAGTGTAGTAGGAGGGACCCAGGTCCTGGTCTGAACTGCCCGTTGTGAAGGTTCATTGAATAGCATAATAGGACGACTCAGATTCCCATCTGTCTTGTCCATTTTGCAGGTTCATTCCTTAATTTAGTGGGAGGTCCCAGGTCTGTCAAGCCCATTGTATAGGTTAAATAGTGTAGTGGGAGGACCCAGGATCCAGTCTGTCCCTTCCACTGTGTAGTTCATTCAATAGTGTAGTGGAAGGACCTAGCACCTAGTACGATCCGTCCACTGTGTAGTTCATTTATTACTGTAGTGGGGGGAACCAGGTCTTGGTCTTGCCCCTCCACTGTGTACTTTATTAGTATAATGAGAGGATCTGGGTCCAATTCTGACCTGTCAACTTTGCATTAGTGTAGTGGGACAACCAAGCAGACCCGCCCACTGTGTACTTCATTTATCGGTGTAGAGGGGGGCAGGGGGGAATCAGGATCTTGGTCTAACCCACCCACCGTGTAATCCGTTCATTGGTGTATTGGAAGGATCCGAGTCCTGAACTGATCCACCCACGGTTTAGTCCATCAATTAGAATAGTGGGAGGATCTGTGCTCTGATCTGACCCACCTACTGTGTAGTCCATTCATTAGTGTAGTGGGAGGATCTGGGACCCGATATGACCCACCCACTGTGTAATTTATTAGTGTAGTGGGAGGATCTGGGACCCGATATGACCAACCCACTGTGTATTCCATTTATGAGTGTAGTGGGAAGATCTAGGTCTTTGTCTGACCCACCCATTGTGTATTCCATTCATTGGTGTAGTAGGAGGATCTGGATCCCAGTCTGACTTGTCAGCTTTGTGCCCCTGTTAGAGAGATACACCAACTAAAAACTGTCCGTCTACCATTATCATCGAAGCGAAAAAAATGTGGGTTTGACCCCAGGACAGTAGTAGGAGGGGAAATCTTCCAATAGGGATGTTAGTAGGGGAGGGGGGGTACACAATTCCCTTAACATGGAAGTAAACCCTCCTATCGTTTTCAGCCATGGAACCTACCATCTTGGCCTTAAATCTGCAACTGCATATGTTCTGCATCTGTTATGACACCCGCCATTGGATGGTTTGATTTACAACCAAACGTCACAGTAAGCAATCCCAGCATGCCGGAAATGTTAACCATTTTATGAAATGATCAAAGTCGATAGGTTTGCTTCTGCTTTAATTTGCAGGGATTTCCTCATGGGACAGAAGTGAAGGAAAATCTCCCCAATGGGACACAGATGACAGGGGTTAGAACCCTCCCTTACTTTATCCAAAAACGAACAAAAAATGGTTTGCCTATAGTTCTACTTAAACCCCCCTGGCGGTATTCCCGAGTCTGGCTCGGGGTGAAAATTTTGTACCATTAGCGGTAACCCCGAGCCAGACTCGGGATCACATCGCTGAATCCAGGAAGAGGTTACCTCCCTTGTCTCCTGGATCCAGCAATGTCCCCCCCACTGTATGAGCGAGCCGTCCTCCGCTCGCTCTATCACGGAGCCACGCTCCGTTCCCTGTGAGCGCTGCTGTTGCAGAACTACAAGTCCCATGAGGCAAAGCAAGACTGACAGCCACAAGCATGACACCCAGAGGCAGAGCATGATGGGAATTGTAGTTTTGCAACAGCTGGAGGTCCGCTAACTGCATATCCCTGACATACAGTATAATGTTGTCGTATGTAATTATTTCACATCCCCTTTTTTCTAAAATATAAAAACTGTTCTTTATGCCTGGAAACTGGAGATTGTCCATAGCAAACCAAAACTGTCCCTTTACATCAAAAATGGTTTTAGACCAGCTAGAAAACAGCGATAATAAATTAGAATCACTCACAGAATTGAGCGATAGTGATTTGTGGGGAGATCCGTCATCAAATACTGAAAAGTAATGACAGCGACAATTCTGCAACTGAGCAAATTTCAGTGTTTTTGATTTGATTACATTATTGAATATTTTTTATTATTGTTATATTATTATTTGGTATAATTATTTAGATTATAATTTAGGATTTAATTTTTCAAACTTTATCATACCCGGGATGTCTACTAGACTCTGGTTTGGACGGATTTAAGTGAGTTATTCCTAAGAATTACAGGACTACAATATAAAACGCCAAATTTCCATGCAAAAGAATGGTACCGCTTTCAGCACCTAAAATCTGAAATAAAAAAAGGAAAATAAAAAAGGAAATAAAAAAGGAAATAAAAAATAAAAAAAGAATCCTCAAGTTAAGCGTTACAGAAAAACTCCAATGGGGAGTGTAGAATAAGGAATTTAACTGCATAAAAGAAAAAAAAAAAAATCAAATATTGTGCAATCGGCTGTATAAAAGCATTCTTTACACAAGAATTTGCTTGATACGCAGTGCTGAATTGACATTCTTTGATTAAACACTGAAAGCTTGGCAGCAACTGACATAAGAGCATAGAAGCAAACACAAGGTTATCACTGAATTCCGAGGGAGTTTTTATACAAACACCAGCAGGTAAAAGTAGACATGAATCTTAAGCCCTTTCCTCAGGAGGATAAACCTGCGGAGTTCTTGTAGCTTGGTAAACATACATGGCATTTGTTCCATGTGAAACAAAAAGGTTTCACAAGCTTAGCAAAAATTGGAAAAATACGTTTTTCACGTTTTGATGCCACAGACACAACGTGTCACCACAAATGTTATATTGTAGATATAAAGAGGAACTCCAGTTTCGACCCAGTTTGGAAAATACATCTGCATGCCCATACTGTAAAATATGTGCTAAAATAGCGCACTATAAAAAATTTCAGTAAGCCGAGATCTGCTTAACCCATTTGTCTACCAAGGTGCGTTTATAAAAGGGCCTGGTATATTAAAAGGAGCTTGCTTATTAAAGCTTGTTTGGCTGTACTTCCTCCTGTGGTTCACAAGAGGGCAATTTGTTCTGCAATCCAGTGACCAGTTTGTCACAGAGCCAGTCCATGCTCGGGAAAGAGCGCAACCATATTGTCGGGATTCACCAAGAAGCCTGGACTGGCAGCCCGAGCCAGCGGCTCCTGCTCCTACCCCCCCAATGGGCAGCACTCCAGTGAGCTCGGAAGGGAGCGATTAGAGCAGAGAGAAGTGGAAGTGACGTGGCACGTATCACACAGGGTCCTGTGATATGTGCCACGTCACTTCCGCCACTCGGAACGCGGATGGCATCCTTGCCATGTCTTAAAAGCTAATTTTATCTTCTGCTTATGTAAAGTGCAACCTGTACATTTTTTTTTATAAATCTTTATAATAGTGCTGCACTATGAGGAGCTTCTTGCCGTTTTGATGTTCATACCATATCCATTTGGTGACTGTGCCAATCTCTGAGCTGCCGTTTTCTGGAAATCCGTTTGCTTTGCCGTTTTTGACTACCTGTGATGGGTGTCAATTCCATCTGGTGAGTAGGACATCTACCTAGAAGTTGAGGGAAGGAGACGCACTGGAGATATTGGCACTTTATGTTCCTTCACCGTCGTGTTTGATGCATTAAGAGGAGTTACCAGCACTTTGCGTGGGTTCATATAATTCGGTGGTGGATTATTGGACTTTTTTATTTATATTATTTATTCACCTGATACTTATCACCATTTATGATTGTAAACTTTAATGTTTTTAGCACGGTATGAAATCCCAGTTTTCTTTCAAATATCGAGGCTTTGAGCCTTACTACCTGCTGCTTTGTTTTATACACTGTATTTGTTATATTAGTATTTTGGTTAGTATTACATATTTTGCATATTGCACTGTATATTATTAAAAATTCCAGGGTGCGCAGGTGATGGGGTATTTTTTCCCCCCCAAAGATCCCCGTTTTTTTCTGTTAAAATACTCCACTACCTTGTTTAGGAGGAGATCAAGAACATTCACTCCCCAATCTCCTCTGCAACCAATAAAGCTGAAAGGGACATGTATTTCGCCACTTCCAAGTCATTCCCCGGGTACTGATTAGCAGTTAATCAAGCACAATTTGTGGTTGATTAGATGCAGTGAAGGGCATGAGTGACACTGAGTGTCTAATTGACCCCCGCTGTCTCCAAACATATAACCTAACCTATCATATGCAAAAATGCTTTCACATATAGCTTGCAATATGCTTAAAAAAAAAAAAAAAATAATAACTTAGATTTATAAATTTGTAATAAAATAAATTAAAATAATTTTTTTTTAAAAGGATTCCCAATCACCCAGAGTATGTGGGGCACATGCAAGTGTGTGTAGACAGCAAATGTGAGAACAATAATTCTAGGATCATAGTTCACAATTAACTCTAAACTGAAGACGTATTAGATTGTAAGCTCGCAGGAACAGGGCCCTCAACACTCCTATATTGAATTGTATTGTTGCTGTATTGCCTCCCTTTATATTGTAAAGCTCTGTACAAACTGTTGGCTCTATATAAAATCTTGTATAATAATAATGGCTTTTAAATTGTCGACTTTTGGGTTCCGTCGAGTTTTGACATTTCATGGATACATGCAATTTTCAGGTTCGCTCTCCTTTTACTCAAAACAATTGAATCTTATTTTTTTTTACAAAAAAAAAAAGTTTTTTTAGTTTACTAAAATTATTTTTTTTTTTTTATTTTTTTTTACGAAAGATGCATTTGATAAAAAAAGTTGCACAAATCATTAAAACTTGCAACTGCCACTATTTTATTCTACAGGGCCTTTTGCTTCCATTAATTATGTATATAATGCTGGGGGGTGGGGTTCAAAATTATTTTCTCTCTCCCTCCTCACTGGACTCCGTGAGAGCAGCAAAAGCCGTTGGCTCCTGTAGTTGCTAATCAACTCCAATTTTTATCATGACTGCAACAACATGGCGGACACATCGGACAATTCTGACACATTTTTGGGACCACTGGCATTTATACAGCAATCAGTGCTATAAAAATGCATTCATTACTTTAAAAATGTCACCGGCAGGGAAGGGGTTAACACTAGGGGGCGATCAAGGGGTTAACTGTGTTCCCTAGTTTGTGTTCTAACTGAAGGGGGGGGATGAGACTAGCTAGGGGAAGAGATAAATTGGTGTTCATACTTTGTATGAACACACGCTCAGTCTCTTCTCCCCTTAGAGAACCGGGATCTCTGTGTTCACACACAAAGAACCCAGTTTGCGCCGTGTCACGAGCAATCATGGGAGCCCAGTGGTCTTCCTCTAGGTCGTTTACATCAGTTCAAAATTATATATATATATATATATATATATATATATATATATATATATATATATATATATATATATATATTTTCACACATATACATACATACACACTTCAACACCTCACAAGGAGAGTCATTAGCTGGGAAAGGTCAAGCTTTGGAAGGCTACCAGAAGGCGCCCACGGGCCATTCAATAAAAGAGGAAGGATTTTCCGTGTCATGCGGATTTATCTATAATGAGTAAAAATGCTATCAGTGAACAGAGGCTTGTAGCTTAGAAGCCTTGCGTTGTTTAAAACCAGCCTTTCAGCCATAAAAACCTTTCCAACTACTGCTCATCCGGGTAACACAAAGTAACTGAAAAGCATGTCAAAGGGTTACCAAAATGTACCTTCCAATGTAGTTTTACATCCCTCCCACAGCAACATGTTACATCAAAGATATGGGTGTAGCATGTTGCAAAAGACGGAGTTGGCCTTTAAAACACGGTCTATGGATTGCATAAAAAAATAAAAATATAAAAAAAAAAAATTCTGCAAAAGAATATTATATGTGGTACTTTGTTATCCTAAAGCAGAACTAAACTCAGAAATACTTACCTTTTATTCAACAGTTCGATGCCTGCAAGTTTCCTCTCCAACATCTTCTCCCTTATTGATTTCGGGTGCCTTTTAATTTTTGCCTTGACTGCCCGGCATGTGATGACATCACTCCCTCTCAAAAGGAGTGAAGTCATCCTAGCGAATAGGCATTGCCCTGGAATGTAAACTGAGCTGCACATGCACAGCTCAGTGTACATTCCAAATTAGACTGAACATGCAGGTAGGTTTATTTATTTTTTATTGCAGAAGAGACATTGCAGCCTAGTTCACACCTA
Source organism: Lithobates pipiens (assembly GCF_037356315.1). Taxonomy (NCBI): domain Eukaryota; kingdom Metazoa; phylum Chordata; class Amphibia; order Anura; family Ranidae; genus Lithobates; species Lithobates pipiens. The sequence continues at coordinate 600,442,544 of NW_027507758.1, forward strand.
CGCAGTTTGCTTTTCATTTCATTTCATTACCGTTTTACGTTTTTGCACATGTCTTTTTAGCACTTATGCTTTTTCTATGACTTTATTTTATTTATTTTTGCCCAATTTTTTTGTTGGACAAATTAAAAATGCATCAACACCACACTTGGAGGTTATTTACTAAAGCGGGAGTGTGCAGAGAAACCAAACGGCTTCCAGGTTTTGTTTGCCAAAGCCTGATTGAACAAGCTGAAGCTTAGAAGCTGATTGGCTGACCTTTGGCTAACCTTTGAAATTAAAAAAATAAATAAAGCATATCCCTCTATAGCAGTGGTTCTCAACTCATGTCCTCAGGACCCACTAACAGGCCAGATTACCTTGATGTATTTCAGTTATCTTCTTATTGTGCGATGTAATCCGCTCAGGTCTCAGATTATTACACTCAGCTCTCTGGTGTAAAGTGTTTGACATCAGATCCCAATGATGCCTTTGAATATCAGAAATGCTGTGTAAATTAGGTGCCCTGAATAGCTGTATGGGAGAAAATGCTGCAGATAAACAGGTACAACTTCCGTAGGAGAATTTGTTTTATCCCTGGGTATCACCTGAGGCCAGTCAATTCAGTTGGTATATGTAAGCGTTTACAACTACTTTAAAGTGGTTGTATAGTTTTTTTTTTTTTTTTGTTTTTGTTTTTTACTTTTACCTACAGGTAAGCCTACAATAAGGCTTACCTGTAGGTTAAAAAAAATATTCCCCCTCGCAATGAGCCGCTGACGCATGCGCACAGGGAATTTTCGGCTGAAAGTCCGACAGACCCTGTCGGAAAGAAATCTCCCACACGCATGTGCGGGATTGACGATATCGCGACACTGGCCACTCACAGCGCCGGAGCAGCGATACCCGGAAGACACGCCGAGGGAACATGTCAGCTCCCTCAGTGTGGATCGGGCGAGATGTCAGGACCTCATTCTAACGTAAGTATTTCATAATGAGCTAGTATGCGGTGCATATTAGCTCATTATGCCTTTTCCCTTACAGGTCTAAAATAAAAAAAATAAAAAAATTGTCAGCAGGTTTACTCCCGCTTTAAGTAGAGTTATTGCCAAATAAAAAGGCCCAAAGTGCAAATGTAGGCCTCATGCAGTTTCATTTATTTGAATGCGCTGCTGTACCCTTTGGAAACTATTACAGACCCTTTTTCCAAAATACACCTGCATGGAACTGCATGGGTTCACGCACTCCAAAAAAAAAAAAAAAAAAAAAAAAAAAAAACATGGTCCGGTTCTTTTTTGTATGCATGTAAACATGCCTTGTAATAGAAGGATGACAGGTTGTGGGGTCAAAACGATCACAAAGATTTTGGGCTATTGCTAAAAAATAAAAAAAAATTTATATATACAGGTTTTCGTTTTTTTGGAATGCTTTTTCTTTATTTATTGTAATAGGAACAAAAGTGACCATTTTTATTTTTTAAAAAGGGGACAGTTTAAAATAAAAAGTAAACATAATTATAAAAAAACATTTTTTTTTAAAGCACCCCGTAGCGTGCAGAATCAAACTCATATATAAAAACGGTATTCGACCCAAAAGTGAGGTATCACTGCAAGCGTTGGAGTGAGCAATAATTCTAGCTCTAGACCCATAAAAGTGTATAAAACGTTCCCTATGGAGATTTTTAAGTACCATAGTTTGTTGCCAATCCACACACGTGCCATGTTAGGTATCATTTTACTCAGATAGCTAGCTGCCATAACCCTGGGTATCGCTTACTGAAGCCTTCATTAAACCCGAAAGCGATCCAGAGTGACCATTTGCTGGGCAGGAAGTCCACTGGGGGCAAAAAGCACTTTCTTGCCTCTAGGATCTACACTGATATCTATCTCATGTAGATCTTTTACTTTGAAAGGGTATTTACACTGAAGGATATAAAACCAGGGGTCTCGAACTTGTGCCCCTCCAGCTGTTGCAAATCTACAAGTCCCATCGTGCCCGTGCCTGTGGGGGTCATGCTTGTAACTGTCAGCCTTGCAATGCCTCATGGGACTTGTAGTTTCACAACAGCTGGAGGGCCGCCAGTTTGAGACCCCTGAATTATAAATACCCTGCATTCTGAACTTGCATTTCTGCAAGGAATGGTATTCTTCCGCTGACAGTCAACCCAACTTCACAGCTGTCGTTTTCTTCCCGCTGCCGCATCCAGAAAACACAAAATAGTCACAAAATATAAAAAGTAATTTGCGCTGCATATTCATCTCTAAATGTTAGCTGAAACCTTCCAGTGTCACAGCTTTACAGGCTAAGCCAGCAATAAAACTAGACAATTTTCATCTTATAAATGCATGCATTTGTAATAATATAATGATCATGTTATCCTCACACCTCATAATACATACAGCAGGCAGACTAATTCCTATTTCAAGATCAGAAAACGTTTATGGCAAAACAGTCCAGATTGTAAAGCGCTGCGCAGACTGTTGGCACTACATAAATCCTGTATATAATAATAAAATAAAGCTTTTTTATTGTACCTACAATAGCTGGACAATTTAGTGAGAATAGCGTGTGCAGAGGTCAGGAACGCCCGGTGCTCTACTTGGCAGCCAATGGAGGGATGAAAGGAGACGGATTGCTTGGTGCCAGCCCACCTGGCTTCATACAGACCTGAACAATAGACACGGTGGCAGAGCGGGGTGACTCACATTATCAAAAGCTCCTTTAACAATAAAGGACATGTTTTATACTCAAAGTTCTTTTCCCAACCTTTTACTTGTGCCTTTGTCGAATAATTATTGGAGCCCAACGTGTACCGCAAAGTTTCCAATTTCTGCCGTAGTTGTCGGAGATCGGGAGAAGCAATGACAGTCCTACAAATAGAAAATGTCCTTCTCTCCTTGTACACTAGAAGAACGCCGTTCTCAACCAAGGTTCTCCAGAGGTTACAAGGGGTTATCTCCGTGGGCTATGGCTGAACGCCCATCTGAAGGGCGTGTACACTGTTCGTTCACCTTTTCAACCCAACGTAAAGTGGTATTAAGGGTTCAGCCTATTTTTATTTTATTTTTAATAAAACAAGCATGTTATACTTTACCTGCTCTGTGCAGTGGTTTTCCACAGAGCATCCCAGATCCTCCTCTTCTAGGGCCCCTCGCCAGAGCTTCCAGGCTTCTCCCCCTTGACCAGTGACCCCAATAGCAAGCTGCTTGCTGTGGGGGGCACTGGTGCAGCCCTGCTCTATGTGTCCATAAAACACAAAGACACGGCTCCGCCCCCCCCCTCCTTATTGGCTTAATGGCTGTGATTGACAGCAACTGGAGCAAATGGCTCCCACAGTCACTGAGAGGGAGTCCCGCGACAGCCAAAGCTCTCGTGCACAACGCTGGATATGGGGGTCAGGTAAGTATTAGGGGGGTTGTGGGGGGGCAGCACACAGGTTTTTCAAATTCATGTATAAAATGCAAGAGGGTTAAAAAAAAAAAAAAACCTTGGCCTTTACAACCACTTTAAAGCGATAAACACACCAAGTTTAACCAACTCCCACCAGCCGTATAGACAAATGATGGCGGGCAGGGGTGATCTGTTCTGGGACATCATAGGTCGCCGCCCCAGCCTCACTGCGCTTGCACACCCGCGGAGGAGCGCAGTGTGCAGCGATCGTGGGCACACTGTCACTGGAATACGGCGTGAACCCTATCTCGGTAAATAGCAAATGAGGCATTTCTTTTACCCAAGTGATTAGCTGTGTCCAATCACAGCCGATCGCATGTAAACAAGGAAATGACGATTACTGGCTTTCCTCACCTCACATTGACAGAGTGTTAGGAGAGCGGAGACGATCAGCGGCATTTCCTCACAGGGGAGACCTGTACAGAAAATCAGTGCCCCCGATTTTCAGTGCAGCCCCAATAGTGCCCGCCCATCAGTGATGCCAGTCAGTGCTGCTTTTCAGTGCCTGCTCATCCGTGCCGCCTTAGCACACATCAGTGAAGAAAAATTACTTATTTACAAAGTTTTCTGACAAACCAAGAATTTATTTTTTCTTGCAAATTTTCTGCTTTTTTTTCCCCCTGCAAAAAATATAAAAAACAGCAGTGATTAACCACTTCTGCCCTGGAAGGTTTAACTCCCTTCATGACCAGAGCATTTTTTGTGATACAGCACTGCGGTCGCTGCGTAGCTGTACCCCAATAAAATTAACGTCTTTTTCCCACAAATAGAGCTTTGTTTTTGTGGTATTTGCTCACCTCTGCAGTTTTTTTTTTCTATAAAATTAACCGAAACAATTAAAAATCGGCCAACTAATCGATTATGAAAATAATGGTTAGTTCCAGCCCTAGTATTTATTGATAGTTTTACATGATGTGGGTTTAGTGACAATTTAACCACCCCTGCAATATGATTTTTTTGTAAGATTCTCTGCAGGGATGCAGAAAATGCATCTTTAATCATTAGATCACCAAGAATACAAGAGGTAGTTCTTAAGGCTGATTCATTTACAGATCCTCCTAACGCTCGGTTCACACAGGGGCGGCACGACTTGCAGCGTCGTGACCTGTACTTGATCAGCGGCGACTTGCAAAACGACTTCTGTATAGAAGTCAATGCAAGTCGCCTGAAGTCGTACAGGAACCTTTTTTCTAAGTCGGAGCGTCTTGAGTCGCTCCTATTAGAACGGTTCCATTGTACAGAACGGATCGCGACTTGTCAGGCAGCTAAGTCGCCTGGACAAGTCGCCCCTGTGTGAACCGACCCTTAGAAACAACAACAACAACAAAAAAGGATGCGGTGGAACAAAATCGGCAATTTTTTTTCTTTTTTTCTTTTTTTTTCTTTTTTTTACACAAAAGAAATAGTTCAGCAAAAAGTTTGCTAAAATCTGTGCAGTGTACATAGATCACGCAGAGGGCATTTCTTTTCTAAACAGACTGAAAATGAACTTAAACAGATCATACTGTTTCTATGTTTTTTAGATCTATCAGATTATTTTTTTTTCTTTATGCAACTTCCAATGGAGACAAAGAAGAAAAAAAAAAAAAAAAAAAAAAGACACAGGCTGATCAGTTGCTATGGACAGCAGCTCCACTTTGTTCTGTTCACACAAGTTTAATAAGCCCCTAAGAAAAGAGGTTATAGAAACTGCAGCAATAAAAAGATGAGCGCTAGAAAAAAACAAGGCCATAGTAATCCCGATTCTCATTCCCCCCTGAGCAGTAGTCTATCAGTAGCAGCAATGTCCGATCCACTTCTCTGGTTTTCAGAAGTCAGTTCCCTTCCTGCTGTGACTACAGACAACAGAATGATTTTACTACAGTAGAGCATAGAGGGCAGTAGTGGGCATCAGGACAAGACACAGTATGTGTGACGCACAGTCTACCGCTGCACCCCCCCCCCCCCCCCCCCAACCACCATCCAGTGCAGCAGGTTGTACCACAATACCTGTCACCACCATGTACACAAGAGTTTATACAGGTCCTGTCAACAGTCCATCCATTTCAACAAAAAAAATCTTCCCACACAATCATACAGGCATAACACACATATTCTTTATGCGATTTACCCATAAAAGCCTCCTTTGTGGAGACATCTAAAAACCTTGAGACTGCTGCTGGGCATCGCCATCTTGGATGTGATGTCAACAGTCCCAGCAGACTCTCAAATTACCCTCTATAGCACGCTTTACCCCCCCCCCCCCCTTCATTTCTCAAGTACCCTCAACAGGCCAGGTTTTGTGAAGGAGTGGTGTTTAAGTTAAATTTGAAATCAAAAGGGGGGCAGTGTGGCTATAACGCCGGCATAGCGCTGCTGTAGTAGTGCTTTTCTGTGTTTTTTTTTACCCTTTCTAGGCCGCTAGCAGGGGTTAAAACCACCCCGCTAGCGGCCGAATAACGCCGCTAAAACTGCGCTAAATATAGCGCCGCTTTACCGTCGACACCGCTCCCGCACCAGTGTAAAAGGGGCCTTAGAGCATGCAAATCTGTTCCTTTTGTACCACTGCCCCCACCTCTTTCCATTACTAGTGACCATCATGACAACAGGTGGCACCGTCCACTTCTGTAACCCTATCATTGCAGCTCCCCCTCACTTACTCCTACTGCAAGCCTAATTTTACCTATCAGCTCAGCATTTGGCAACCCATTATAGTCTGATAAATAAAATGACACCAAAGTGAAATGAAAATAGACATAGACGTGTTTTTCCATGTCTGCATGGAGTTCCTCTTTCTTGGCCATATGCTGTAATTATAGCCATGCGGCTGTCTAGAGGAAGAACAAAATACCTACACACAAAAATAGTGTGCATTTCATTTTAGAGGCAAGACTATGGCCTGTGGTTTATGCAGCTTATATTTAGAGAGAAAGCTCACAACAAATCCCTTTATTTAACCGCTTCACGTCCAGGCCATTTATTTGCTGTTTAGCACTGCGCTACTTTGACCGGTAATTGCGCAACGACACTGTACCAAAACAAAATTGATATTTTTTTTCCACACAAATAGGAGCTTGCTTTTGTGGCATTTGATCACCACTGGGGTTTATTTTATTTTATTTATTAACAAAAGAAACTGAAAATGCATTACTTTCTGCTATAACACATTGTGTAAAGAAAAAAAAAAAATAAATATCGAATTTCTTCAAACATTTTGGCCAAAATGTATTCTGCTCCAAAAAAAAAAAAAAAAAAAAAATCCAATGAAGTGTATATTGATTGGTTTACGTGAAAGTTATAGCGTCTGCAATATATGGTATATATGGGGGGGGGTTGAAAAGGCTAGTAATGGCGGTGATCAGTGAATTATAACAGGTCAACAATAGTGCGCCAGGCAATCCGACACCAACGCGCGGGGGGGGGGGGGGGGGGGGGGGGGTTAACAATACTATACACTGTCACTGTACTAATGACACTGGCTGGGAAGAGGGTTAACATTGAGGGGCGAGCAAAGGGTTAGATATGTGCCTAAGTGTGTAAAGTGTGCTGCTTTTACTAGTTGATCTCCAAGTTTGTCATTCCTGCTTTGCAAGGATGAGAAACAGAGAGATCATTCTCTCCGTAAAGAGCGCGGTGTTGATAGTCAAACCCACAAATAGGCAGCTAAGTGCAGGTACATTGCTTTGCCTGTCTGGGGCTGCCAGTTCACATTACTTTGTGGGCAGTCCACAAGTGGTTAAAGAGTAAGTGTGTGTGTGTGTGTGTGTGTGTGTGTGTGTGTGTGTGTGTGTGTGTGTGTGTGTGTATGTGTGTATGTGTGTATATATATATCTATATCTATATAGATATATATAAAAAATAATAATTCTGTATAAAATGTAAAACTAAACTACGCACCTGACATCTAGTTTGGGCATGCACAGACCTTAGATGACATTTATTCCTCAACATCCCATCTGTCAGAGTTATTTTTATTCTACAGGAGGAAGACAGTTGGCAGGAATTGGACCCTCAAGTCATTAGTATCAAATAAGAAAAAATAGTTTTAGAGATGCAGAGATTAAATATTTTTCTTATAAAGGCATCTTGTGACGACTGGAAATGAACTCTGGAAGCTGTGACAGATAGAGGCAGACAGAGGAGTAGTCATCGTATTGCCTGTGGTCTCCCCGCAGCTGATCATTTTCCCATGACTGAATTACAATGCCTTGTCCAAGGGTGCACAACCTGCGGCCCTCCAGCTGTTGCAGAACTATAATTAACATCATGCCTCAGCCTTTGGGAGTCATGCTTGTAACTTTCAGTCTTGCAGTGCCTCATGGGACTTGTAGTTCTGCAACAGCTGAAGGGCCAACAAGTTGAACACCCATGTTCTACACTGTACTTGTGTGGAGTTGGTCATATTGGCAAAGGCAGGACTTTGCTACCTCATGTCAGAGCTGCCACCTTATGATTGGTGGGATAAGGATAAAAGGTGGAAGCAGCGCAGAACCACAGAACATCAGAAGCAGGGAGATTCTTGCACTGCAGGCAGTCAGGTACAGTTTCCTCTCCAGCAAAGAACATTGATCAGCACAGTAGTGACATCACCAAATCTTACCACAAAACCGATGAGACTAGCAGTCAGACAGAAGTGCTTTAGATCAGGGGTCTCCAAAAACTTTCTAAACAAAAGAGACAGTTTACTCTCCCACAGGTTATAGGGGGCCAGATTGTGGCCAATGAAAGTTGTTGTAGAAATTTTTATTAACGTATGTTGTCAGATGTCCTCCCGTGTCAGTTTTGCTGTAGTACTATTAATACTAATATTTAATATTGTGTTTGCACATATAGACGTTGGTGGAAGACCATTGGCTGCAGTAACCTTCCCATGGACACAGCAAATCTGTTTATTCTTTTAAGGATGTTCTTCATGCCTCACCAAGAGACTGGCCACCTAATGGTGACTGCATTAATGCTCCCAGTAAACAGATCTGCGTACATGGGAACCATAGCATAACCATACAAAATTATGGCCCACTGAGCCATGATAAAGTAGGGCTCTCGTTAATTGGTAGCAGTGGGAATGTGCACACGAGCGTGTTCAGAGCCATGTAAGTAGTGTTCAAGTTGTGTTTCAAGATGCTTGCCGCATGGCTCTAAACACGTCACTACTGGAATTCTATTTGAATATATACAAGTGTGCGATTGGTTGTTTTGAAAGAATACAAGTGTCTGATTGGCCGATTCTGACGCCACCACCTTCCCTTGTTATTCATGTTTACAGTATAAATAAAGGAACCGCTCATCTTAAGGAGGATTCTGCTACGCTCAAGGTGATACCAGCATCTGTGTTACTTGAAGATATACAAGCGCGCTTTTCCCGGCATTATACAAGAGAGCTGTATTTGTGCTTTTAAGAGCAAAAGAAATGATTTGCTTATAGGAGAAGCTTAATATTTCCAGGACAAAGTAGAAAATGTTCCAGAGTCAATGGGAGTAAACAATACCTCAATCACTGGTTTTTGGCGATGGGCTTGTCTTTTTTTCAACCTTGCCTACTATTCAACTATGAAAAGTGCCTCATTCTTGGTACGAGTGGGAGGAATAATGCCCCATTGATGTCAGTGGGAGGAATAATCTTTAATTTAATCTTTCAGGGTACTGCTTAGATAAATATTTCCACATGTGCCCTACAACATAGCAATTTTTTTTTTAAACTCTGGTTAATTTTAAAATGAAACTTGTAAATCTATCTAAGCCCCATCCCTTTACCCCTTTGGCAGACCAACGCAGACAGTCCTATTTCTTCTTTCAGCTGCTATGTGAATACTACATAAAAAGATTCGGCAATCTGAAAAGCTTTTTGCTTTGCCTGACTTCCATATCAAGTTACACTACAGTATCCTTCAAGTGTTTCTTTTTTTTAGTTTTAAGAGCAGAAAAACTATAAATATACATCCACACCGTGAGAAACCGCCATGAATATAGATGATGAGAATATGTCTTGTGCTTTCTGCAGGATATAATTAGACCGAGGCCCTGGAAAACTATTTAAATATCCTGATATTGGTTCACACACACATTCCATGCTAAACGTGTGTACAGCCATACTTTTAACACTAACCTGATTGCCCTGATAAACTGTATAAATGTTGCCCACATAAGTATTTGCTTTTAAAGCGGAGTTCCACACAAAAATGGAACTTCCGCTTTAAGTGACGGTGACCCCCTGACATGCCACATTTGGCATGTCATTTTTTTTTTTGGGGGGGGGGGGGGGGGGGTGGAGCGGATAACCTCTTTTTAGAGGCATCCAGCTCCCACTTCCTCCCGGGGGTTCTACAGCACCAGAAGGAAGTTCACCTCTCCCCCCTCCCTCCCTCCCTGCAATCGTCTGGGACAAGTCACAGGTCCCAGAAGGTTGTCCGGCCAATCACAGCGTGGCTCGCGCAGTTCGTGCCCGGCTGTGAAGCCACAGTCGGGCGCCTGCAGTAGTGCGGTCGGCACAGTGGAGAGGAGCAGGGTTTCGTACACCTGCATCGCTGGACCGTGGCACAAGAAATTATCCGATTATTATATGTCAGCAGCTACACTTTTTGTAGCGCCTGACTTTTTTTTTTGCAGCGGAACTCCGCTTAAACCTACGTTTCCAGCTAAAGTAAAACTTACCTTCAGTAAAAAAAGATTTAGATACACAGTTGAAATGCATAGGAAGAATTTTTCCTGACAAAAGATCTGCAGTTTTATTTAGTAGCTGATCCCCCATTAAACTCCATAGCCGGGCAAGACACACTATTGTACCATTGGGTGTTTACACCATAACAGGCATTGCGGCAACTGTGTATGTTAAGATGTGTCACTGTTAATTGTAATTGCACCCCAACGCACAATTATAATGTGATACCACACACTTTGGGTGTGTGTGTGTGTGTGTGTGTGTGTGTGTGTGTGTGTGTGTGTGTGTGTGTGTGTGTGTGTGTGTGTGTGTGTGTGTGTGTGTGTGGGGGGGGGGGGGGGGGCAGAGCACCACGGGCTCTAAAATGACGAACAGGCCCAATCCCATTCCTTTCAAAGGCCCCCCCTTCCCATCTGAGCGTTCTGTCACCTGAAGCAAAATGCCTGTTGCTCAAAAAAGTACGTAAGCTTCTGTAAAATAAAAACTCAACAGCCACCATGGAACAAGAGCAGGGGGTGCTGATGTCATCACAGGAACAGGAGGTGGTGATGTCATCACAAGTTGTGGTGCGGTGATCCTTGAATGGATCTGTGATCTTTCACGGGTTTGTTTTTTCCTCAAAAATATTACACTATTGGAAGCTTTTTTTCATGAGGTGGATTGGCGACTCTAGAGAAGGTAGCACAGAAGAGTGGAGACTGGGTGCATTCTAGAATGATTATGCTCGCAAAGGCTCTGGAGAAGCTCTATTGCATGAGGAGACACCTCGTGGTGGAAGATAGTTTGCGGTAGAGTGTGAGATCACTACATGTGAGCACAAGTAATAAAAGTGTGGGGGGCCCAGTTTTGGTTTGATAGTAACACACTATGATGCTGTTTTTTTTTTATGTCCATGAGGAATTATAGAACAGAAAGCATGACAAACAGTGGAGAGAGCGACACTGGATTGTTTTTGAGCACAGTGATTTAACCCATTATACAAGAGAGGTCTCACTATCTAGTGAGCATTCAAGATATTGGTTAGATGATTACTTTTAAAGAGGGTTGGAGATGAAAGCGATTGTTATTAAAAAAAATAATAATAATGAACCTTTTACAAGCATGTTCTACTTCCCTCCTCTGTGCAGTTGATTTTGCACAGAGTAGCCCGGATTCCTCCTTTTCTCAGGTCCCTCTTTGCTGCTCCTGGCCCCTCCCTCCTATCGAGTGCCCCCAGCAGCTTCCTATGGGGGCACTGGAGCAGAGTCAGAGCTCTGTGTGTCCATTATGATGCGATGCCCCAACCCGGCCCACTCTCCCGATTGGCTGAGACACGGCAGTGTCAAAGTCAGTCAGCCAGGAGAAGTGTCCCAGACGGCTTACACCAGGGGTGCCCAACCAGTGGCCCAGGGACCACATGTGACCCGCGGAGCCCTCTGATGTGGCCTGCAACCTCCTGCTCTGGGATGGCTGGTTGGCAATCTCAGAGCATCAGTGTTGTGAATGAAGGTGGTGGAAGGGGAGACAAGTGGCTGTGAAGCAGAGAGACATAAGGCGCTGCTTCCTGAGAAGCGTCAAATCCTGTCACAGGCGGAGTGATACCAAATGCATTCTGTCTGGGAGAGCAACAGTCAGCGATGCCCGAATGGAAGATTTATTATAGTTTAAGTTTATTACTAAAATCACAATGTATATCAGGGCATATCTGTTCTTCAGTGCTTACTGAGCTGCTTCCAAACTGATTTGCAGGTGTAGTGCAGTGCACCTGCGGGTTACCTGCACTGAGCCATAGACTTCTGTTATTACCTGCCAGTTTCCCTATGGCAAAGTCCAGCTAACCTGCAGGAAAGCCACAGGTGCACTGCGCTGGGGTAAACCCCAGCGTATCAGCTTCAAAGCAGCCTTAGATCGCTTTCACACAATCGATCCGACCCAATTAGACCCTCTATTCACCTCTATGGAGCGGCAGATGTAAACAAATGACTGGCCGTTTACACCCGCCTACCAGAGTCTGCTCATTGTGGCCCGCAACCGGTTATCAAGTCACTTAAGTGGCCCTCGCTTTTTAAAAGGTTGGGCACCCCTGGCTTACACACTCGTGGACATCATTGGAGAGAGATGGGGCTCAGGTAAGTAATTAAGGTGTAAAATAAAACCAAAGAATTTCCAAGCTCAACAACCAGCCTGTGACCAAATTAACCTGTCTAACAGTATGCGTTAAAAACAGGGGTTTAGTTGCAAACATTTGCAAATGCATAAGCTGCAGGCCATGGCAAGGCACCTTGTATCCTGTAGACCAGGGGTCATCAACCCCCGGGCCGCGGCCCACTGCCGGGCCATGGCCTGCTTGCAGCCGGGCCGCGAAGGCTGCACTCTGATGAGCGGCGGCGGAGCAGGCAGAGAGATGACATTATCTCTCACCGCCCCGCCCGCATTACCGCTGTTCCGCGCTCAGAGCGGGGCCGCTATATGGAGGCGAGCGAGCAGTGAGATGAGATCATCTCCGCCCGCCCGCATCGCCGCTCTTCCGCACTCACAGCGGGGATGCTATAACGCTGGAGTTGAGGCGGGGGAACAGAGAGATGAGCTCATCTCTCACTGCCCGCCCGCTTTACTGATACACTATTGTTGAGCTGAGGCAGGTGAGAACATTGCTCACTACTGGCGCCCCACTGCTGTTCTTCCTTACTACCCATTAGTGCAGGCTTGCCTCTGAACTAATGTGCACACCTGTGCTGCCACCACTGCAGTAAAAACAGGCATGTGGTGGCAGGTGACAATCCACATTTGGTGGCAGGTGTCATGGCAAATGACAAGCTGCATCTGATGCAGGCGATGCCGCAAATGACAAGCTGCATCTGATGCAGGCGATGCCGCAAATGACAAGCTGCATCTGATGGCAGGGGACGTGGCAAGTGACAATCCAAATCTGGGGGCAGGTGACGTGGCAAGGGACAAAATGCATCTGGTGGCAGATGACATGGCAAGTGACAAGATGCATATAAAGGCAGGCGACATGGCAAGTGACAATCCGCATTTGGTGGTAGGTGACGTGGCAAGGGACAAATTGCATCTGGTGACAAGTGACGTGACAAGGGACAAGCTGCATCTGGTGGCAGGTGACATGGCAAGGGACAAAAAAGCATCTGGTGCCAGGCGACGTGGCAAGGGACAAAATGCTTCTGGTGACAAGCGACGTGACAAGCTGCATCTGAAGGCAGGCGATGTGGAAAGTGACAATCTGCATCTGGTGACAGGCGACGTGGCAAGTGACACTCTGGCACATTCTGCGTTATGGTGAGTTGAACTATTTCATTATATATTACAATGTAATAATAGAAATAATGCGCTTCAATCATCCTGACATCATATCAATGATGGTGCCGGGATGATTGAAGCGCCAACGCCAGCCATCGCCCGATAAATTGCCCGCGAAAAGCTGCATACGCCCCCCTGGGCCTTGGCACAATTTTCTTCAACTACGCCGGTCCCCGGTGCCAAAAAGGTTGGGGACCACTGCTGTAGACCCCTAACTAATGAGTCTCCACAGTGGGAGCACATGTATTCTAATGGATAAATGAAGGGCAAATAACTGGAGGGAGACCAACCCTCCTTAAAGGCGCAAGAGCACACTGAACACAGTGCAGGATACAGGGTGCCTTGCTGTGGACTGCAGCTTATGCATGTATTTACAAATGTGTGGGAAATTCTTTGGTTTTATTTTACATGCATTTGCCCTTCCAGAGCTCCTTGCTGTGAAGACCAGTTATAGGTGGGGGCAGTGACCCTTTTTTGTGAAGTAATTAGGGTGTGCTGGGGAGGCTGCTACACAAAGAAGGTTTTTTATTGAATGCCTGAAGATAAAAAACCTTCTGCCTTTACAACTCCTTTAAGGAACTTTGCACAGGGGGATATTCTAGTGCTGGTAATAGGACTATCCATCTATACCTGTATGGCAAACTTAAAGTGTATGTCACCTCAGGATACTCTTATTTAGTACGTGTTTATTAGTATGTTTTCACACATGCAGGATGCAGTCTATAAATTTCTTCCTTAGCGGCGATTTACCTGGTGATCCTGACAGTTACCCTTCTGTGCTTTTTCAATCTGACCACGCCAAGGATGGAAGCAGATCCATCCTAGCGTGGTCAGCTTGCGTCTGTCTTCTAGGTGGGAGCTACAGGACACCGTACCTGTACTGCAGTGGTCAGACTTCGGCTGACACGCCCCCCTCTCCATTCTGGGAGACAGCAGCTAGGGTAAGTAATGTCAGGAGAAGGGCCCAGTGAGAGTCTGCCTACTGCATGGGAAATATGGGGGAGTGGTCAAACTGCTAATGACATGCAATCACCCAGCCTATTTTCAACAAAACAGCTGAGGCCATGTGACATTGGCAAAAGCTACCGATGACCACAAAGTCGTCACACCTCCCCCTCCTTAGAGCCCAGGATGCAGCCCTGAATATTGCTCACATGACCACCTGCAAACGAAAATAAATTGTCCATTGTTTAATGAGGTTTTTAAAGAAAGACTTCACATAAACGTAAGGGTGGGTGTGCAGAGAACTATGGGAAGATCATATAAAGAAAGATAAGTAGTTATACTATTTGCATTAACCATTAGACAGCCGCAATATAGCTGAGTGCCGGCTACAGCATGGACCTGCATTGCCAGGACGTCTGACGACGTCGTCCCGTGCACACGCGGCGCGCTCTGTGATCAGCGAGTCTATGAGACTCGCTGGATCACAGATCGGAGACCCCTTACACCACGTGATCAGCTGTCAGTCAATGACAGCTGATCATGTGATGTCAACACAGCCGGTAATCAGCTATTTTTTCTCCTCGTGCTGACAGTGCGAGGAGAAAAAAAAAGCCGCTCACTGGTGGCAGTGAGAGGGACATCAGTCCTGATCACTTCGATGTGCTGCCAGCCCACCTGTACCCCCTACAAGTGCCACCTAGCAGTAGGCAACAGTGCTGCCTACCGGTGTCACCTGTCAGTAGCTACAGTGCCACCTGTCAGTGCCCATAATTAGTGCCTGAGGAACAGTGCTGCACATCAGTGCCCATCCTGGCCACCAGTGGCGCCTCTCAGTGGCCACCAGTGCCTCATCAGAGCATATCAATGAAGCAGAAAAATTACCCGTTTGCAAAATTTTATAACTATTAAACTTTTTTTTTTTTTTTTACATCACGTTTAGCAAAAAATAAAAACCCAAGCTGTGATTAAATACCACCAAAAGAAAGCTCCATTTGTGTGGAAAAAAAAAAAATTATAAAAATTTTATTTGGGTACGATGCTGTATGACCGTGCAATTGTCATTCAAAATGCGTCAGAGCTGAAAGCTGAAAATTGGTCTGGGCAGGAGGGGGGATTTTAAGCGCCCAGTAAGCAAGTGGTTAAAAGAAAAACTATTCTGAGAGAAACAGAAGTGCTGCCGTGGTAGACTTCTTCCAAAAAACTGGAGGTACAACTGTCAAGATGAGCAATTGCTTCAACATTCACTCAAGACTCGAGAAGTACGAAGGTAAGAGGATCAGGAATGACTGTAGGACTATTAGCATTTTCAGTAGCAGGTGAGTAATGGATCTCTCTATATGGATCTCACCAAAAAGATGTCCTTCGACAAACTGCACTTTATATTTATCTAGATGAGGACACTGGATGTACTACACATGTCCAAAAAAACTTTATAAAAGTTCATGGGAGTTATGTGGTACCTACAGTCCTTCTGCCCCATTGGCACTACCCACCTTGCACTTGACAACAATTGCTGGCTGTCAAAACTACATCAGGGAGTTGCTGTGTAAATACAGAAGCCCTAAAAGCTGCTGCTTTTAAAAAATAAATAAATAAAAATTTAAAAAAAAATAATGGACCATCTGACAGTGTTTATAAACACTGATGCGATATGAGGGATACAAAGAACCATTGTTACTTTTATATCCTAAGATACCCTAAGTTACCCTAAAGTGGAACTTCCGCTGATCGGAACCCTCCCCCCCTCCGGTGTCACAATTGGCACCTTTCAGGGGGGAGGGGGGTGGAGATACCTGTCAAAGACAGGTATTTACACCCACTTCCGGCCATTTCCTGTCCTGCCGCGCTGTCTGCTGGGACACACACGGGTCTCAGAGACAGCGCGGACAATTCCTATTGCGCTGCGCGACTCGCGCATGCGCAGTAGGGAACCGGGAAGTGAAGCCGATTCGCTTGACTTCCTGATTCCCTCACCTAGAATGGTGGCGGCAGCAGCCGAGGGCCGATCGATCGGCTTCTGCATCGCTGGAACCTGGGACAGATGAGTGTCCATTTATTAAAAGTCAGCAGCTGTAGTATTTATAGCTGCTGGCTTTTAATATTTTTTTTGTAGGTGGAATCCCTCTTTAAAATGCACAAGCCTCCATCTACTTATGTCAGTTAAAGCAACTTGACAAGTAAAAAAGAAAATGTTTTTCTTCTTTTGAATATACTTTGTACTTATATAAACCTTTATTAGTCATAGTTCGTTAACCAGTATGGTGAGAAGAAAGTTTACATCCAGCACTGCAATATTTAACCACTTAAGCTCTGGAAAATTCACGACCAGGTAATTTTTTGGGATATGACACTGCATTACTTTAACGGACAATTGTATGGTCCTCCTATGCTGTACCCAAATAAAATGTTTGTCATTTTTTTTCCCCCACAAACAGAGATTTTTTTTTTGGCGGTAAGCCTCTAAACACAACTGCCTAGGAACCCTATGTACATCTACTGATAAGATAACAGAGGAGGGTTAAGGAGCAGTTGAAAAAATGCCCAACTGCTCTTAAAGAGGACGCAAACCCTGATGGGGTTACTGTTAGGAAATTCCCTTGTGATCAGTAAAAACTTCAGGTGTTCTGAGAAGCAGGAAAATTTATTTCTGATGTGGCCCACAACAGGGAGACAAACAGGACAAAAGCTGAAGAAAAGTCTCAACAAAAGAAAGTGTTCCGCCCTCACATATCCCACAAGAATAACATCTCCGTGCTTCTATTGGCTGAAAGAACATAAATAACGTGTCATGGCACAGGCTTACACTTTATAAGCTATACATGTTCCCTGTACATTCTTAGGCTATCATATTTAGTTAAATCTAATCATCCTACTTACTATGGAGTTAATTAGGACAAAACAATACAATGAGTTAATACAATAATGTGCTCAGAAGTAAGCTTTTTAACAAATCAGTCTCAGGACTATTGTTTTTCTAATAGTCACACAATAAACATTTAAAACTTTTCTAACAGTTACTTCCTCTTTGTCTCCCTGCAAAGGTAAAGCATAATGGACTACTATACATCGCATCAATTCATCTGTAATATTCAAAGCAAACTCCTCCATCCATTCATGTCTCCATGCTTTATTTTTCTTAGAAATCACATTGAAAAACACCCCCCCCCCCCCCCCTTTTTCAGTAAGGGCAAATGATAAACGTAGTATTTACTTCCTGGAATCCAGGAAAGCCCCTCCCCCCCTTTCTGAAGACTCCAGGGATGTATGACATATGTACGTCATATGTATGACATTATATGTAAGTAAATATAATATTCCTTCTTATTTATTAATGCTAGCAGCATAAGCATTAAAACTAGCCCATGTTGATCGGGTGAGTGAAGACCCGCTGTAAAAAAATAAATAAAAATAAATAAATAAATAAATAAATAAAATAAAAATATAATAATAATAATAATAATAATAATAATAATAATAATAATAATAATAATAGAATGAAAATAAATGTATATAATATATATATATATATATATATATATATATGTATGTATGAGGGGGGAAATACATTTTTTAAATAACTCAGCAATAGCAAATTTTTAGTGCAATTTTAAATCAGTCAAATGATAGAATAAAAATGTAAAATGTGTGTTATTATATAGAGTATGTAGAAATCCGCTTCAAAAATGTATTTTTGGTGACAATATCACCAAAAAAGATGTGTATTACATTTTTTCTTTTAATAAATAGGCCGAAATTTTCTCTGGTCCACAGGGGTTTGACCGGGGAGGTGGGAGCTGGAGTGGTGAAATGCCTGTCTAAAAAAGGCATACAGTAAAAGGAAGCCAGTTATATTTAATAAAGAAAAAACTTGTTTGGCACCCCTATCTGATTTCTGGGGTCTGACTTCGTCTCCATGTCTAAAATCCCACAATCAGCTATCCTCCTCGTAGCCAATAACGCCCTTACTGGAAACTGAAGCGGTTTCGGTGGAATGGCAGTTAGCAAAGCTTAGTCAACAGGGAAAATGAGGTCCCAGTAATAATCAGAAAAGGGGCACAAACAAGGGCTTTCCTAGCCAATAATTGTACGCAACATCATGCACCTGGTTATGTCTGCTTTTAAGGCTGGGTTCACACTGCAGCGGTGAAGAGAATCGGATGTGATTCGCACCGCACTACAGTGCAAATCACATCCGATCTCTGAATGGCTGAATTCGCATCGCACGTGCCCCAAACTCGCACAGGACCCTTTTTTTGGTCCGCAGCAGCAGAATCAGATCGCATGGGTGTTCACACCATGCGATCTGATTCCTGTCCGAGTTTGCAGATCGCACTGCGATATGCGAACTGATCTGGGGGTGTCATTAACGTTTCACTGACACTCCCAGTAGTTCGCATAGGGCAGTGTGAACTGCCGCCGGGAGGCATGCGATGCGGGAACCCGCCGCGTATTCCGCGGCGTTCCCGCATCGCTGCAATGTGAACCCAGCCTAAATGTGTAAAAAAATAAATTAAAAAAAAGTTTTCATTCATTTTTATTGCTGTTAAAGTAGTTGTAAACCCTTACAAACCACTTTGACCTACAGGTAAGCCTAGATTAAGGCTTACCTGTAGGTCCAAGAAATATCTCCCAAACCTATACGGTTTAGGAGATATTTGCCCGAAGACGGGCACCGCTGTCGCACGTGCACTGAGAGTGGCATCCTCGATAACGAAGATGCCGCGCAATGCCACGCGTCTCAGCTCCCGTGCGCATGCGCGAGAGTGACGGCTTCGCCGAATGACAGCGGCGGAGATGCGAGACCAACCAAGAAAATGGATGCGGCGGACTACAGGGGACAGCGGTGACATTGCTGGCTCCTGTGTCAGGTAAGTGACACATAATGGACTACTATGCATCGCATAGTAGCCCATTATGCTTTACCTTTGCAGGGAATGAAAGAGGAAGTAAACTCATCAGGGTTTACTTCCTCTTTAAGAACAAGCTTTGTTTCGGATGAATGCAGATTAAAGAATTGTATTGGACTAGTCAAAGGAAAAAAAAACAGTGAAAACATCAGTTCTGGAGGGAATCTAATCAGTGTTGGCTCTCTAATGGGGATATGGAGGAGATGTATAGGCAGGTTCACTTCACTTTAGCCCTATACCCACAGGGATGGCAGAACTTCTCCTCCAGTGCCCGTGATTTCCTGTCATCGGCGGGACAGGAACACTATGCAGATTTTGTATTTGAACAGATATGTACTTAAAGTGGTTGTAAAGGGAGAAAGGTATTTTTCCCCTTCCTGCATTCTATGCATGAAGGTAAAAAAAAATCCTTCTGTGTGCAGCAGCCCCCGCTAATGGTTTCCTGAGCCCCCTCTCTATCCAGCGATGTCCACGAAAGCCTTGCCTCTCCGGGGACTTGCACTCCTTATTGGCTTTTGGCAGCCGTGGGAGCCATTGGCTCTGGCTGCTGTCAACCACAGCCACTGAGCCAATCAGGAGATGGAGGGGCAGAGACAAGCCGCAGCTCCGTGTGTATGAATGAACACAAAGCCGCAGGTTGGGAGAGCGCCTGCTTTGGTGACCCCACAGGCTTGCGGTGGGGGCACCTGGCAGGAGCCAGGAGTACCAGCGTGGGACCTGAGAAGAGGATTCGGGCTGCTCTGTGCAAAACCATTACACAGAGGTGGTAAAAAAACAAAAAAAAAAAAAAACACACAAAAGGCTTTAATATCACTTTAATGTGAGTTATAACATTTTCATTAAACAGCCCGTTAGATGGCGCTTCCCCATCGCTACACTCAGATACAGGAGAGGTGGGGAAAATCGAAAGCAATTCGGACAAGAATCGCACTGCATTGCTGTTCAAATCACATGCAATCATTTGCAGTCTGATTTGCGCACATGTATTTTGCATCGTTTGCAAATCACACCGAAAAGTATCACTACTCGGTATTGGCGAGTACTTGACCGAAAAATATCAGTAGTCGTACTGCCCGACAAAAAAAAAAAAAAAAAAAAGAAACGGTATCAGCGCAACCACTAGATTACAATACATTACTTCACTTCCGAAGTTGTATTCTGTCGTATGATCATTTTCTTCACTTTTTGGTTTTCGATCTGAGACTAGCATGCAAAATAAAAAAATGGATGATCATTCTTCTCATTATCCTTGATAATCAATATTCTTATGTGTACTAGGCATTAGGCTAGGTTCAAAGATCGAGTGGGTTCCTGCAACGCACAAAACATGTGCATCTATTCTGCATTAAAGGTTATGTAACGGTTTGTTTAAAAAACAAAAACAAACATGTCATACTTACCTCCTCTGTGCAGTTTTCACAGAGTGGCCCCGATCCTCCTGTTCTGGGGTCCCTCAGTGGTGCTCCTGGCTCCTCCTGTTCTTGAGTGCCCCGTTGGAGAGCTGTTCTCTCCCTCAGTGCACTCGTGGGAGCGTGTCATTGGATTTGATTGACAGCAGCACAAGTCAATGGCTGCGCTGCTATCCCTCCATCCAATCAGGACCCAAGAGACCAGCTGCAGTGTGCCTGTCCCAGTCGCTGGAAGGACCGGGTTCAGGTTAGTAAAAGGGGGGCTGCTGCATCACAAGAGGTATTTCACATTAATGAATAGAATTCTTTATGGCACCACAACGCATCTTGCTAATGTGCACATTTTTTGGGCATGGTAACAAAGCACCATGCATTTTGGTGCAACAGGATAAAAAAAAAAAAAAGAAAAAAAAAAAAAAGGTTGTGTGCTGCTTGTGTGTGTTTTTCCCCCAATAAAAGCTATGCACAAAAATGGCGGCGCTCTGTTGCACCTGCAGAAGTGTGAATGGAGCTTTATCTGTCAGCAGTGGATCTTCCTACTTGGGAAAACAATGACATGTAACCAGCACTCTGATGCAAGCATATACATTCATTTTTTTTTTTATGCAATGTCCCATTAGTGAAATAAGCCAACATTTCAGGGTCGCACAGGGTCCCTTCCTTAAGGCAGCATAGAGACAGATGGTTGCTAAGTCGCCTTGAGGAAGGGGTCGTGCGCAGCCCTACCACGTTTGCTTATTTGACTAATGTGACAGTAGCAGTAATAAATTATTATGCATGTTTGCAACAGAGTGCTGGTGACACCCCATTGTTTTACGTTGCACCATCCGCTACCAAGGTCGTACATGGAAAGGAGTGCGGTCCTCACCTTTGCTTCCTACTTAGAGGACATAAATCGCTTCAGCCAATTAGAATACATTGCATCTGTTCTCAGCATTGTTACACAGATATATCATCATATGTGTACGGCTTTGATGAAGGATTAATTTGTTGCCTAGAGTAGACCAACTACATCACTGATGAGCATTCAACTGACAAACAAAATAAATCACTCTTGTGTTGTTATATCCCTTACATTCATATTGATGTTTAATCCTTTCAGACTGACAATGTTTTCACTAGATTACAAATAAAGATGGGCTTTTTGTATTAACGCTGCAGTTAAAGTGATTGCAAAATGATTACGGTACCTTGGAGAACAACCCATTCAGTTTAAAAAGAAGAAATGAAAAAACATTTGTGGGGGGGGTGGGGGGGGGGGGGGGGGGAGGAGGAGAGAGAGAGAGAGAGAGAGAGAGAGAGAGAGAGAGAGAGAGAGAGAGAGAGAGAGAGAGAGAGAGAGAGAGAGAGAGAGAGAGAGAGAGAGAGAGAGAGAGAGAGAGAGAGAGAGAGAGATATAGATCAGGGGTATCAAACTGGTGGCCCTCCCAGCTGCTGCAGAACTACAAGTCCCATGAGTCATTGCTAGGATGACAATTACAAGTATGACTCCCACAGGCAGAGGCGTGATGGGACTTGTAGTTCCACAATAGCTGGAGGGACGCTAGTTTGAGATCCCTGATATAGATAGAGAGATATGATATAGCTA
Organism: Lithobates pipiens; assembly: GCF_037356315.1. NCBI lineage: Eukaryota > Metazoa > Chordata > Amphibia > Anura > Ranidae > Lithobates > Lithobates pipiens. Next base: position 600,464,753 of record NW_027507758.1, read on the forward strand.
TATAATGTTTGGGGTTCCAATAATTTTCTAGCAAACAAAAAAAATTATCTTAACTTGTCAGAAAAAGGTTAAGGCCTCTTTTTCACATGGACAAAAAACACAAAAACCTTGAAGTAACATATCAGACATCAAAAAACAAATCATGTATACAATCTGTACACATCCTCTGGGCAACAGATATTTGGGGTTAATGTTAAGGGAGAGGGAGAGGGAGAGGGAGAGGGAGAGGAGAGGGAGAGGAGAGGGAGAGGGAGAGGGAGAGGGAGAGGGAGAGGGAGAGGGAGAGGGAGAGAGAGAGAGAGAGAGAGAGAGGGGAGAGAGAGAGAGAGAGAGAGAGAGAGATGATTTTTTTTATAAGAGATATATACATTATAAGATTTATATATATTTTTTTATGAGATAGAGAGATAATACACTGATCTTCCCATTGATGGGCTGTGTCAGGTCAAGTCTGATCATTGCAAGAGAGCTGACTGAGTTCCCAGCAGAGAGAAATTACCACGCTGTGCTCTCATGCTTAGTGCGGTCATTGGCTGAGCGCACTGACCGGCAGGCTTTTTTCGGTTATGCCCCATTGACAGAAGTCGGCTTCTGTCCGACCAGCCGCAGTACACACGGGCCGAATGTTGGCCGGTTTCTATTGAACCGGACAATGCAGTCCGACATTCGACCCGTGTACTATGCCTTAAAGGGGTTGTAAACCTACTTTTTTTTCACCTTACTGCATCCTATGTCAATGAATCGCTGCATACTAGCTCATTATGCCTTTTCCCTTACAGGTGTAGAAAAAAAAAAAAAAAGTCAGCGGCTTTACTACCGCTTTAAAGACCAAACCTTTTCTCACATTTTTTGCTTACAAGTAAAAATCATTATTTTCTGTTAGAAAACTACTTGGAGCACCTGAACACACATATACATAATATATATATTAGTATATATATATAAAAAAAAAAATTATATATATATATATATTAGTATATATATATATATATATATATATATATATATATATTATATTATAATATATTATATATATATATATATATATATATATATATATATATATATATATATATATATATATATATATATATATATATATATATATATATATATATATATATATATATATATATATATATATATTTTTTTTTTTAGCAGATTGGTGTTGCAATATTTTACATCACACTGTATTTGCAAAGCGGTTATTCAAATGCAATTTTTTGAGAGAGATCACAAAAAAAAAAAACAGTAAAAGTTAACCCAATTTTTTAGTTTTTGTATAATGTGAAAGAAGATGTTACACCTCGAAAATTGTGATCTTTATTCTAAGCAAAAAGAAAAAAAAATTGTGATTCTCATTTTAGCCAGAATCGCGCAGCTCAAACAGGGACTACTTTGAAGTCGAACAGATACGAATGGTACTGATTGGAAATAATTGAGTACGACTTGTCATGCGACTTTGCAGTCCAAGTCGCACTAGTGTGAAGGGGCCTTAGGCTTCATGTACACACAGCCTATTATGACCACCGGCCATGGAAAAACACAACAAAATCACGCCAACACACAAGGAACCTACTCTGTATAATAAAAGACAGAATAGCTTGAATGTATTTTTATTCTTTGTATTCTTCTGTCAGAAGCTGCCTAAAGCTGGCCATACACCTATAGATTATCTGCAGATTTTCTATGGTTAGGTGGAAAAAGTGCAACAGATTACACCATGTTTGCTAAACTGTGTGGATGGAGGAATCTCCCACTTTTCCATCTAACCATAGAAAATCTGCAAATAATCTATAGGTTTATGGCCAGCTTTAGTTGTTGCACACGCTGAGCCAACCGATTTAATGCCATCTCCCGAGCCAAAGACTTGGAACGAGTATGCATATAAAGACTTCACACTTTTTAGCCTGCATGCTTATTCTGGGTCAGAATCTCAAAGCAGACACAGCCAGGTAAGTAGTATACTTAGAGGAAGACCGGCCGTTGCAGTCTTTGTATTTCTCCCAGTACAGGCTTCTTTTAAAAACAGCAGAAACAAAGCCCTTCATCTTCCATTGTCACCTACAGCCTTAGATACGGGAGGAATATTGATTCTGCGTTGCGGCGTGGCGGGAGAGATCTCCAACACCTGCATTCATACGCAGGATTCTATTTGTTTGGCTGCAAAGCTGTGGGGAGCAGGTGGCACTCAGTCAGGCTTTTCAGTTTATAAATGGAAAAAAAAAAAAAGACTAAACGGAATATTAAATGACAAGAACAAACAGCAACGTACACACAATACCACTTTAGGTAAAATCATCACTTTCCACCTCCCCCGATGATGCCATTTTCTCAGGCTAATCTCATAATTACAAAGTGTGGAACGAAAATAATCCAATTGCAGATTTTCCAGGCCAAGTGTTCCAATAATCTCTACGCATTAAAGAATCGTTATACCTTAAGAGTCCACAGACTTGAGGTAACGGTACAAGCATGGACAGTCAGCGACATCAGGTGTCAAAAGTTTGTATTGCTTTTTAGGCTCCTTTACACGGACGTCGATCCCCACTGAGCAGGAAGATGACAGGTCTGTCTCTGCACACTGTACAAGGATGGACCTGTCAGAGCACCGCTCTCCCCTATGGGGGATCGGATGAGGATGGACCGTAGAGAGTCCATGGTCACCCGATCCGATGACAGATGGAAAAATAGGTTTGGGATGACACCGCTGACATCCGTCCCTCCATAGACCTCTATGGAGTGTCTGTTCAGGTCCGCATAAAATAAACTAACAGGCGGCCTGAACGGATCATCTGTGTGAAAGGGGCCTTATACTTGTACAATGGGGGAAGAATAAGTACTCATCAAAGCATGACTGGTCCTCATCATGGGGGGGATCACTAGCTATTGGGGCAGTCTTCTAACATATGGGAGCATGAGGTCCTCTGGACAACACTATAATTATCGTCCAATCTAGATATGAACAGCGCCATTTCATGTCTACAGGCAACAAAGAAAGTAAAATGGGCTTTCGTGAATTGAATAAAATTGGTTTTAGGTTTACACATTTATATTCATTTACCCAAAACTTTTTTTTACTAGGGGTGCACCGTATGGGTGCACCGTATGGGTTTTTTGATGCCGAAACGGATAGCAAAAAATGAAAAAATACACTAGGCCGAAAACCCAAACCGATAGCGAAAATTACTGTTTTTAAAAAATATTTTCATACAGGAGATGGACAGAGACTGCAGAACATGATACAGGAGATGGTCAGAGACTGCAGAACATGATACAGGAGATGGTCAGAGACTGCAGAACATGATACAGGAGATGGTCAGAGACTGCAGAACATGATACAGGAGATGGTCAGAGACTGCAGAACATGATACAGGAGATGGTCAGAGACTGCAGAACATGATACAGGAGATGGTCAGAGACTGCAGAACATGATACAGGAGATGGTCAGACTGCAGAACATGATACAGGAGATGGTCAGAGACAGCAGAACATGATACAGGAGATGGTCAGAGACAGCAGAACATGATACAGGAGATGGTCAGAGACAGCAGAACATGATACAGGAGATGGTCAGAGACAGCAGAACATGATACAGGAGATGGTCAGAGACTGCAGAACATGATACAGGAGATGGTCAGAGACTGCAGAACATGATACAGGAGATGGTCAGAGACTGCAGAACATGATACAGGAGATGGTCAGAGACAGCAGAACATGATACAGGAGATGGTCAGAGACTGCAGAACATGATACAGGAGATGGTCAGAGACTGCAGAACATGATACAGGAGATGGTCAGAGACTGCAGAACATGATACAGGAGATGGTCAGAGACTGCAGAACATGATACAGGAGATGGTCAGAGACTGCAGAACATGATACAGGAGATGGTCAGAGACTGCAGAACATGATACAGGAGATGGTCAGAGACTGCAGAACATGATACAGGAGATGGTCAGAGACTGCAGAACATGATACAGGAGATGGTCAGAGACTGCAGAACATGATACAGGAGATGGTCAGAGACTGCAGAACATGATACAGGAGATGGTCAGAGACAGCAGAACATGATACAGGAGATGGTCAGAGACTGCAGAACATGATACAGGAGATGGTCAGAGACTGCAGAACATGATACAGGAGATGGTCAGAGACTGCAGAACATGATACAGGAGATGGTCAGAGACTGCGAACATAGTACAGGAGATCAATGCAGCCTCACCAGTTCCCCTCAGATGCAGATTATAATTTTTTTATGGCCAATAAAGGGAGTACAGCCTTGGTCCTGTGACCTGGTTTTATATAGCATGGACACATTCACACAAGCGGCCAGAGGTGGATAGTTTCAGAGGCAAACAAATGACTCTTTTGGATGCAGCAACACTATGGACACAAAAAAACTTGTGATTTAGCTGCGGACAAAACTCTGCAGTAATGCTTGCCCTGGGCAAACTTTTCCCCTCACGCAGCTTGCCAGTGTCTGAATACAGCCTCACCGATGCCAGGATCAGAGCGGTGATCTCCGTGTGTCACGGAGCTGTGCATTGAATTGCCTGGACGGCTGCAGTAACAATGTCCCGTCTCCTGTAATCACGTCAGGCTGATTCATTGTCCCACCATTGGATCAGGGTGCCGTCTGTCACAGGAAGCGGGACATTGTTACTGCAGCCGCCCAGGCAATTCAAAGCACAGCTCCGTGACACACGGAGATCACCGCACTGTCGGGCGGGAGGAAAGGAGGACAGAGGACTGGGGACGAGCCAGGAAAACGGGCGGCACCAGAGGGTGGAGGCCCTGCCCTCATTTTCGGCAAGATTTTCCTTTTGGCAATTTGCCGAAAACACAATTTTCGGCCGATATGTTTTGGCGGCAGAAATTTCGATGCATCCCTATTTTTTTCCATCTCTATAAGCCAAATAAAGAGAGTCCCCTAGGACTCGTTCACAAGGGCGGCCTGGGGGCAGTAAAAGCAGGCAGCTGAGCAGCAGTTTTACCAACCACCCACAGCAAAAAGTAACTGGCATGCAGTAGAGCTGCACGATTCTGGCCAAAATGAGAATCACAATATTTTTTGCTTCGAATAAAAACGATCACGATTCTCACGACAAAATCTTTCATATTATACAAAAAAAAAAATTGGGCTAACTTTGTTTTTGTTTTGTTTTTGTTAAGTTTTTTTAATACATTAAAGTATTTTTTTTTCCAAAAAAATGCATTTTCTGCGCAAATACAGTGTGACATAAAATATTACAACCGCCACCATTTTATTCTCCAGGGCAGTGATGGCGAACCTTAGCAACCCAGATGTTTTGGAACTACATTTCCCATGATGCTCACTTACACTGCAGTGTAGTTGAGCCTCGGGGGAATTGTAGTTCCAAGGTTCATCATCACTGATCTAGGGTCTCTAATAAAAAAAATAAAAATAATAAAATATATACAGGAGAGAGAGAGAGAGAGAGAGAGAGAGAGAGAGAGAGAGAGAGAACTACAAGTCCCATGAGGCATTGCTAGGATGACAATTACAAGTATGACTCCCACAGGCAGAGGCGTGATGGGACTTGTAGTTCCGCAATAGCTGGAGGGCCGCTAGTTTGAGATCCCTGATATAGATAGAGATATGATATAGAGAGATATGATATAGCTATATAATGTTTGGGGGTTCCAATAATTTTCTAGCAAACAAAAAAAATTATCTTAACTTGTCAGAAAAAGGTTAAGGCCTCTTTTTCACATGGACAAAAAACACAAAAACCTTGAAGTAACATATCAGACATCAAAAAACAAATCACGTATACAATCTGTACACATCCTCTGGGCAACAGATATTTGGGGTTTAATGTTAAGGGGCCTGGCTGCCATGCTAATGCAATGGCTTTCCTTTCTGAGACAAGGGCCCCTAAGTAGTAGGTTTTTGGTCTGGATTCCCTCGCTTGCTCCACTTTGGTGACAGCCAGGCATGTAGCCTTTTCACATGTAGGTCAGCAATGAAAACCTCCCATACTTTTCTTAGTACATGTTTCCTCCCATAAAAGCTTTCTACGCACAAAAATAAAAGGAACGGTTTTTCCTACAGGCCTCGATCGCCTGCATTAGCGATGTAGACGAGTGTTATTGCAGCAGCAGGAGACCGCACACGGGAGCCATTCTATTGTCGCTCATATGTTTTCATCGTTTTTATCATCTGCTTTCCTTTCAGACAAACTGCATGATAACCGCATGAGAACCTTAAAATGTTTTGAGCGTGCCGTGAAAAGAGATAGAAATTTGAGAATGAAGATGTTTAACCACTTGCCCAGACCAATTTTCAGCTTTCGGTGCTCTAACATTTTGAATGACAATTACTCAGTCATGTAATACTGTACCCAAATGACTTTTATCTCCTTTTCTTTCATACAAATAGAGCTTTCTTTTGGTGATATTTGATCACCTTTGGGTTTTTTATTTTTTGCGCTATGAAAAAAAAAAAACTGAAATTTTTGAGAGAAAAAAAAACAAATTTTTCTTTGTTTCTGTGATAAAATTTTGCAAATTATTTATTTTTCTTCATGTATTTTGGCCACAATTTATACATCTACATCTCTTTGATAAAAATAACCCAAATGAGTGGATATTATTTGGTCTTTGTGAAAGTTAGAGAGTCTACAAGCTGTGATCCCACCTGATGTACTGGTGGCCTACTCGGAATCAACCCCTTACTCCGATCTGTGATCCAGCGAATCTCAGACTCACCGATTACAGAGCGCCCGGCGTGCCCCCCTGGGACTGCCCACGGACATAGCCAAGTCTTTTTCCTGCCTAGTGTCCTACTCCTGTAGGGGGCGATATAACCCTATGGTTCTGAATAATGGAGTGCTGTGTCTGTCAATGAAGGAAAGAGAAATCCTGTTATCTAAAAATAAATCATGTGATACAAGCAACACAAGCTAACAGTAGTACATTGTTCACAAAGGCTATCGCAGACTTGATCAGGAGATATTACGATACCATATCACCCAAAAGGTCTGCATTTTACCGGAATTACAGCCTCTTACCATGTGACCTGAGATTTCTGGAATGTAGATAAGCAGCATACTATATCCCTCAAGATTTATTTAAAGAGTGGATCACTTTAGAGAAATTTGATAGCATGCACCCTGCAAGAGACAACTTAAAGCGGACCTTCAGTCATTTTTTTCATCTTTCCATTAAATCTTCTGCCCTTGTTGTTTTAACTTTGGACAGTAACAAACAAAAAATTTCTGCCAGTAAATACCTTATACAGCCCACTTCCTGTTTGTCTGGTAAAAGGCCTAGGCTTATGACATCATGCACAGCTTTCTCTGATTTTGCCAGGAAGGGATAGGGAGGAGTCATAAGAGGGCCAAGGAGAGCTGCAGAGCTGGATGTGTGTCTGTGTAAATTCAGGAAGTGAACAGGCAGCAGCTTCAGATGCCCACAGTTAAAATGGCTGCAGCATATTTGGCAAGTACATAATCACAGTATATATATAATAATATGCAAAGTGGTTGGAGGGAAGCTTCAGAGTGGCAAAGATGTTATTACAAATTATGTGAGCAGACTGTAGTTCTTCTAACACTCATCTATAGCATAATTGCCTCTTCTGTTTCGGGACTGATGACCCTTTAAGGTGAGCTGGTGATCGGCTTTTTTATTCTTGTCCGCTGTCAGCGTGAGGAGGAAAAACAAAAGAAAAAAAAAGCGATCTTTTGTTTTGATCATGTGATCAGCTGACAGCTGATCACATGGTAAGGGGCCGGGACCAGCCCCTTACTCAGATCGGTGATCACCGAGTCTTAGTGATCACAGTGTGCCCAGGGAGCGTGCACGGGGGAGGCCATCATATGACGGCCTCCCAGGAATTCACATGCGCGATGTGGCCATCATATGGCCATAGCATGGATGTCAAGTGGTTAAAACGCACTAGATCAATGGGTTGGGGTTTTTTTGTGCTATAATGCAGTGGTACTTCAGTATACCGTAGTAACATCTGGCAAAAAAGATCTAAAAACACTGAGGCAGCAGACTTTGTGAAGATTAATATTTGTGTCACTCTCAAAACTTTTGGCCAGGGCTGTAGAAACGGATCAGTTTGATGTGGCAAAGTAAAAAAACGCACAGGACGCCTCTTACAAAAGAGAACCTGTTACTTGCATAGTGTGGGTTAAGTACGGGTTTTTGTTAAAGGTGTGACGGCACACCGCAGAAACCTCTTCAGCCGGGCAGGAGACCTTTACATGCCCCCTGGTTACACAGAACACCACAAAACCACAAACCGCAACCAGGAGACTGGATCCACTTATCATCCATCTGTCAACAATGAACAACAACGTGCCAACATGCCATGAAATCAGGTCAATGATAAACTCTACACACAATAAACGCACGCTCTACTCATAATTGGTGAAAGCTCGGGAAGGCACAAAGGCAGCAGAACAAAAGCACACTAGCTAATAGCTCTATGACAATAAAGGTAGATTCATCTTTACGTCATCTAAATGATGTGCAGACAGCCGTGTTTAGCTCAGTACACGTCTCAGGGGATGGGTTTTGTTTTTGGGCTTATTTTTTTACATCTTGCCAATTAGATTCAGTTATAGAACTTTGGAAAATTAGATAAAGATCTAACATTCATCCATATTCAATTTGAGAAGGTTCCTTGTTAAAGCTGATCTCCAGGCACAAAAACTCATTTAACTATATTACTCCATAGCCACAAAAGCTAAAAAAATAAATACCCGGTAAATAAAAATAAAAAACACACACACACACACGCCTTTGCAATCTGAGATATTACCTTGAAAAAGCAACAGTGACATCATCGTGTTGTACGAACAGCAGAGCTGTGGGAGGGGCCCAGCAGGCCCCACCCACTACATGCTACCTTTAAAAAAAAAAAAAACAGGAGGGGGCGGAGACAAGACCAGTCACCCTGCACTAGGAGAGAGCAGCAGCAGCAGCAGCAGCAGTGTGCAGTCTTTATTACAGACAAGTCTCACACTGGATTACTGCATAGATCTGGAAGAAATACACACAGCAAGATTCTAGGAAGAATACACATGACAAATAGGTTTAGGCGTTATTTTCTTACCCCAAAATCCAGCACCTGCAATTTTCACCTAGGCGAGGCTTGCACCCCTTGTCACATCCCCTACCATGTCACATGTCCCAGGAGGCTGCAGGACCAAAGCTTGTACATGTGCAGTGGAGAGTCAGGTGTGCTTTCACAGGAAGGCACAGCCAGCTCCAATATGCTGATGGCAGGACCCATAAAAAGGTAATAAAAAACAGCTGTGGGAGCACAGCCCTAGACCCCAAGCACTGGTAAACTACCTGACTTTTAAACACTTTAACTCCAGGCCTTTTCTGGCACTTTTTGTAACAATCAGTATTTTTTTTGCTAGAAAATTACTGATGCCCCGTACACACGATCAGAAATTCCACCAGCAAAAGTCTGATGAGAAGCTTTTGGTCGGAAAATGCGATCGTGTGTATTTTTGCTGGCAGAATTTCGGCCAGCAAGAGATGGAGAGCATGTTCTCAATTTTTCGGTCGGAAAAAGTTCAGATCGGAAATTCCAATCATCCGTACCAATTCCGACGTGCAAAATTCCTACGCATGCTCGGAAACAATTTGACGCATGCTCGGAAGCATTTCTCGGCTTGTCGTAGTGTTGTACGTCACACGTTCCTTCAGAGAACTTGTGTGACCATGTGTATGCCAGATAGCTTGAGCAGAATCCCGTCGGAAAAATCATCAGAGCTTTCTCCGACCAAAATTCTGATCGTGTGTGTCCAAACCAGTGTAGCTTGGCCTGGGGGGGCCTCGGGCCCAAAGAAACCCCTCCCAAATCACGCAAAGCACCTAACTACGCTGTGCACTCAACCAGGCATACCTTCTTCCCTTTACCTTTATCTGTCTCCTATTCTTGTCCCCCTCTCTCCTCCCCCCCGCTCATATACTCACCTTTCCTAAATATATATTCATTAAGCTAACAAAAGGCACAGTTAGTTCACGCTCGGGGTGCATGTGGCAGAGACGAGACACGTGTCCCAAAACTGACCCCAGGTACCCCTCCTCCAAGAACCCAGCATGTTGATTACTGTATTTATTGGCGTATAACACTTACTTTTTCACCATGAATATCGGGTGCAAATAGCGCGTGCGTGTTATACGCCAATGCTTCAATTTGAGCTGCCTCGGAGGGGACAGGGAGGGGGTCAGGACAAGAGCCCTCAGATTACATAGTGTGAGAATCTGTCTCTGTAATAGGAAGTCCCCTCTCCTGGGCCACCATTGGACCACTGTTCTGTCTATCATAGGAGATTCTCCTGTATGTAATCTGTCGGCTCTCGTCCCCCTGTCCCCTCTAGGCTGCAGATGGGCATCGATCAGGCTGCACTGACGGCAATGGTGAGGCTGCTGCATTGATGTGGACTGAGGCTGCAGATGGGCATTGATCAGGCTGCATTGATGGCAATGGTGAGGCTGCAGATGGGCACTGACCCTTATTTTGCTTCAGAGTTCCTTATTTAAAATGTAAGTTTTTGTGCGTGTTATACACCGATAAATATGGATAAACCCTTCAGAGATTCATGGGACTCTCATGCATGGTTGCAGCACCAAATGTATATCCTAGACCCTTACACCTGCTCAACTATGCTGCCTGCAATACCAATCCACCCAGGTTTGGTGCACAGGCACCATGGTTACTGTTACTATTTTATTGTACACTCTGATACGCATGTCATTTTTTTTTTTATCTTTGTAACTGCCATTCTTTTCAATAAAAACTATTGAGTAAAAAAATTCCGATCGTGTGTACGCGTCATTAGAAAAAAATATATAATATAATATAATAAATTGGCGAGTGTTGCAAATGGTTATGTCACCTGGTATTTGTGCAGCAGTATTTCAAACGCAATCTTTTAGGGGGGGAAAAAAAATTATATATACTTTTTTGAATTTTAATGCAAAAAAAAAAAAAACACAATATACGACCCCGGAAAAAATGTAATACATTTAAAAGACAATACACTGAGTAAATAAATACCAAATATGTTCAAACTGTGCATGCTCTTCTCCCCTATCACCCTCCTCCTGCCCTTCTTTTTTTTTTTCTCACTTCCTTTCTATCACTCATTTCTACCTCCTGGACTTAACCAAGGCTCTGCTTAAGAAAATTATACAAAAATTAGAAACTATGTTGGTCTCTGATGCTCGCAGAGTAGGGTGGATATAAATCAATGATCTTTAAAAAAAAAAAAAAAGTGTATATTATATACATACATACATACATACATACATGTATGTATTATATATATATATATACATATACATATACATATACACATACACACACACACACACATCATTTTTATTTTTTTTAATCAAATTTATTTTACTAAAATGCTTTTGGAGGGGGGGGGGGGGAAATAAATAAATAAATCGATCTAAAGATAGTTTTCTAGTTAAGATACATTAATAATTTTGTTTATTCAACAAAAAAAGGGTGCTTAGTTATTTAGCACGAGGCTGTATATTCTGCAATATTTACATTTTTGGTAAACGCATTCAATGAATCCAAGCTCTGCAAGCTGAGATAACATGCACTGCATTGATGCACTCACACAATTTCACAGTAACCATGCGATAACGCTTCAGGAAGATTCCTTTATCCTGATGTTTTGCAAATCTATGTACACCACAAACTGTATGACTGAATCGGTTTGGATATTGCCCTTTTACTAACCTAACAGCTTATTATTTTAAATAGGAAATCTTAATTTTGTTTGCAAACATTAAAGATTCTTACTACCATCATGAAGAAGTCTTATATTTAAAGCGCACCTGTCATTTCAGATCCATCATGGCAGCGCCTGTTATCGGGCATCCCCCCTCACCTGCTGCCGCCATGTCCCTCACCTTCTTGTGTCACTGCCGCATCACCAGCCGCCCCATTAAAGTCAATGGGACTGTCGATGAGTCAACAGCGGATCAGAGGAGGAGGAGCCGCTGCAGGACAGATGAAAGTTTTGCTTTAAAAAAATATTTCAATCGAAGTTATTTAAATCAAGCCTTTTCACTAGCGATTTATATTGCGATTTAAATCAAATCCACCCTGTCACTGAGTACATTCCATATAACATTATATAATTTAATGATAGTACAAAACAAGTATTTCTAAAGACAAGTCTTGTTAACTATGTGATTAGCTCGCTTGATATTGAACGTTATGGTTGTGAACTGTTGATCTGTGGAATTGTAATGCTGTTTCTGTGGAAATAAAGAATTTTTTTATTTTTTTTTGTGCAACGGCAACAAACTGCGGAAATTTTACTATCCATAGGTAATGCTTTAAAAGCCTTTACAGTTTACCACTTTAGATGTACAGAGGAGGTCTGGTGCTAGAATTACTGTCCATGATCCGACACTCGCAGTGATACCTCCTCATGTGTCGGACAATCGCTGTTGGCGAGTGGAACCGTCATGTGCGTTTGGCTTTAGGTGCAAGCGTGGGGGGGGGGGGGAATACTTAAAAAAAATATGTTTTACCCTCATTACATTTTTACACTGTCACCTTCATTTAAAAAAAAAAATTGTCACAAGGAATATAAACATCCTTGTGACAGTAATTGGGAGATCCTGGTACAGCAGCGGGAGGCCGCTAGGATTGCTTTTAAAAGAAAGCCAACTGCCATGGTTATCTGATAATGTCACCATGAGACCCCGCCCTCATGGTGACATCACTGGATATCTACGCCCCATGGCTAAATAAGAACCGGCAGAGAACGGAGCTGGCACAACAACGGGAGACAGCGACGGAGAAGACCGGAGGAAGATTTTTTTTACCCCATACTCATTCACATAAGGGGGGGGGCAGAATCGAGGGGACCCCGCCTTGTTAAAGGGGGCCTCCAGATTCCAATAAGCCCCCTGCTTGCAGACCCCGACAACCACCGCCCAGGTTTGTCAGGAAGAAGCCCTTGTCCCCATCAACATGATCCTCAGAGCACATGATGATCCGACTAGGATGCGGCTTCCATTCAAATCAGTGGGCTGAAAGTTGGATCCGTTTACACAGCTTTCACAGGCAACCATTGATCTTGAGACCTGTCCTACTGATTCTGCCAGAAATCAAGTCAGTCAATAATGTCCTGTGCTCCCTGCCTCACTTGGATCAGTTACAGCCATCTCTGGGGACTACAAAACTCCTTCCATTTATGTTATGACAAAGTGGAGAAAAGTTGGTGTTTTGTAGTCCTAACACATCCTGTCCTAGGGTGACAACACTTTTCAATAATAGTGCAGTACGTGTTGTCCCCCTGTGTTATGTGGCAGAATCGTACATAAGATACCAAAGTCTCTGTAGCCATGGACTTTAGAGGGCATCTGGATTTAGATATTTAAATATATGATTGCCCACATCCTATAAATTGTACACAAGATTCCAAAATTGTAGCCACTGACTTTAGAGGGCAGATAGATATTGGCACCACATTGAAAACTATATAAAAGCATAAAAAGGTATATTATAGGGTTGCACAGATACTAGTATCGGTACCATTATCCAAGTATTTGCACAAGTATCGGTACTCGATACCTGAAACGGATACTTTCAGGCTCGGTTCTTTGAGCTGTCAGTGGGTCTCCCCTGTGTTAAAGAAGTCTGGTAATTGGAGTTGTCCCCCAAAAAAAAAAAAAAAGCAACTGGCAATGTTTATTAACAACATTGCTCAGCCTTGAAACGCTAAAATAAAAAGAAACATTCTTTATTTTTGTATATTTCTGTTTCTTCATTTGCAGATCAAAAGGGATGAATTTTCCTCTTTTTAACCCCATTTAAAACCCTTAATTTACTCCCTATTCTCCTCCATTTAAATATGTTCCTGCTTTTTTTCACGTCTATTTTATAAACGATAAATAATTAAAATTGAAAAATAATTTTTTTTTTGTTTGCTTTGTTAGTGGATATTTTTACACATATTAACATATATTTACACATTGGATTTCACATTGGAAAAAAAAAAAAAAACGTTATTTCATTTGTAAATAACTTTTCAATGCTTTGTACCATTGCTAACTGCTGAAGTTAAAGAGGAAGTAAACCCTGATGAGTTGACTTCCTCTTTTTTTCTCTGCAAAGGTAAAGCATAATGGACTACTATGCATCGCATAGTAGCCCATTATGTGTCACTTACCTGACACAGGAGTCAGCGAAGTCGCCGCTGTCCCCTGTAGTCCGCCGCATCCATCTTGCTGGTGGCGTCTCGCAGCTCCGCTGCTGTCATTCGGTGAAGCCGCGATGACGTCACTCCCGCGCATGCGCACGGGAGTCGACAAATGCGGCAGCTCCATTCTTGGAACTTCCGCGTTCAGTGCGCCTGCACGCCGCTGTCTACGGCGCATGCGCCGTAGACAGCGGTGCCCGTTTTCGGGCAAATATCTCCTAAACCATATAGGTTTAGGAGATATTGCTTGGACCTACAGGTAAGCCTTAATCTAGGCTTACCTGTAGGTCAAAGTGGTTTGTAAGGGTTTACAACCACTTTAAAACAAAACAGTTGCGGTAGGTATCGGTAATTGGTATTGGCTAGTACCAAAAAATAAAAAAATAAAACGGTACTTGTACTCATTGTAAAAAAAAAATAAGGTATTGGCACATCCCTAGTATATTATAAAAATGTAGGTGCAGGAATCATCCCGGTATAACTGGAGGAGCGATGGATCAGGCAAGTAAAACTGCTCTTCTGTTCCCTAGACCTACATGAGCAGTTAGCACCTGCAGTGTGTGGGCAACCCCGCTGCAAGGGTGGATTCTAACTTTTCCCTGAGTTAGGCTTTAACCTTTAACTGTGTCGGATAAAAAAAAATAAAAAAAAAGTAATTGACCTTGCTAATCAAGTTTAAATAATTACCTCTTTTATACAGTACAAAAGAGTGTTTGTCAGATCAATCTTCATGAAACAAAAAGGTCTTAAATCAATACTCTGATGCTGGAAGGCTGCTCCTTTCACTACATAGCTGACACTCAATGGTGTGCTAACTCAATTGTTCCCATCATAGGCAGCAGCTGATCTTCACTTAAGTCAGTGATGGCGAATCTTGGCAGATGTTTAGGAACTACATTTCCCATGGTGCTCATGCATTCTGCAGTGTAGTTGAGCATCATGGGAAATGTAGTTCCAAAACATCTGGGGTTCCGAGGTTCACCATCACTGACCTAAGTAGACAGTCCATCGCCTTCAACCA